>NC_133617.1:654253812-654595062 GCF_048593235.1 Sminthopsis crassicaudata
ATCTCTTTTGGCGTGAATTTCCCTATCTATAAAATCAGGAGGATGGATAATAAAACTTCTAAGGTTTTCACTTACAAATCTATGATCTTCTTATGAGAATTTTAGGTGATGAATTGTAGAGAGAATATGTTTTACCATCTATGATTTCTTTTTTTTTCTTTTAAAAAGCTACAATTATTATCTTTTTTTGTTTGTTTTTATATCACTCTATTTCAATTCCCCTTTTAGGATTAAACCTTCAATTTTAACAAAGAGAAACAATTAAAATTATCCATTTAAAACACCTCAACTGGACACACACATACACATATACATATGTTTAAGAATGTTCCATATTATAACACTCTAGTAATCCCCTATATCCTTGCCATGAAGAGGGAAATAGGTTTCATTATCTGTTCTCTGGAAACTTCATTGCTTTGTACATTACTTAAATTTTGACTTTCTTTAGTTATTTGTTCATCTACATTGTTACAGTTATTTGGGTACTGTATATTGTTCTCTTAGTCTGCTTATTTCACTGGAAATCAATTCATAAAAATTATCTCAGTTTTCCATATATAATATTGGTCATTTATTGTCCAGCAACATTTCATTATATTCACAAACCATAACTTTTTCATGGATTTAAAAATGAATAATCCCTTTGTTTTCTGCTCCTTATTACTATAAAGTATTTTGTTATGAATATTTTGGTATGTGTTGAGCTTTTTTTAAATCATCCTTGAAATATATGTCAAGTAATGCTATCTCTGAGTCAAAGGGTATGTAGAATTTGATGTTTTAGTAGTATAATCCCAAATTAATACCTGGTAAATATTGATCCAATTCAGTGCTCTACCAATGATATACTATTCTGCCTATTTTCTCAAAGCCCCTCAGATTGTTGCCTTTTTTTTCTTTGTGGTAATTTTTAATACTTTTTAAGGTGTGTGGTAAAACTTCAGTCACTGAAATTTTTGTGTCTTTTGCTAAAAGATTTGGAATGTCTTCAATTAGGCATTAATAACTTGCATTTCTTCTTTGAAAACTGTTCATATCCTGTTATCACTTACTTTTGGAGAGGAGAAGACATTGGTTTTAGTGCTATATAATATATTTACAAATATATCTTTAATTCAAGTCATATATAGACAGCTATATAGATATCTATAAAACCAACATATATATGTATATATATATACATATACATATGTATATATATATATGTGTGTGTATATATACATATATATGTATATATATGTGTATATATATAGATATCTATATATCTATATCTATATCTATATCTATATCTATATCTATATCTATATCTATCTATATCTATATCTATATCTATATCTATCTATATCTATATCTATATCTATATCTATATCTATATCTATATCTATATCTATATCTATATCTATATCTATATCTATATCTATATCTATATCTATATCTATCTATCTATCTATCTATCTATCTATCTATCTATCTATCTATATATATATATAAAACACCAAGAAAATTTGGATCCAAAACCATCTCTGGGTTGTGGGAACCTGGCAAGTTACATAACATCCAAGTGCTGAAAAACAATTGCTCCCTTGTGGAGAAGGTGTCGACCTGCTTCAGTTGAAGAAGTTTCTTCATCCTCAGCTTCCTCACATCAATGAAATAATGTCAAAGTCTTGTCCCTGTCCTATCTGCTGCCCCTAGAGACAAAATTAAATAAATCTAATCCCTTTTTAAATGCCCAATAACAATGGGTTTTAGTAGCAATTTTTACTAATGGAAAATTTTTAGTTTTGAATTTTTCAAGGTACTTTTAAATCTTGAAATTCATGTTGATCTACCTCTCTATGGTTGGAGAATTATTCGACCATCCTTGTGACACACATCTTATTGTTATAACAGTAGAAAAAGAATAAAGGAATGACATTTTAATCACTTTAGATGCTTCAATGAAAAAGTAATATTTCAAAAAACCAGTTTTTCGGTGTTTTCAAATTCATTATGGGAACTTTAGTCCTAGTGCTGGTATCGATGCATGAGGTGCTATATTGTGTGAGATGAAATCAGCTTAAGGACATTAGATTTGCTTTCACATGCTGTTCTCTTTTGGCACATTCCATTCACCCTATAGAGGATGACTAATGAGTATTTCACCACTTTTTGCATTTTGACTTGACTGTTGGAGGTTTGTCAGCCAAATTAACAGTATAAACAAGTTAAAAACTTACCAAAAGAATCATGTTGTAGTCATAAGCATAAGTATTTTTCCCCTGCTTTGGCTCCTTCCCTTTGTAGAATAATAAAAGTTGTAGTCTAGTCAATTCTCCTTCATGACATGCTATAAAGACATCAATTAAAATAATATGTATATACATATATATATGTTCACATATATTGATAAAAATGTACATGTGTATATGCATAGTAAATAATATGTAATATCAATATGTAATACATAATAATATTATTTAATATAAATAAGATATAATAATAATACATATACATGTAATCTTGTGGGAGTACTTAATATTTAAGTGTTCTAGATAATTATCTAAATTCTAAGTGGCAGAGAAGTTACTGATGTACGTTGGTAGTTATAATTTGCTCTTCTGTGAGTACTACCAATGAAATCCCCTCAAAATTTTTTCAATCTAGTATATAGAAGAAACATGTTTTCAGATGACTTGAGAAAGAAGAAGAATGGTTCAGAATTAGTTTGGCTCTTTTTTTTAGTGGGAACAGAGTTAATAAGAAATGAAATAAACATTAAAAATGGCATTCCTTATAATTTTCTTGGAAAATTATAAGATTTCCAACTATAAAATGTTGGTGGAATCAATGAACAAGACATTGAGATTAATTTTTGAAAATGAAATTTAAGTACATTCTTCTAAAAATATTTTTCTCTATTTACCTTTGCTCTTTGGAGCAAGGCAAGAAACTTCAGAAGTCTGACTCCATATTTGGCTATATTGAGAGGCTATGAGTAAGCAAGCCATTTTTCAAATATACATTGATAAAATATGATCTTCCAAAAGATGCTAAACATGTTTAAAAAAACTTTCTAGGACAATATTTTAGTGTGTCTATAATATGTAACAGTATTGTAGATTTTGCATTTGATCCAATAATTTTAATGATTAGGAGACTTAGAGGAAAGATTGCACAGGCAGCTTGTGACAGGAAAGATTTGAATACAGGTCCAAATCTAATGTTTTGTTTTTTTTTTCCCCATTCTTCGCCCTCCTTAGCCAGCACTAAAATGAAGTTAAATTCATTTATACTCCTAAATAACATCTGTTCAGGAAAAAAACAACACATTGGTCTAAGTCAAGACAGGGAAGAATTAAAGACAAAAAAAGTGAAAACCATCATGAGCATTTGGCTAGAATATTATGGCAAACACTCCTTTTTCATGAAGGCCTCTCCCTGGAAGTATTAGTCACCTTATAGATCCACTCCTCAAAGACTCATACAACTTAAGTCCCAACTTCATAGCTATAGTAAGAGAGAATCTGGGGATGCCTTTGGCTCAGAGATCCAACACTCTTATGAGGCAAGAGAAGCTCTCCTTTTATTTGTTTTGTGGTTGGTTAAAATGGCTTTAGTTTTATTATACAGGGAACAGTGACACTGGGAACACTGGGGCACATCTGACAAGGCAGGGCCTCGGTTTCGCTTTGACATTTCATCACTCCCAGCAGACATTTATTACTTTGTACACTCCTCTGCCATAAGCATTTTCCTCTAATTATGTGGCATTTCTCTTAGCTTCTACATCCCTTGTGTCACAATTTTTTTTCTCTTTCCACACCCCCTCATGTTTTTCCTGGTTGGTATATTTCATCATACCACACCTTTTTCATTTGAATTAACTTCAGTGGGCCATATTCTGAATCTGATCTTCATAATATATGTCAATATGATGGCAGATTTCTGTAGAAAAAGAAAAAAAGGGGAAGAATTTCAGTCAAAAATCTACATCTAATTTATATGGCACTGAACATTTTTTTTCTTTATTAAAGCTTTTTATTTTTCAAAACATATGTGTGGATAATTCTTCAATATTATCCCTTATAAAACCTTATGTTCCGATTTCCTACCCCCCTTCTTCCACCTCCTCCCCTAGATGGCAAGGAGTCCAATATGTATAAAACATGATAGCAATATATGTTAAATGAAATATATGCATACATTTTTATAAACTTATCTTGCTGCATAAGAAAAATTAAATCAAACCAGAAAAAAAGCAAACAACAACAAAAAAGAGTGAAAATGCTATGTTATGAACCATACTCAGTTCCCATAGTCCTCTCTCTATGATGACACTGAACATTTTAAGGATAGAGACTGATTAGTTAATTTTTTTTCTTTATTCTAACACAGAAAACACTTAATAATTGTCTTTATTTAGAAAATTGCAATATGTGCTGCTTTTAGATTGTAGTTCGAACATATCAATAATGAGAGTATATTTTTGTTCAAGTCTGGGGAATAGTCTGGCTCAGTGTGGTACACTGGTTAGAGTGCTGGACATGGAGTCAGAAAGATCCATCTTCCTGAGTCCAAATCTTGTCTCAGACATGTAGTAGCTGTGTGAACCTAGGCAAGTCAATTAACCTGCTTTTCCTCAGTTTCCTTATCTATAAAATGAATTGGAGAAGGAAATAGCAAACCACAAGAGAATTGTGAACCATGACAGGACTGAAAAATGACTCAACAATTGACTCATGGTAATTTACATTTAATCTCTGAAATCTTTCCTCAGATGTTGAGACATTGTTCCTATGGATAACAGATCATTTTGATTCTAATCTGTATACAGAAGTAGAAAAGCAGGGTTTCCATCTTTTTACCAGAGAGATTTATCTGTGGAATGAAACAATTTGGTCTTTTGTTCCTGTAGGCAGAATAAAAAACTAAGAGAGTCTTTTTTTGAGTTTGACAGAGTGATAAACTACATTTGTGGTTGTTTGTTCCCAAAGCTAATTATGATTCTTACTACCACTATGAAATGCTTAGAGTTCCTAATGATGTTAGAAGTATCAATGAGCTTAAGGAAAATTCCTTGAGGGCAGAGCCAGATTTGTTTTGGAAGTGATTTTTGCTTTTTTACCCCCAGAATCTTGCACTGTCCTTGAAACATAGTAAGCCCCCACTTGCTTGATGAATTGAATTGAATTGATTATATCATTTGTTTTCACATATAGACTAGCATCTTAAGTATTATAAGAAAAAAATTAGTCTATAATTAATTCAGCTAACCTGAATTATATTGAGCACAGATCCTTACCTGTCACAGATTCATAACTTATTAAGGTAAGTTATGAATCTGTGACAGGTAAGAATGATATTATTCATACTCTCCACCTAAGTACCTCATCATATAAATATATACTTTGGGAAGGTAGAGGACTCTACATTGCCTTTAGACTCTTTTAAGTCATATTATGATGTCATAGTATTCCACCTCTGTGTCTTGGAAAATGCTATCATAAATAGCTACAGAGGAATAACAAATGAGTTATAAGTTTGATTATTACTTTCACAATTTAATTGAAGAAGTATTTATTAAGTACCTACTCTCAATAGCAACAACAATGACATTATGCAAGTATTTCCTTGGTAAATTGATCTTGGAGGATGAGGAAGAGAAGGAGGAGGAGGAAGAGGAGGAGGAGAAGAAGAAGAAGAAGAAGAAGGAAGAAGAAGAAGAAGAAGAAGAAGAAGAAGAAGAAGAAGAAGAAGAAGAAGAAGAAGAAGAAGAAGAAGAAGAAGGAAGAAGAAGAAGAAGAAGAAGAGAAGAAGAAGAAGGAAGAAGAAGAAGAAGAAGGAAGAAGAAGAAGAAGAAGGAAGAAGAAGAAGAGAAGAAGAAGAAGAAGAGAAGAAGAAGAAGAGAAGAAGAAGAAGAAGAGAAGAAGAAGAGAAGAAGAAGAAGAAGAAGAAGAAGAAGAAGAAGAAGAAGAAGAAGAAGAAGAAGAAGAAGAAGAAGAAGAAGAAGAAGAAGAAGGAAGAAGAAGAAGGAAGAAGAAGAAGAAGACAACTTCAGTCTTAGGAGGAGCCAGAAACAGAAAACAAAAGAAAAATGATAAACACTGGATCCAAGTTAAAATCCCTAAGAAAGCACTCTAAGGAAAATAAGGGGACCAATCTCTGAGGCTGTGGCTAAATGCCTAAAACAATCAGTTTTACGAGGTGTTACACACTATTCTAAGAAGTGATTATTAGTTTTGTTTTAGTTTTCATTATTGAAGTTAACTATTATTAGTGACTAAAAGGGAATGAAAGCAACTGTGGAAAATTTGGGGAGGTGATGGGTATACTATATGGAGGGAGTAGGGGTAAAATTGTCCACATTTCTGAGCTCCGTATAAAATAGGAACTCACAATGATTTCTTTGATAGTTTCTTTTAAATAATCTACCCATCCTGTGAATTAATGCCACACTCTTTATAAAGTCACCAGCTCACCCTGACTCCCTTACTATTGGAGGCACTCCTGCATCTACATTGGGAAAAAATGAATTCTACATTTTTATGAGACTGACATATATTGTTGCTTCCTGTGGGTATATAACTATTCATATAGCTACCTAATGAAACCCTAAAATATTTAGGCTGTATCCATACCAAAAGAAATGAATCACTAGATTGTAAGCACCTTGATGACTTAGACCACAAGTTACTTATTTTTGTATTCCTTTCAGATCCCACTTCATTGTCCTGTGAATCTTGGATATTCAATTAAAAAAAAGTTTGAATGAATAAATGGATGCATGCATGCATTGTTTGTTGAATAGACTGAATGATTCCTTTATTTATTTAGGCATGAAAACACTTTTGCCCACAATACTCAGATACTCTTAACTGTAAAATAGAGCCAAAAAGGCCCAGGAGGAGATGAAAAGTCTTCTTGAATTACTGAGGAATCTAAATATTTAAGACTAAATTTTAAAAAAATTGTTTTTGCCTTAAATCAATAAATTTCTTTCCCCTTTGCATACATGGATACAAGCTCAGTTGTTTTATAAATGAAAAATTTAAGTCAATCAGTCAACAAATGCTTATTAAGTGTTTATTATGTGCCAGACATTGTGCTAAGTGCTGAAAATACAAATACAAATAAAATGTTAATTTTTTTTTTTAAATGCAAAATGTTTAGCTTTTTCATTCCAGTTTTTCCCTGAGATTATGAATAGAGAGAAGCACTAAAATTTTACAATAAAATTTCTAAAAAATCTCATATGAGATATTGTTATAAGTAAAGTGTTTTGAAACCTTTAAAAATCCATATAAATGTCATCTATTATTGAAAAATCATCATCATCTTCAATGGAATTCAGATAGATACAATCATTACAATTATTTATGCTATTACTTTAATATCTAACTTCTTTTTCTGATCAAAGAGATCAGTGCCATTTAAAAATACTACAAATCTACCAGAAAGAATAATTCATCCTAGTTATAAATATTAGACATGCTAAAGATAGCAGTCTTATGTTCATGAGTACTCTGGAATGAATTCCAAATCAGAATAACATTATAAGTAGAACTGATAATTTAGTATAAAATTGAGGAAAAGAGCTCAAAGAACTTGTTTTTAAAATATTTTGAGTTAGTCAGAATTTTTAAACTATTTACTCCAATACATCTTTCATTTTATAAAAGAGGAAATTGAAAGCAAATGATTCAACCAAAGTCACACAGAAGCAGAGCTAAGATTATAACACAGATTCATAACTAATGAAATGGAAGAAATAGTAGAGACCATCTAGTCTAACCACCCTCATGTTACAGGTAAAAAATATTCAGGCCCAGGAAGGATGACTTGCCTATTGTCACACAGATGGTTAATTATTGGAGGTAGGATTTAAAACTAAGTAAATCAGGTCCTCTGGCTCTTGGATTAATGAACATTAGGGATGCCATACTCTCTGACTCAGTCTTTCTATTATTGCTACTGGTGTCTAGAATAATCAAATATATTTATTTTTTAATGTTCTTATGAACTTGGTAGAGGGGCTTTGAGATGGTCTGCAGGACATTCTTTTGTCAACTCCAAAGCTTTCTCAAATTTTTTTTGTCATAGAACTGGGTTTCTTAACAGGTTTAAACTATATATATTCTGATGGGCAGCTAGGTGGTTCAGTAGAGAAAGTGCCAAGTCTGGAGTTAGGAAGACCTGAGTTCAAATAAGGTCTTCAGTTCTTATTAACTGTGTGACAGCAGGTACATCACTTAACACTGTTGATCTCAGTTTCCCCATCTGTAAAATGAGTTGGAGGAAAAAAATGACGAATTACTGCAGTATCTTTGCCAAAAAATTTCCAAATGCTGTCATAGAAAGTCAGAAATGAATGAACAAGTAGTGATATATATTCTGATAACTATGTTTCAATATAATTATTTTCCCTTAAGTATCTTATTTTATACATTCAAAAATATAATTTTGCAGAAGGGTCCATAGCTTCATCAGACTTCCAACAAGATCCAGAATACCAACAGAGTGAAGTTCCTTTGCTTTAGAATATCTTTGAAAAAAACCAGCCTAGTATGAGTTTTACACTGTTTCTGAGAAAATTTATAGTACTTTTAGACTTCAGCTTTTTTGGTCTTGTCTACCTTAATTTTCCTTTGCCGGTTCAGCATTCTCCCAGGTTTCAAAATACTACGGTTAAATAGAAAGTGTGTGTATATAAATGGGGACTTTATTTGTTTCCTCTTCATGACCTGTCTCTACCACAAGTCAGAATAATGTAGTAAGGGGAAAAAAACTAACCAAAGCAAGCTACTGAAAAATAAGATGAAATGTATTTTTTTTTTTGGCCTAATGAATTCAATGTCAATCATGCATCAGAGTTTGGGTTTGATTTGATTATTGCCTTAGGGTTCACACATCACTGAACTATAAAAATATTAAATACTTACATAGTGGCTGTCATCCAAAGGGCTCAAAACCATATAACAAATTTTCTAAATTAATGTTAGGTGTCATTTATGATGATCTCTACCATATGTGTCAGCATGAAGTGGCTCATTTAAGTCAGGTATCATTTAAGATAATGAATGCCAATGATATCTGCTGGAAAGGGCCTGTACAGCAGCATAACAAAATTTAGGTGGAAAAATTATTAAAGTGAGCTTAAAAGATTTAGTTATATACACACAAAAATACAAGAATGAAAGAGAAAACAAGGCAAATTTAAAAGGTGGGAGAAGAAGAAAGAAGAAGAAGAAGAAGAAGAAGAAGAAGAAGAAGAAGAAGAAGAAGAAGAAGAAGAAGAAGAAGAAGAAGAAGAAGGAAGAAGAAGAAGACAACTTCAGACTTAGGAGGATCCAGAAACAGAAAACAAAAGAAAAATGATAAACACTGGATCCAAGTTAAAATCCCTAAGAAAGCACTCTAAGGAAAATAAGGGGACCAATCTCTGAGGCTGTGGCTAAATGCCTAAAACAATCAGTTTTACGAGGTGTTACACACTATTCTAAGAAGTGATTATTAGTTTTGTTTTAGTTTTCATTATTGAAGTTAACTATTATTAGTGACTAAAAGGGAATGAAAGCAACTGTGGAAAAATTGGGGAGGTGATGGGTATACTATATGGAGGGAGTAGGGGTAAAATTGTCCACATTTCTGAGCTCCGTATAAAATAGGAACTCACAATGATTTCTTTGATAGTTTCTTTTAAATAATCTACCCATCCTGTGAATTAATGCCACACTCTTTATAAAGTCACCAGCTCACCCTGACTCCCTTACTATTGGAGGCACTCCTGCATCTACATTGGGAAAAAATGAATTCTACATTTTTATGAGACTGACATATATTGTTGCTTCCTGTGGTATATAACTATTCATATAGCTACCTAATGAAACCCTAAAATATTTAGGCTGTATCCATATCAAAAGAAATGAATCACTAGATTGTAAGCACCTTGATGACTTAGACCACAAGTTACTTATTTTTGTATTCCTTTCAGATCCCACTTCATTGTCCTGTGAATCTTGGATATTCAATTAAAAAAAAGTTTGAATGAATAAATGGATGCATGCATGCATTGTTTGTTGAATAGACTGAATGATTCCTTTATTTATTTAGGCATGAAAACACTTTTGCCCACAATACTCAGATACTCTTAACTGTAAAATAGAGCCAAAAAGGCCCAGGAGGAGATGAAAGTCTTCTTGAATTACTGAGGAATCTAAATATTTAAGACTAAATTTTAAAAAAATTGTTTTTGCCTTAAATCAATAAATTCTTTCCCCTTTGAATACATGGATACAAGCTCAGTTGTTTTATAAATGAAAAATTTAAGTCAATCAGTCAACAAATGTTTATTAAGTGTTTATTATGTGCCAGACATTGTGCTAAGTGCTGAAAATACAAATACAAATAAAATGTTAATTTTTTTAAAAAATGCAAAATGTTTAGCTTTTTCATTCCAGTTTTTCCCTGAGATTATGAATAGAGAGAAGCACTAAAATTTTACAATAAAATTTCTAAAAAATCTCATATGAGATATTGTTATAAGTAAAGTGTTTTGAAACCTTTAAAAATCCATATAAATGTCATCTATTATTGAAAAATCATCATCATCTTCAATGGAATTCAGATAGATACAATCATTACAATTATTTATGCTATTACTTTAATATCTAACTTCTTTTTCTGATCAAAGAGATCAGTGCCATTTAAAAATACTACAAATCTACCAGAAAGAATAATTCATCCTAGTTATAAATATTAGACATGCTAAAGATAACAGTCTTATGTTCATGAGTACTCTGGAATGAATTCCAAATCAGAATAACATTATAAGTAGAACTGATAATTTAGTATAAAATTGAGGAAAAGAGCTCAAAGAACTTGTTTTTAAAATATTTTGAGTTAGTCAGAATTTTTAAACTATTTACTCCAATACATCTTTCATTTTATAAAAGAGGAAATTGAAAGCAAATGATTCAACCAAAGTCACACAGAAGCAGAGCTAAGATTATAACACAGATTCATAACTAATGAAATGGAAGAAATAGTAGAGACCATCTAGTCTAACCACCCTCATGTTACAGGTAAAAAATATTCAGGCCCAGGAAGGATGACTTGCCTATTGTCACACAGATGGTTAATTATTGGAGGTAGGATTTAAAACTAAGTAAATCAGGTCCTCTGGCTCTTGGATTAATGAACATTAGGGATGCCATACTCTCTGACTCAGTCTTTCTATTATTGCTACTGGTGTCTAGAATAATCAAATATATTTATTTTTTAATGTTCTTATGAACTTGGTAGAGGGGCTTTGAGATGGTCTGCAGGACATTCTTTTGTCAACTCCAAAGCTTTCTCAAATTTTTTTTGTCATAGAACTGGGTTTCTTAACAGGTTTAAACTATATATATTCTGATGGGCAGCTAGGTGGTTCAGTAGAGAAAGTGCCAAGTCTGGAGTTAGGAAGACCTGAGTTCAAATAAGGTCTTCAGTTCTTATTAACTGTGTGACAGCAGGTACATCACTTAACACTGTTGATCTCAGTTTCCCCATCTGTAAAATGAGTTGGAGGAAAAAAATGACGAATTACTGCAGTATCTTTGCCAAAAAATTTCCAAATGCTGTCATAGAAAGTCAGAAATGAATGAACAAGTAGTGATATATATTCTGATAACTATGTTTCAATATAATTATTTTCCCTTAAGTATCTTATTTTATACATTCAAAAATATAATTTTGCAGAAGGGTCCATAGCTTCATCAGACTTCCAACAAGATCCAGAATACCAACAGAGTGAAGTTCCTTTGCTTTAGAATATCTTTGAAAAAAACCAGCCTAGTATGAGTTTTACACTGTTTCTGAGAAAATTTATAGTACTTTTAGACTTCAGCTTTTTTGGTCTTGTCTACCTTAATTTTCCTTTGCCGGTTCAGCATTCTCCCAGGTTTCAAAATACTACGGTTAAATAGAAAGTGTGTGTATATAAATGGGGACTTTATTTGTTTCCTCTTCATGACCTGTCTCTACCACAAGTCAGAATAATGTAGTAAGGGGAAAAAAACTAACCAAAGCAAGCTACTGAAAAATAAGATGAAATGTATTTTTTTTTTTTGGCCTAATGAATTCAATGTCAATCATGTATCAGAGTTTGGGTTTGATTTGATTATTGCCTTAGGGTTCACACATCACTGAACTATAAAAATATTAAATACTTACATAGTGGCTGTCATCCAAAGGGCTCAAAACCATATAACAAATTTTCTAAATTAATGTTAGGTGTCATTTATGATGATCTCTACCATATGTGTCAGCATGAAGTGGCTCATTTAAGTCAGGTATCATTTAAGATAATGAATGCCAATGATATCTGCTGGAATGGGCCTGTACAGCAGCATAACAAAATTTAGGTGGAAAAATTATTAAAGTGAGCTTAAAAGATTTAGTTATATACACACAAAAATACAAGAATGAAAGAGAAAACAAGGCAAATTTAAAAGGTGGGAGATGAGTGGGAAAGGAACCAAGATGTCTCTTCATTTTTTCTGTGATAATGTGACTTTCCCAATTCTAATTAAGTATAGAGTGGAAACATCTTGGTGGAATACATTCAAACATTCGGCCACAGGGTATTCTTTATCATCCCTCTGAAAAGACCTCTCAATTTCAGTAATACATTGTTTTAGTTGGCATCTGGCTATACCCACATAAAGCAATCCACAGGGGTATTTTAACATGTGCATGACACTACTCAGAGTGCATGAGATAAAATCCCTAATGTGGAAGTCTTTGCCAGATAGCGAATGATAAAAAACATCTGGCCTGTAGGATTGAGCACACTTACCACAATTTAAAATATACTTAAGCTTTGATGGAGAGTTCTTGAATAGGGAGGGCTTGCAGAGGAGGCTTTTCAAAGATTCTGGGATGGGGGATGGCTAAAAAGTTTTCAAATTCTTTCTTTCTCTTGTTTGTTTAGATTTTTAACAGGTACCATCTAAATAAATACTTTTAAGACCCAAAGAGGATCTGGGAGCTTTAC
Organism: Sminthopsis crassicaudata; assembly: GCF_048593235.1. Lineage (NCBI taxonomy): Eukaryota > Metazoa > Chordata > Mammalia > Dasyuromorphia > Dasyuridae > Sminthopsis > Sminthopsis crassicaudata. Next base: position 654,266,834 of record NC_133617.1, read on the forward strand.
CCAAGTCCCAGATTGAGGAAGTAACTAGGTGGAGGGGTGAAAAAAAGGCAGGACATATTTCATTGCATCCTCATTTCTCTTACCCTGAACACTAAACTCTGTCTATTCCTGCCAAGATGCTGGGCAGCACCAGAAGGGAAGGAAAGAAGAAGTTTGCCCCTGCTACAACTGGAATCTATCTGTGATTTTCATTCCCATAGTTAATCCAGGCTCTTTCTGCTTCCTTGAATTCTTGTAATTTCAGGTATTGATTTGCTCTGTTAATGAAAGAAGGATCTCTATGGAGATCTATACTTAACCTGATGAGGAACCAGAAACATAAGGGATTGGGAAGGTCTTTATAAGCATCTTGGGTAGCTCAAGTACATGCAGAACCTGGGCTAGGACTGGGTTTTTATTTTTTCACTCCGTGTCATTAACCCACAGAAAAGCAAATGTTGGTATTTCTTTGAAGGCACTTTGCAGGATTTGACTTGGGAGGTATATGCTATAAAAGGGTAATAAAGATGAAAATCAGGGAGTTATGTCAAAATACAAAATACTCATCTGGTTACAGGCATACATTGCTTAAAGTCATCTTGACCAAGATCACTTGGCAAAAACATCATTGCTAATTACGAACAAACTGCCATAAAGTTGTGAAACATCCTTTACCCAAGCACCCATTTAGAATATTTTTGTAACATTGATCCTGCAGAACCAACCACTCATTCTGACACTGTTTTACCGAAATTTGGGAAAGACTATCAATGTAGTGGCATTGGGGCAATAGAGAATCTTGGTTCCTAAGTTAGTAGTTTCTTGTCTGCTACTATTATCCCCATCCACTGGCATATGTTACAGGATCTTGGAAAATTTACTCAGTAGAATGGATGAATGAAATTAAGGCAGCAATATGATGTGAATATATTCATTCATGTCCCCATTTTATGATAATGGTGCCTACTACTGGTTCTTTCAATTAATACAATTAGGCACTTATTGTCTGTTTTAAGATTTATGTTTCCATTTCTATCCAGATAATTTGTTCATTACACCAATTTTTGGCTTCCAGTATGGTCTTGAGGGATCCAGTCTATAAAGTGGAATGTACAATGAAATATTTTTCCTTTCACAAGAATTCAATATAAGCCTCTAATACAGGTCTCTGATAATGATTCACAAGGAGCTTTAGGATCAGAGGGTATTTTAGAGCTCAGCTAGTTCAAACCTTGCCTGAGCTAAAATCTTTTCCATTACACATGAATAAGTGATCACTTAATCCTATGCTTCAAGATCTTTAGTGAGGTACAGGTTGGGATTGCGGTTAAGGATGGAGGATAGAGAAAGAAATCCACTATCTCTCAAGGGAGCCTATTTTACTTTGGGGTAGCTCTAATTGCTGGGAATTTTTTTCAATACATGGAGCTGAAATCTGCCTCTTGTAAACTTTTATCCAAACTCCTGGTTCTGACCTTAATGATGAAGCAGAAAAGGCCCAATCTATCTTCAACATATTTCAAATACTTGAAGAAAGCTGTCATAGAATTTCCTTTCCCTGCTCTTCTTACACTCCAAAGTTTTGGTTTTCTCAGAGTGAATGTACTATTTCTTTGAATTAATATACTTGTAACCTTATTTCAAGACCAGGTACTATTCTCCTCTCCAACCTTCTCTAGTTTATTGATACATAATAGCAGTTATATGACACATTACAATAAAAAAACACTTTACAAATATTATCTAATTTCATTCTTACAACAGCCTTAGGAGGCATGTTTTGTTATTTTCACAATTTTACACATGAGGAAACTGAGGCAGACAGCGATCCTTTGCACTACATGCATTTACATATCTGGTAGGTACTAGAAGCCACATTTAAATTCAGGTCTTCCTGACTCTAGATTCAACTTTATATTTACTGTACTGTATGTACTCTAAAATATGATACAGAACTGAAAATACTATAGACTTGATCTTATTATCTGAGAACAATAATACTCTCAATTATCCAACCTTAGCCTCTTATTAGTTGTTTGTTTGTTTCTTTGCTGTCAAATGACATTGTTGATTGAGGTTGAGTTTGTGCAGATCTTTGCCAGATTAACTGCTATCTAGTTCTCCTACCACCTTATATTTGTTATGTCATTTTCAATGTGTCTGATTTTTCATGACCCCATTTGGAGTTTTCTTGGCAAAAATACTTGAGTGTTTTTCTATTTAACAATCCAGCACATTTTACAGATCAGGAAACTGAGTCAAACAGGGTTAAATGACTTAGGTTCACATTACTAATAAATATCTGAAACCATATTTGAGCTCAAGAAGATGAGTTTTCTTGAGGCATGACATTATCCACTTTACCATCTAGCTGTCCCAGTCATGACATCATTTCTATAATATCAAAGCACTCCTAAGTATTTTGAAAAGCAGGTGCTCTGTATTTGCTGAGTGAAAAGGAAAATGTACAAAGACTTTGTTTTGCTGTGGGTTTTGTTGCAAGTGAAGGTTGAAGTATAAAATCAGGTCTTAGTGTCTATTATAGAGTAGACTTCCATTAGGGTGGGAAGAATGGGATAAATTGGCATAAGAACACTTAATCTGGATTGGATCCAGGGGAAAGAGAATAAGCATTTATATACTACCTACAATATACCAGACTTTACAAGTATCTCATTTGATTCTCATAAAAAAAACCCTGAGGAGCAAGTGCTGTTATTATTACTATTTTACAATTGAGGAAACTGAGGCAGACAAAAGTTAAATAACTTGCCTAGGGCTATGCAACTAGTAACTGTTTTGAGGTAGAATTTGAACTCAGGTCTTCCTGATTCTGGCATTCTATCTCCTGAACCAAGTAGCTGTTAAAAGGCATAGCTTTCTCTTTGCTCATTCCCTCTATTGCATATGCTATCTGGGTTCTAAACCAGCAAAAGCCAAAACCTTAGACTAACACTAGGACCTATAAATTCCTCATTATTACAACCAATAAGACTCAAATGGAGACAAACACAGGAGTCCTATTATACTGGTGCTGACAATAACTACTCCTTTCAGGTTCTTGTACCTTTATACATGCAGTTCTATCCCACGCTACAGGGCCACACCTAAAGTCTGCTCTAATCCATATTGTTTTGTCTAATACCCTAAACAGCCTTGTTGGCTCTAGCCCTGGAAAAAGTACTTGGGAAATCAGTCTTCAAATGATCAACATATTCTCAGCAATTCCAATCTTGTAGGATGTTTAAGAATATTCTCTCTCTTGTGTGATGTGCTTTCTGAGGACTTTTCTGCCTCAACCTCCTTTCCATGCTAAAAAAAAAGAAAGGAAATTAAGAAGATATGGTTGAAGAAGGAGATGGAGTAGAAGGGGATGTTCTTGAGGCTGGTATGTCAAAGGTCAGAGTAAAATTATTTTATGTAACATCTGAAATCAGACAAAGCACTAATCCTGCATATAGACCCAAATTTCTGTTTTTCAATCAGCAGCTGCTCTGGAGTTTGTAATGAAGGTGATACAAAGAATGGATATTTCCAAATGTCCTTTTACAACTTGTAAACTAAAAAAACAATAGTGCAGTAAGCAAAATGCCATGCCAATCAATCAATCAATAAACACCTGTGATGTACTCAAGCAACTAGATGATTTAGTGAATAGAGAGCTGGATATAGAGTCAAGAAGAACTGAGTTTAAATACTGTCTCCAGCATTTTAACTGTGTGAAATTTGGCAAGTCACTTAACCTCAGTTTACCTTAATCTACTAGGAAAGGAAATGACTTCAATATTTTTTTGTTGTTGTTGTTGTTTGTAAAGAAAACCTCATGAACAGTGTTGATGGGTGTAATTCACAATTCCACAGGGTCATGAAGAATAATACACAGCTGAATAATCAAACAATAACAATATGCTGGGGCATCATGTTCCCCCTCCTACTCCTTTTACTAAAAGATATCCTGTGGCTCCTTATCACCTCCAGGATCAAATATAGAACCGTCTGTTGGGAAGTTTAAGCCTTTATACATTGACCTTTTCCCAACTTTGCAATCTTCCCGTATTTGAGTCTCTTCCAGGTACCTTCTGATTCTGTAGTATTATAAAGTACTATAGTATGATAAACTATTTGCCCAGGGTGTCTGGCTTCTCTGTGTATAATCTAGAATACATTTCCTTACAACAAGATTCATAAATGATGGTTAAATGTAGCTGAAATAAAACTATTAGAATCATGCTTCAGTTATAGTATATGTAGAGGCTTAGTGTTATCTTCTGTGGAAAAAATATTTCCATTCCAGAAAACCAACTTAGAATTTAACTTTTGAAAACCAACCCTGTGTAGGTTGGGAATGTCCATCTTTGTGTAGTGATATATAATGCATGGAATCATATTTTTTTTTGGAAAGACAATTGAAAGATGAAGCATAAAATGTAAAATAAACATTATTTTAAAATATTACAGCTGTGAACTTAAGAACATTTTATCTCAGATATATAATATTTTGCTTTATTTTGAATATAAGTGACACCTTTGTCTCATTATTTCCTTTGAGCTATTAATTTGTACTTCTTAACCTTTTAAACTTTCACACACCTAGGAAGGGCCCTGTTCTTACTGGAAATTACTGAGGGTTGCTTCTGGAGGGGTATGGTTTAGATTTTTGGAATATGACATATGGGAAAAAGTAATCTCTATACTTTCTCCACTGGGAATCAACTCAACTCCTCTGGCTTCTTTCATCATTTCTATCAAGGCAGATGATTCTCAAATTAGAATCTCCACCCCTAGCTCCAGTTTGGTATTTATTCCAATTATTTGCTTGATATCTCCATCTTCAGGTGCCATTTATATCTCAAATGACATCATGTTCCTTTCTACTTTTCTCTTGGTTTAGGTTCCTTGTTCTTATTGCTGATACCATTATTTTCCCACTTAGTCAGGATCAAAACCCAAATCACCTTTCATTCTATTCCATCATTCACTTCTACTTTCCACCTAAATACAACTCCAGTCCAACCATTTGGAAATGTCTATTAATTTTACCTTTCTAACATCCTTTGCTACCACTCCCTCCTCTCCACTCCCATTGTTACTACCCTACTTCAGGCCTTTATGACCTCTCAGCTGTACTATTTATTATATAAACTTTTGAATTGGTCTGCCAATTCTGTACACTTTCTACTTTATTTTTCTACTATTGCTATATAATCTCCTTAACATTTCCCTGTCATCATATCTTGGGATCTCATCTACTCAAAAACATTCCTTGATTCCTGATTGGATATAAAGTAAAAACTTCTTATACAAGGAAACTAGTTTCAATTTTACTTTCCAACTTTGTCTTCATATATTCACTTACCATATCTGCAACCAAATTGCAACTCTTTTGTCCATGTATTCATCTTCTTCTCTATAATTTCTATACTTCTACTTGGGTTGAATTTTTTATATCTATTTGTACACATTACAATCTCTGCTTCCAACTTTGGTGCCATTTCGCCATTTCTTCCTTGACTTCTTCCTTAATTTTCCCATATGAAATGAGTCTCTTCCCCCCCTCCCCATTAAGCTTGTACTGGAGAGATGCTATGCTGTGTAATGTGCTAAACTTGACATTGAGAGATCTATATTCAAATCTTGTCTTAGACAGGATTTGTGAACAAGTCATTTAATTTCTCTGTTCCATCATCTGTAAAGGAGTGGGGGGTTAATATTTTCTATTACATTTGTTTTATAGAGTAGTTCTGGTACTCAAAAGAAATAATATGTGAAGTATTATACCAACCCCAGATGTCATCTCTTCCAGTGAAGCATATTTATGTCATGCTAGATCGTGGAGAGTAGACTTTACTTTTTAAGGGAAAATCTGTGTCTTTATCTTTTCCCCTTCCATATATAAATATAAAATAATATTTGTGTATATGGGATTCCCTAAATAAATGGTTTATTGCATTGAATTAATTTGAAAGGAGTTCAAGTGAGAAAATCAAGCTTTGAGTCCCTTTTAGCTTTGAGTCCCTTTTCAATCACTTATTGAACTACCTTTGAACTAGTGACTTAAGCCTTCCAAGTCACCATTTCTTCATCTATAAAATAAGACTAACAATACCTCACAATTTTGTGGTAAGAATCCAATGAGATTATAGAAAGGAATGCAATTTGCAAACTTTGAGCATTATATAACTATAACCTCTTATTGTCTTTATTATTATTTTTATTATCATTCTCCAGCCACACCCTTAGAGCTCATAGCATAAAGTCTGGTAAATTCCATAGAGGAGGAAAGCATTAATGTAAAGGTTCAATGATGGTCTATTGAAGAATCATCCCACATCTGATATTGATCAGATATATTCTATTAAAACAATAGGGGCTGTGATCTGTTCGAGAAGGGAGTGGACAAATATGTATTATTAAATTATAGATCCTTAAATATTCAAATTTTATTTTTTTTATTTGACTGAGGTAATAAAAGAGAGGGAAAAGGAACAGTGGTTAGAAGTTCTTACTATATAAGAAATTCACTTATGATCAAGAAAAACTTCTAGTGGAAGAAGACAGTCAAATAAAAAGGGAAAAAATGAAAATAAATTACACATGGCTACAATACACATAGGGGAAGCTCATATTTTTTATGCCATGTTAGTTCAGGCTTTGCAAATGCTAAATAGGAAATCTTTACCTAGAAACTTTATATATATACAAGGTGTTCCCATTTTGTGAAAAATATTTATGTTTTTGTTTCTGAAAGTACCATAGAAAAATAGGACTAGTGTCTCAACTTCAGGACATGGTAAATAATGCATTTTGGATATTTCTTTACTTTTTCAATCACTCTTAGACTAACAGAGTTACAATTCATCCTCATTCAGATATATTATAATTATTATTATCATTAGTGCTCAGGAAGGATTTACAAAATAATTTAAAATATGAAATAATTTTAAAAATTACATTTAAAAACTTCAAATACATTAATAAAAATACAAAATATTTTGTCAAATCATTTCAAAATACTCTTGTGATCATTATCTGTAAAAGTTTGTAGCTTGTTTCATTGTTACCTGGCTTTGACGATCAAAGGCATCATTGGATTTTTTCTTATAATTTTCTGGTGTCTTCTATGCAGTAACATGTATATTTGAAGAGTATGTTTATTGTGGTGAGAAAAGAATAAAAACTGGATAGTGGTCATTCAATTAATTCAAGTCAAAACAATTCAGCAAACATCTTAAAATCAACACGCACTATATTGAATTAATCTTTCACTTACAACTCTCCCTCTTCCTAATTTACCTATTACTTTTAAGAATACCACTATCCTTCCTGTAACTTAATCTTTCAATCTAGGTACTATTTTTTTCACTCTTCTCTCTCTCCCTCTCTCCCTCTCTCCCTCCCTCCCTCCTTCCCTCCTTCCTTCCTTCCCTCCCTCCCTCCCTCCCTTCCTCCCTCTCTCTCTCTCCTTCCCTCCCTCCTTCCTTCCCCCTCTCCCTCCCTCCCTCCCTCCCTCCCTCCCTCCCTCTCTCTCTCCCTCTCTCTCTCTCTCTCTCTCTCTCTCTCTCTCTCTCTCTCTCTCTCTCTCTCTCTCTCTCTCTCTCTCTCTCTCTCTCTCTCTCTCTCCTCTCCAAATTCAATTGGTTGCTGGATCCTGTCAACTTTACCTTCATAATATTTCACCTAAAACCTCCCTTTTCTGTACTTACACTGCCACTATTCTAGTGGAGGGCCATACCTCATATGTGGACTGCTGCAATAGTTTATTTGTCACAAGTCTTTTCCCACTCTATCCATTCTCTACTTACCCATCAAAGTGATCTTACTAAGGCACAGGTCTAACTATATTATTTGACCCTTACCTATTCAATTAACTCCAGTGGCTCCCTATTTCATTGACATGTAAATTTTTGTTTCTGGCTTTTAAAGCCATTCATCTGCATCTAAAGTATTCTCAAAACTTATTTGCTTCCAATTACTCCACAAGAAAGTTATACTGTCCTCCTTACTGTTCTTTACACAAGACACTCCATATCTACTCAGTGCATTTTCTCTGGCTCTTTCCTCAGGCTTAGAATTCTCTCTAACTCTGGGCTTCCTTGGCTTCTTTAATGTATTAGTTAAAATCTCAATTTCTATAAAAATCTTTCACAGTTTTCTTTAATCCCAATGCTTTTCTTCTAAGATTATCTCAAATTTATCTTCTATATAACTTATTTGTATATTCAAAGATTCAATTGTAAACCCTCTAAAAATAGGCATTATTTTTAACCTTTTTTTTTGTATGATTAACACAGCACTTGGCAATAGTAGGCATTTAAATGTTTCTTGATGACTTTTAACTCTCCATTTCAATGCCAAATAATTAGCAATTTTTTTTGATAAAGTGAATTTTCCTTGTTTCTATTTCAGAAGAAATACCTTCTATGTACATCAATCAACATTATTGTTATTATATTAAATAATACTAGGATTGGAGCAATTTCCTGAATCAATTATCATGTATATATTATAGTTAGACCACTGCTTTGTTAGAAATAAGATTAAAATCAGTAACAAATTAGAAGAGATAATTAAAATGAAAAGATGGGTATGTAGTTGATGTAACTTCTACTTAACCTATTTAAACAAGTTGTAGATGCTGAAATGTTGGAAATGAATAGAAGTATAAACATTAGTATAGACTATCATTTCTAAGGACCTTTAATCAATATAAAACAATTGTCACAAGGAACCCAGAAACTATCATGAGCATTTTTCTCCCTAAGAAGAAGAGAAGAGGAAGGAAATACAATACTAATTTTGAGTATAAAATCATTTTTAAAATCTTTTGAAGGAAGACAGTAGATCATGATCATAGTAGAAGCATAAACACTTGAGAGAAAAACTAAATTTTTAGAGTTCAGTCCAAGAGAAAAGTAAACCTAAGGCTTTTGAGAATGAAACAGCAAAGAAACAAAAAGTGAAACATAATTTTAAAAACTTGTAAAACGTATTATAACATTTTTTCTTCATTCATAACAGTGGGACTACCACATTTGGAAATTAATACTGTAGACTTGATATGTTACATTATCAAATGAGATAGTATTTGTAAAACATTTAGCATAGCACCTACTTTAAACTACTTTTTCCTTTTCCTCCCTTCCATACCCCATGCATGAAGAAATAGAAACAGCATTCAAAATAACAAAGTGGGGAACAACAGCTAGAATACTCAGGAAAGATTCATATTAAATTTATTATTGCTATTTCACAATTTTAAGACAAATCTGTTTCCTCTTGCCTAAAAAAACAGGAAGTACATGAAATCTTCTCTAGCAAGCTTTAAATCCACTCCTTTACAAGTTTTCCCATCCCTTCCCTATATGACACCTCCTAACACCCACTATTTTTGTTGGTTTGGGATTAATTTGAGATGAGTGTATATCTTTTACTAGTTAGAAAACTCTCAGATAAACTGCATAATTTTCAGGTTTTCAGATAAATTGTGAAAGCCTGGGTGTTGGAGTTTAATTTAAATATAATAATGTCTGTGTTTCCTAAAATAACTCATACAAAAATCCAGGTGAGATAGTCTTACCATAAACTACTAAAGTCAATCTGAAGAAACAGAATTATTGTATCAGTCATCAGTCAATGCAGTCCTGATTATTTAGAGGAGAAAAAAAGTAGTGGATTTGAAATCAGAGGTTTTTCTTAACTACAAATCTTAGTTCTTCTATTCATTGCTAATTGTGTGACCTTGGATCCTTTACCTGATGGGATCTGAAGTTTCATCATTTGTAAAATGAAAGTGATGAAGTGGATCCATAATTCTTAGTGATTTCTGTTTGTTGATATAATACCACTAAAAAGAAAACAAAATTATAAGATCTTGTTGCAACTCTTTAAATTGTCATATTTTGTTAATGGCACCAATTATATTAAAATCAAAATATTTTCACATGCAAAACTTTTCATTTATTCTGGCAATAATTTGACATCGCCTCTCTCTCTCTCCATATATATATATATATTTTATATATATATATATATACATACATATATATATATATATATATATACATACATATATATATATATATATATATATATATATACATTTAAGGATCTTTTGTGAAAGCACTTCTGGTCTCCAAGAATCTGCTACTTTCTGTTTAGAATTGAATGACTTATAAGGTTTCTTCTACTCCTATCATGTATGTGTGCATGGATACATGTATATATTTTTGGAAATGTTATTAAACTAGGATAGGGAATTACCAGTAAAGAAACTCCTACTAATGCATTTTAATGTTTTAAAAGTTCTTTCCATGATGAATTATTTGATTTTCATGATACCCTTGTATTCTCATGAGATACCCTTCTAAAGCAGATGCTATTATTATATAAATTTTATGGATAAGGAAACTAAACCTGAAATAGGTTAAGTGCCTTGTAAAGTATCTGAGGAAGAATTTGAACTCATAATCACAACTCCTATCTACTGGGCTAGACACCTAATTTACCTTTCTGGTAAGGATTGCCCAGGAAATTGCTAATGAAAATTCTCATTTCAACATGCAAAAGAAAGATCACACTCATTTCTCAGATTCTTCATTCCTAAAACTGAAATGAAAGATGGTCAAAACTTTGAAAAATGTTTTACTCTTCCTGCCACAACTCTGAGACATGATTTGGAAGCCTAGGCCTTAGAGGAGCCAAAAACCAGGAGATCCATTTGCTACTGAATCATTGGGTACAGCTGTCTTGTGAGTGTCTGTTGACAATCAATTAATCCATCCAAAATCCCTATTTAGATCTCTACCATTCACCCTACAGTAAAGAGTCTAGAGGTTATATCAGATTATCTGGTAAGGATGAAAACATAATTTCTTACCCTTGAATTGATTCCCTATAGAGCAACAGACTTGCTCTTGAGTTACTTAATGGTACCAACAATAGGGAGATGATAAGAGAAAGTTATTCAGCAAGAACCAGGAAGGAATGCTAAAATGTAGAAAAATCATAGAAGCCTAAGTGATAGTATAGTCAGCTATTTAAAAAAGAGGAAACCCAGACTTTATTGGCATTTAAATGTATGCCTCTGCTGTATAATATGCTGCAAATAAAAAAAAAGTAGAAATAAAAATAGATAAATAAAATCCAGGTGACTCAGAGTAGTATTTATCATTTCTAGGAATTACAAAAGAATGTATGTGTTTGTGTATATTCTATCCATGCCCCAAATCTGACTCCTTTCCCGGTCAACAAGGGCTTTCCTCAAGAGCTCTCAACCTGCCAAGTTCAGAACAGGCAGAAACTTTAGACATCATAACTAGTCCCAGTGTTGCATCCTATAAACAGCCTATGAGAAAGGCCATTCATAATGAAAATAGCAATGATTATTCATTCCTAATGTTAAATTACTAACTTTTAAAACTGGTAATTATTATCACTACAGTATTTGGAGAGAGTTTGGACTGGAGTCAGCTTATTGTAGAAGTTCCTAAATACTTAAACTGAAAGTGATGCAGTTAGATCCATCATGGAAAAGTCTTAAAATTGAATGGAAGGACTTAAACTTAAATCTTTGTTCTGTTATTTATTCTCTCAGTGATTCTCTTTTACAATTAGTGAAGTTGAGACCCAGTTAGGTAAAACAAGTTTTCCATGGTCACACAGGTAGAAATGAAAAGAAAGAACTAGGATTAGCAGATTAAGTTCCTTTACTCCAAATATATGGATATTTTCCCTCCATGCTGCACTTCAATCAGAGTTAGAGCTCCAGTGACTTGACACCAAGACTAATTCTCCTCCCAAGACAAGAGATCAAATGTCTGAAATTCATCTGTCAAAGGAAGATGTTGGATGTACCAAGGAATAATAATAACACGGATAGAGTTGTAGTCAGAATACTAGGGATTAAATGATGATTCAACAGCCTGTACCTATATAATTTGAGGGAATTACTTCTTTGGCATTTGCTATTCTCATCTGGCAAAAACAAAACAAAACAAAATTAATAAAAAAGAAAATAAAACAAAAAACCACACAAAAAACCCAAACCTATGAAGTCTCTAGCAGTTATAAATCTGTGATCATATGACTAAGTGACTTCTAAGATTTTTGCAATTCTCAAAGGTTTTGTTCTCAGGACTCCCTCCCCAAAGGACTTTTGCCAATGTAGATTATGTCTATTACTATTTTACAATTATTATTTCTAATTTCTAGTTTATGTCTATTAATATTTTTATAATTATTATTTATAATTTCAAATTATGTTATTTTAATTATTATGAAAATGTTTGATTTCATGAAACACCTGAATTTTGAGAATCACTGCTCTAAGATACCTTTTAAAATCTATAATCTTGGTTCTGTGATTAACTATCTATGACCCTTAGTGAGTGACTACCTTTCCTATGTCTCAATTTTTTATTTATTTATATAATGAAGTGATTGGAATAGATGATTTCTAAGATCCCTTCCAAAAGTTTTACATAAGGATTGTTTTCATTTAAAGAGGCTAGCAAGACAGGGGAAGTTACCATTCTGGAAAGCACTTTAGAACTGTCTTCGAAAGGCTATAAAATGTGCATTCCTTTTGACCCAGCAATATCTGTATCCCAAAGACATTATAAAAAATGGAAAAGGACCCATATGTACAAAAATGTTTATGGCACTTCTCTTTGTGGTGGCAAAGAATTAGACATTAATAGACTATTCACCAATTGGAGAATGACTATACAAATTGTGGCATATGAATGTAACAAAATGCTATTATACATAACAAATGATGAACATGGAAATTTCAGAAAAGCCTGAAAAGACTTGCATGAACTGATGTTGAGTGAAGTGAGCAGAAAAATATTGTACACAGTAACAGCATCATGAAAATAATCCTTTTATGGAATGGTTTAAAACATTTCAATATACATTTTCTCCAAATGTCCAGAATGCTTTTGAGCTTTGCCTATCATCCTGTTAGTTGCTTTATACTGACAGGAGGCCAACAAATATCCACATGTTAGCCTAAAGCGAGATAATATTCTAAACAGTGTCTGACTTGATTTACTCTGTCCTCCATTTTGATTTTTTTTTCCTTCCTTGTACCCTGTCTTATTCTGAGGTCCCCTCTTACCTCTCTCCACTTCAATGATAGTTGCTTCTACTTACTTAATATATAATTTCCTAAAGCTCTATGTTCTTCCATCTTCATTTCTATTGCTAATTCCTTAATAATCTCATCATCTCCTACAGATTCAACAAGTAAAATTTCAACTCACTGAAAACAAGAACTATTTAATTTTCATTTTTATAACTTGAGTACCTAGCATAGTTCCTGAGATATAGTAGAATATAACCAATTATTGTTGAATTGAATAACCAACTTTATTGGTCTACTTCTTTAGCTAGAGTCTCTTTCTTAAACTTTAGATTACCATCTCTTGCTACTTTTCAAACATCTTTGGATTTCCTATGAGTATTTTAAGCTTAACATACCCCAAGCCGAACCTGTCATCTTTTCCTGAAAATCTAATTCTATGATGATTTTTGTATCATGTAGGCAGCCAGGTATTGCAATGGATAGTGCACAGATCCAGGATTCAGGAAAACCAGAATTCAAATCCAACCAAAGACATTTCCAGGGCATGTGATCTTGGCAAACCTCTATTTGATTCAGTGTCTTCAACTGTCAATTGGAGATAATAATAAGACTTACTTCTCAAAGTTGTTGTTATGAGATAAAATGCAACTATATGTAGAAATCTCTCTCTCTCTCTCTCTCTTCTCCTCTCTCTCTCTCCTCTCTCTCTCTCTCTCTCTCTCTCTCTCTCTCTCTCTCTCTCTCTCTCTCTCTCTCTCTCTCTCTCTCCTCTCTCTGTCTCATACTTAGCACAGTGCCCAGCATGTAGTAAGGATTATATAAATGCTATCTTATTACTATTATTATTATTTGTCATCAACAGTCTTGTTTTCTGAAGTTTGAAATCTGTGTCACTTGTGTTCTTCTTTCTCATCACTGATTGTAACTGAAATAGTTTAGACTCATTTCCTTTCCCATAGGACTGCTGCTATAGCCTCCAAATTGGTCTTTCTCGAATTTAGTCCCTATGACCATCTAATCCCTTGTTCCTCTAATCAATTTTATACCATGGTTCACTTATCATAAAAGTGTAATCTGGCATTTATTCTGATTATGTCAAGTAACTACTCCAAATTCTTCAGTGGTTCCCTATTATCCAGAAAATAAAGTTTAAAATAGTGAATGTGTCAGTAAAGATCCATCACCATCTGCCTTGTTCCTCCCTTTCTATATTTAGTTCATAGTACTTTGAGATAAACTAGATTCTTCACTATACTATGTTTCCTTTTATCATAATATTTTATATTTTAGTGATTCTCAAACTCCTTCATATGAATAAAAATGATCAAAGACTCCAAAGAGTTTGTGCTTATGTGGATTAGATCAATATTTATTATATAAAAAATTAAATTATTTTGTTGTCATTATTGTGAAAATAGTTTTAATCTTAAAAAGGTCCTTAAAGGGTCACAAAGATCATACTTTGAGAACTCTTGAATAATAGCTATCATGGCTAGAATGTTCTTTATTTCTGTTCTTTATTTTTTAAATAACTTTTACTTTAATCAATTTTAAATGAAAAAGAACAATGGAGAAGTTACATATCCTAATCTAACTTGGTAAAGATTAACTAAGTGTATATCATGTAACCCCTATTCTCAGGAGTTTATATTTTCCAAAGGAATACAACAAATGGATGAACAAATCCCTCAAAAAATGAGGAGGGAAAAAGTTCTAGGATCTGTGGCCAACCAATAGATTTCACTAGTAGGCAGTACATGGCTGAATACTAAAGGGCCCTAAACTTTCTAGAGTGGAGGAGGTAGGTGAAGAAGGAGAACAGTTTGGGAAACAATGGGAGATGCAATGGTAAGTTCAAGGAACAAGTAAGTTTTTTTTTCCCTAACTTTCTATTCAGTATATCTTTTTTCAGAATATTAACCAAGTTTTGAGATTTTGTGCAGTTCATCAGAAGTGGATTATTTTCAAAGGGCAAGTTATTATTCATGAACAAAGGGATGTACATTAAGAAATCAAGCAGTTACAAATATAGTCAAGCAAAAGAGACATAAGGTAGCATTAAAATAAACAAAAACTTACATGTTTACAAAAGCAGGACAACTATAAAGTTCAAACATGGAATGAGATACAAAATGACAAGAGTACTCTACTGATCTGATTACAAAAATACAAGAATTAGAAAGGGAAAGAAGGAAGGAGCAGAAAAAGGACACAAAAAATGAAATTTGATTGGGGGGATGGATAATATATATATATATTTTCTCCTCATGTCTCTCCATACATAGAGTTAGTTATGGCCACTTGCAAAGCTGGTGAATAGACAAAACTCCCATTCTCTATTATTTTATCGTGTGTGTGTGTGTGTGTGTGTGTGTGTGTGTGTGTGTGTGTGAGAGAGAGAGACAGAGAGAGAGAGAGACAGAGAGAGAGAGAGACAGAGAGAGAGAGAGAGAGAGAAAGAGAGAGAAAGAGAGAAAGAGAGAGAGAGAGAAAGAGAGAGAGAGAGACAGAGACAGAGAGAGACAGAGACAGAGAGAGAATGAGAGAAAAATAAAGAGACAGATGGAGAGAGAGGGAGAGAGGGAAAAGAGGGAAAAAGAAAAATAGATAGATAAAAAGAGATAGAGAGACAGAGAGTGTATTCCTTTCTTCCCTTAGGGTATGACTTCTCAGCCACCTTTCAGCCCCTTTCCTTTGGTAGAATGGTTTTCTTTTTCCAGGACTAGCCCAGGCTTAGTCCATCTATCCAGTCTCTGTTCTAGAATCCTCTCATCACTTCTTCATTAATCCCTATTTGTTTCTGTTTCTCCCAGTTTCTTCCTTTTTTCTATATATTATTCCAGAGGATGGGAGAAGGGGTAAACTTATAGAGCTGAATCATTTCCTCCTCCAATCCCTTTTTCCAGGAAGACTCTTCTGAAAGACATGGAGATATTTCTGCTGGAGTAGCAGCCATCTTTCTGTAGGAGTCTTATCTCTATGGAAGTAGATATAGCCAAGATAGCAGTATTTATATGTCCTTAACAGCCAGGAATATAAATCTGTTCAGGAATAAATGAAATTAATAGAAGGAATGTTTGGTGAGTTTTTTTTTTTCTTGGTTTAAGCTATTTAACAGTACTCTGTTGAACTCTTACTTTGTTCTTGAAGTGCTTATTTCATTATAAGGATAAGTATTGGATCTGTGAATTCATTGGCACAGGGAACTCCTGCATAAGGAAATACTGCCCACCAGTGCAAGTTCACATCTTCTCTGCAAATTATAGTTTTAGGCAGATGCCTAGAGCACTGAAAGGTGAAGAGTCTTGGGCAGGGTCACACAAACAATAAATGTTCCATTGCACATGATTTTAAAATTAGGGTATTTCCCCCTACTCTTAAATGTAATATTTGAATTTTTCCTTCAAATTTAAGAAGATTGGAGAGCCTATTAGGAATTGCCTAACCTAGGCCTCCCACTGCCACTTCCTTATTTTATACACAAGGAGATTTGTGGATAGAGGGAATTTGACATATCCTAGTTTGCCCAGGTAAATAGTGGCAAAATTGGACCTAGAATGTAGATCTCTTAACTTCACATTCTATTTCTGGCTCTGTTCAAATCAATAAAATTCCTATGCTTGACCCTCATCTGCGCATGGAAGCTTGGCCAATAGTAATAAATTACCAGAGCAGTAAAACTCTTGAGCTCTGGAGAACATTACAAATTTCTCCATGTTGAGTCCAATTCACCTCAGTGAATAGCAAATCTATTCACAACCACACAGGGGACTGAATGAATGGAATGGTTCTTTTTAAATTTTGCTGTTACTAAAACAAAGATGAATCAAAATTTTTGACAGATTTGGATTTTCCAGGAGAGTGAAGGTTCTTTCTCATAGCAACTAGTCAGTTTATAGTATGAAATCAGTTTGTTTATGAGGGAAATGGAAAGACCAAATTAGAAGTTGTTCTTAAGTGTGCCAAATTAAGCAAATGTGTGTGCATGTGTATGGGTGTGCACAAGGAATAGGCATTCCTGGTATGCATTTATGAAAAGGATGGGAAGGAGAGATCATGATATTTTTGTAGAATTATTGGAATAGGTATAGAAATGCTTTAGTGTTCCCCAATCTCAGATCCTGGTTTCTTTTGGAGCCCCGAGCTCTCTTTCCATTTACTCCCTGCCCCCATCCAAGCATGTGCTATTTTTTATGACCTGCTGGTATCTTCTGCCTGATGGTGAACATCTCTATGCACCTCTGTTCCCACAGTCACAGCAAGGAAGAAATTGTGACTAATAAAAAGAATAAATCTCATGAAAATCTAAGCACCTCCTTTCTAAAGACTTTCAAACTGGCTAGAGAAGCCAAGACTCTAGCACTTTTCTACTTTCACTTTTCCTTAAATTACAGACTTTCCCTTCCCTCTTCCCCAGGCCTTTGACCTTTTTTTTTTTCCCTGCTCTCTTTGATCAAGAAGTTCTCCATCAGCTATGAGTGGGAAAAAATCAGATAAACAAATTCCCATTAGGGTCTAAGAGACAGATAAAGAGACTTAATAGTTACCTTTCCTGGGAAATATTTGCATTTTAATAGACATACTCCCTTAACCCAGAGGAATGGATTTCTAAGAGAATCATGGAATTGCAGGCTTGGTAGTTGTGTGTGTGTGTGTGTGTGTGTGTGTGTGTGTGTGTGTGTACAAATAGCATATAAACTTACTTAGTATGCATGTATGAAAAATGATGAGAAGAGATCATGGCACATTTGTAGAATTATCGTGACATAGGCTATAGAAATAGAGATGGTTTCATGTTCTCCCTTTTCAGTTCATGTCTTTTAGCTCTAGATTCTCCTTCCCCCCTCTCTCTCTTATTCCAGCTGAACTCATGCTTTTGTAACATTCTGGTGCTATAAATCTCTGTGCATCTTGAATCCCAAAAGGGAGAAGTAGTAACATATTCTCTTTGATGTTCATGAAAAACAAATGATCATACAACATCTCTTTGAAGACTTCTAGTCATAATTAAATTTCTTAGCCTACAATGACATTCATTTTTTGGGGGGGTGACTTTATTGGTTAAATTCTTCCTTAAAATGAGCCACAATTTCATTCCCCCTAATATCTACTCATTCATCCTATGTATGACCTATGGGGTCAAGTTGAAAAAGTCTAATCCTCTATAGACAAATATTTAGACACCTATTATTTCCCACCTCACTCATTCTTTTCTCCATATCTAACACTTTCAGTTCCTTGAATTAAATTAAATGCCTCTGAATCTAACATGTAATCTTCCATCCTATGGCTTTGTACTAGTTGTCTCCAACACATGCAATGTATTCCTTTTACCTTCACCTCTTAAAATTTTTAGCTTCTTTCAAGGATTGGCCACCATAAGAAAAAAATCCTGATTGGTTTAATTAGCGCTCTCTTCAAATTATATATTTTCTTCCCCCTTTCCTCTCTTGTTCTTTGATTTCTATATATCCTACAAAATTAATTAGAGAAAGTTATTGTTATTTCATCTGAATTGTTCCATGGTTACACTTGATTTCTTCTGTCTACATTTTCCCCACTCATCTTTTTAATTACTCTTCTCTGTACAAATGTTGTTATCCTTCTTCCCCAATTTAAAAAAAGGGTTTTGAGGGCAGGGAATTTTTTTTCTTCTTTTCATCTTGCTTTCATTTAAAACAGTATCTTGCACTTAATAGGTACTTAATAAGAGCTTCCTGAAATTGAATTGAATCCATAATGTTCTCATATGGTTTGTAGACTTATTACCATTATGGTTACTATCTAACAAATGCCTTTAGAAGGCCTTTGGGTCTTCTAAAAACTGATCTACTCTAAATGTGATCTGACTAGTATAGAAGACACTGGAGCTATCATCTCCTGCATATTGAATAGTATTGTTTAATTGCTCAGGATTATTAAACATCTAATATATACAAAGCATTGTACCATGTGCTTATGATACAAATACAGAAAGGAATTTATGTCCAATTAGGAGAGAGAAATATGTGCATATAAGTATATGCAAAATAAATACAAATTAAATTTGAAACATCTGAAAAGATCAAGAAAGATGCTTTTAAATGCAGCTTATTAATCCCACTAATGATATGAAACTGTCTCTGTAACTGAGCAATCCCCAGGCAACTTTCTAAGACTAAATTGAGGAATAGATGCTTATTTGTATGATAGAAGTTCATCCCCTTTTTCCTATTCACCCCAGGAAAAAAAGAAATTTTTTCCTTCCAGCCACATCACACTGCTAGCCATTTGAACTTTTGTTCTACTAAAACAACATATATAAACATAAAATACTTTGATTAAATATAGGTATATTATAGCAGTGTTTGAATTATTAGGATTGATAAGTCTTTCAAAAGAGAATTTTAAAAGTCTGCTCTGACATTGTTAGTGAATCCATTCTGGCTCACAGTTATCAACTCATCTTTTAAGTATCCCAAAACTTTCTTAATTACTTTTAGAATTTTGTTAATATTTGGTATAATATTTATAAGGATATGGGGTATTTTGTCTTTTTTGAAAATTGAGAAAATATCTGTACCTCCAGTCCAATAACAATTCTTCCAATCCCCATGATTTCTCAGTCACAACAATATCATCCATAAACTCTTCTAGTTCTTAGAATGTATAATTCTTTCAGATCCATTTTTTTCAGTTATATAATTTATAATAACATAGAAACAATTTGGAGACAATATCTTTTCCCCCTCATATCCAAATACATAAGCTTCTTGCTGACTACTCAGACAATAATCAACAAGCATTTATTAAGTATCTACTATGTATCAGGCACTATGTTAATCTCTAGAGAAATCAAGAAAAGCAAAAACTAGCCTACTATCCCCAGTTTTATACTAACAGCAGTTATTACTACCTGACATTTGTGTAGTGCTTTAAGATTTGCAAAGTGGCTTAAATTTATACACTCTATCAAGGAGAATTAAAGAACAATTAAGGAACAAAAATGCAAAAAAAAAAATCCATGGCAGAATATTACTGTAATTTCAAGAGGCATTTAACTGGAAACAATCAATTATAGTGTTACCAGTATTCAAAATTGTCATGCTAGATGTTAGGTTCAAAGGAGAGCTAAAGAACTCTGTAGGGGTGTGAAGTATGGAGAAGGATACCCCAATTTTTTTTCTTTTACCCCTAATTTACACATCTGATTGAAATACAGAATAACAGATGCACTTTTTCATTGAAGAGTTCCCCAGTTGGCCTTATAGCCTCATGTCTTTCTCATTATTACCCAGATTTTCATGACGGGAAAATACACACAGGAAGAAACTCCTTAGCAACTGAATGCATTAAACTAGGAATAAGAAGCATTACTATGGGATTTTTCTTTGTTTTCAATCATTTATGACTCAGCTAACATTTCCAACATATACATTATTGTTTCTCTGGACATCTATTAAATAATCCATGAAGAACATCCCCACCCTTATTCCACTTCCACTCCTTTAGTTTTAGTACTTCTGCTTATGCTTACACATGTTTTCAAACCTGCCTCTAATTTTTCAAATTGTATCTGTGATTTTTCCAATGAAAAGGGGGTCCATTTCCATTTGTGTGTAATATGGATCCTCTTTGTCCCCTTTATGAGACTGATAAAGTCTTTGGACCCCTTCTCAGAATAATGTTTTTAAATGTATAAAGTAAAATAAATGAAATTACAAAGGAAACTAATTCTGTTGAAAAACAATCATCAAAATGTCTTATATTCCAAGTTCGTGGCTCACCATAAGACTCTTGTGATCCCAGATCAAGAACTTCTGGTATAGAGAGCTCCAAGTAAGGAATACCTTTTATCAACGTCATTTGCTCTACAATTTATGGTATTAGTGAATTTCTTCCTTTCCAAGAAGTACTTAAGATCATGTGGTCTGTATATGGCAGAGGGACAACTTGGAACTAGGTCTTCCTCATTCAGACTAACTCTCTGCCTATACTACTATAAGCTGCCTTATAGTTTCTGATATTCAAAGAAATATATACTCTTCCATTCTTGTTCCTAGATTCCAGGACATTATACCATCTAATTCAGTTCCATATTGGTAAAGCATTTTGCAAATATTAAAGCTCTATATAAGCACTATCTATAATATTTTTTGACAGATGAAGAAATTGAGGCTGAGAGATCAGAAGATCCTTGCCAAGGTCACATAAGGAGTCACAACTTGAAACTGATCCTGCAACTGCAAATCCAAAGTTCTTTCTACCTTGTCCCTCTATCTTATAGCGTTTTGGTGTGATAAAAAGATGATTCCTTGTAAAAGTAACTATTTTCTTTCTTTTTGCACAGATTTTGCCAATTTGCCTTAACATTTCAGGCCTTCTCCAATACATTTCTTTTTGCTTCTTTCTAGCCCATTTCTTTTCCATTCTCCCTTTTTTAATTTTCTGTCTCACCCTTAGCCTTATTCCCTTTCATAGGCTCAACATTTTGGCAGTAGTTCAATATGAAATGTGCTTCATTTCCAACTAAATGGAAGGTTGAGTGATGAGGATTTTTTCCCCCTGCTCATCATCAATTCTGTTTCCGTTCCAGGATTCCTGAGTCTTGCAAAAAAGGACTTCCTAGAGAAGAGCATGAATGCCATTGTAGCTGTTATCCAAGCTGTTCATGACTCATGCAATCAGGGAGACCTGAAGGAAAAACTGGAATTGACAACTGAAGCATGCCTCAAGTTTCTCTGGCAACACAATGTACAGTCAAACCTGATTAATATTAAATCAATAGGCCAAATCTATGTTTTCAGAAGTTTCTTGAAAAAATTTCCCTTCAGATTAACCAGGCTGTGGCCTTTGCTATGAAATTGTTACCACACCACTTTCTTTTCTTTTGAAAGTCCAGATGGGCAGATAAACCAAAAACGGATCAGCCCCATCTGTCATTCCTACACACAAATTATTCCCCCTCCCACCACTTCCCTTCTCCTCCTCAACTGATAATAATAATAACACTCTGTGTTTATATTATACTAATAAATACTCTATGCAGCTTTAGGCTTTTGGAATCCCACAGTCTCTTTCACTGCAATATCATGGAATTGACTTTATGCGTCCTTGTGAAGCAAGTCAGTTAGCAAATGTTTCTACCACCACTCTTTCCCACTATTAAAAGAAGAATCATATAGGGCCAAGAGATTGAATTATTTGCTCCTAGGGACTCAATGGATCAATGAACATAAGATTCTTGCTTCTATTTCAAATGTTCTAAACCAGAGCATTCCTTTATGTCATAAATCACTTTGGCAACCTACTGAAAATTAGAGACCCCTTTCTCAGAATAATATGTATATTTAAATATATATATATATATAATATAATATTATGTATACATAAATATACATGATATATGCACATTTATACTACTATATATACATTTGAAGTATATCTACACATATACATTAATATATGACAGGTATATATCACTAATATATATATATATATATATATATATATATATATATATATATATATATATATATATATACACACACACACACACAAATATGTATACTGCATGTACCTAGGTACACTATATGTACACACACACACACACACACACACACACACACATATATATATATACATATATATATATATATCATAGCTTGATCATTCTTACCTTTCTAGATTTACTAATTGGAATCTAGCTATAGACAAAATAACCAAACTTCTTAAATCTTTACCTCACCTATTAGTCTTTGGGACTATCAAAGGACTGTGTTGAGATATATTTTCTTTGATGATAAGTGAGGTTCCCAAGAGTTTATTCTTTTCTTAGGATGAACAAAAATGGAGACCAGAAAATATTTATTTCAGTTAAATAAACGTAAAACCAAGTAATATAATGGCCAGGGTGTTAACTTCATAATGTTTAGTTCATACATCTTCACCAATGACAAAATAATTCTAGTTAAAATTCATTATGCCTAAAAGCCAATCTTTAAGAAAATCATTCCTTAGGAAGCAGTGATGTTTTTCATCTTAAAAAAAAAAAAAACCAAAACATTGTTATAAGTATTGTAATGCATGAATTTGAGTCATAGAATGCTGGAGTTCAGGAGTGAGAAGGTCAATTCAATTAAATCCAACAAATATCTATTAAGTATATACTATTATGTGTCTGTAAGGCACAGTGCCTTAATCATAGGATCATAGAATTATAGACTTAAAAGAGACCTTAGTGATCTCCTAGTCCAACCCCCTAATTTTAGTGAAGAGGAGGTTAAGACCCAGAGAGACTTAAATGGACTAAACAAAGTTATAACTAGCTAAGGAGGGAAGTGAATGCTCCTTACACAGAGTGATGAGGGGGTGGAGGGAGCTGAGGAGAAACAGGAAAGGAGCTCATCTAGTAGCTTCCTATGTTAACCTAAGTCTTCTTATTAACTAGAAGCTCTGAATAATTTTTTCCTACTATGCTGAAGGACTCCAAGTGTCCTCCAACTTTGACACTTTCGGACCTCTGGGACCCCTCTCAAGATATGGCTTTGTCCATGGAAATTGCCATTGACAAATTTATCTTTGGGAACTAATTTTGGAAAAGAAGCATCATGCTTTTGTATAAATCCTTGAAATCTGAAGGTATAAAATACCATGGTTCCAATTCAATAAATGCTAATTAAATGTTTACAACATGTAAAGCCATCACCTAGTCATTTGGGAAATAAAATAAAGTGGAGCCTCTTGATATTCTTAAGGGACTGCTGAAATGAAGCAATAATAAGTACACAAGTAAATACTCATTATATAAAAATGTTACAAAGTAATTTCAAGAGCAATAAAACACTAGAAGTAGGTGCTATGGCTTTGAATAGAAGGAAATATCTGAACTGGGCTTTGAAAAATGCTAGGGATTTTTGAGGTAAAAAAGATGAGGGAATACAGTGCCAAAGTTCAGATGAGTGATAAAAACATAGTTGTATGAATGAAAAGGAAAGCATAGTTATGAGAAATTTTATAGAAGTAGAATTGGATGTAGAGTTCAAGGGAAAGAAAAGAAAGAGTCAATGATGACTCCAGGTTGTGAACTTTGGTAACTAAAAGGATGTGGGCATCCCCAAGAGAAACAGAAAAATTTAGAAGAGTAGGGGTTTCAGTTTGAAATATGAATCATAGTGGGGGTTTTTTTGGTTAAGTTTCAGATGTCAATGTCATGTGGAAATTTCCAACATATAATTAAGAAACAATATTGGGGAATGATGAGAGGCAGCATAGCATACTGGACAGAGTACTGAACTTGGAGCCAGGTTGATGAGGTCTCATATCCTGTGTCTGAAACATTAGTTGTGTGATCCTGGGTGAGTCATTTCCCTCATTCAAGCATCACTTTCTTACTAACTGGCCTAGAAAAAATATGAAATAATATATATGCTTTCTTGAAGTGGAAGTTTATTATTTCAAATCTTTTCTTATATTCTGTTTACCTGATACAGTTTTTCTTTTTCTGTCCTTTTTTTCTATTCTGTATTAAATTTCAAATAAATATATTTTTAAAAAGAAAAAAAGAACTAATTTTGAAGAGTCTAGCAGTGGAGGGTGGAGAAGGATAAAAGTACTGAATTTTGCAAAAGGGAAGAGAATGGAGTCTGCAAACTATAGAACAATGAGCTAAATTTTGATTCCTAACAAAATAATAGAACATATTAAAGGGATAGCATATGACCATTTAGGAAAGGAAGTAATTATCACAAAGAACTTGTGTGGCTTCCTTAGAAACAGGTCATCCTAGATTAACCTCTTTTACATTTTTGACAAGATTATTATACTGGTAAAATATATTATAGATATTACTTGCCTAGATTTAGCAATACATATATGAAGTCTCTCATGATAGTCTTATATCCAAAGGGAGAGGTGTGAACTGAATTATATTCTAAGTAGCTTCATAACAGGTTTATTAGCCTAAAGAATAGTTATTAGGGGGCTAATATCATTTAGGAAGGAGGTCTCTAGTGGAGCAACCTTAAGATCTATTACTAGTCTTGAGCTATTAACACTTTAATCAAGTATTTGGCTAAAATGCTCAGATGGCATGTGTATTAAGTTTTAAATGATACTGACCGAGTAGGGACAACTAGTGTATTATATAGATTCTGACAATGTCAGGATCAATACAATCTCTCGACAGCCTTGTTATTTGAGTCAAATATAATGAGATAATATCTTAGAGTAATTATGGTCTCATAATTGAATTCAAATAATTATTTTAGGAAGGTTGGAATGTATGTTCTCTGAGATCTTTACTAATTCAGAAACTCTTCAATACTAAAATTGAATCTCCTGACTGATCTCACTCCAGATACCTGACAACTAATCTGTATAAATATATTTCAATTTATTAGGTTTGTTTGATGAGTACCCACTACATTCAAAGCATAAGACAAAACAAAAACAAAACAAAACAACAACAAAAAAACCCCAAACCTGTTCCTGTCCCTCAAGAAGATTACAGATACATGGCCTGCATACAAGTAAGTATAAATCAAAGGAGAGAATACAAAATTCCCTAAGTTAAATTCTGGAGGGAGAGTTCATCAGTTACTGGGATGTTTTCTTGTTCTGGTTCTCCTAATTTAAGACTGCTCTGGATCTCCAGATTGTTATTCAATTTTGGGCTCTGTGTAACTTGTCTCCTGCCTCTCCTTTTGTCCAGATGACTAACCCCATACCCCTTTTATCCTATTTGTTTTCTCAGTGCCTACTGGATCATCCACTTCTAGAATCCCTGGATTGATTATATTTTTACCTTGTTTAGGCTCATAATTTTAGTTGAAGGGGATTACATTGAAGCCTTAGCTCTTTTCTTTGGCATTCTCTAAAACCCTAAACTAGTAATCTCAAAAATTCTAATAGCAGAGTTCCAATTTCCTCTGTTAAGTACTTCGTTACTTAACAGATAGCCCCTGATAGAATTAAAGTTTATTGAAGGCAAGAACTGTTTCATATTCCTATTCATTATCTTCAGCACATTGCATGTGTTCAATACTTGATGAATGGCTGATTTTATCAGTAATTTCTCCTATGTATCTTTTCAAAGAATGAAACAATACTGGTTCCATTCCTATAATCCATTTTATAAGTATAGCATAAAGTTAAAATCATTCATAGTATTATTGATTTTTGAACTTAAAATGCACACTTATTAGTATATTTATATATTGATTTCCCCCTCCTCCCCTTTTTATTCTCCTCCACATTTTGGTCCCTGTTATCAGTTTTACTTATACTAAGATGATCCCAGTTTCCTTCCACAAACTCATTCTATTATCCTTTCCATTACTCCGTTATCCCAAGTTACTCAAGCTTAATTATTTCATTTTCTTTTTGTTTATTTTTATTCCCCTTTGTTTAGTCTTTCTTTTCCCATTCCCTATTACAAGTGTATAGTTCAGCACCCTCTCTGTTTCTACTTGTACCCATTCTTTTAACATTTATTTTTCTTTACTTTACCTTTCTTCCCATAGATTGTTTATTTCCTTTTGTTTCTCTGGTGTTATGAAATCTAATTTCCAATTCATAATTTTTATGCCTGCAAATTGTTTTTCCATTCTTTATATATCCCCATACAAGGCCATGTTTCTGGAAGGTAAACATTTTGTCCCCTCTTTTCTTACTATAAATTTATATCTTATTTCTCCCTTTGTCTCCATTTCCCTCTTTTTATAGAATCTTATTCTGAAGAGCCTAGTTTCCAGAAATACAGGGTGTACCACAAGTCTTAGGGTGGCTTTAAGCTATTAAAACTAATAAAGTTCAAAACCACACCAAGACTTTTAGGACATCCTGTACTAATTCATGAAGGAGGCAATGTAGTGTGGTAGAAGTCATGCTTTTTTTTCCATGTCACAGGTCTGGCTCTTCTCTATACTGTTATATTCATTGCCTGCTCATCCTAAGGTGGTTCATATGTTCTAAGTTCCACTGTCGAACCATCTCTCAAACTATATGCTCTATAGATATCATCTCCTGGGGTGAGATGTGATTCTGGAAAGAACAATCCTAGATCAGAAAGGGGGTTACCTTAAAGTGCTCATTCTCCTAAAATCAAGCCTGTTGTGAGACTTTCATCATATCTTCCCCATCTTTGTGAGAATGGACTTCAATGTTGCCCTTCTAGGATTCTACTTTACTCCTGGCTCTCCTTCATATATCCTCTATGCCACATTGTTTCCTTCCCAACTGTCTCACAAAAGGATAAAATCAAGCAAATACTTTCCGTCTATCCTCTTAGATTTAAGCTAGGATAGAATATGGATTTATTTCACCCCTAGTTCTTATTTCTTCTTACCACTTAAGAAATTTCCTTCAATGTTATCCTATATTTGTCCATTCTGAAAATGATTAACTTAAAAAGGAATATGGATTTTATTTTATGAAGTATTTCTATTATTTTTTCCTCATCCTTCTCACTTTTTAAACTCCTTAATATCTTTAACATCCTCAAATGCTTTTATTATAGAATTCTCTCTGGCTTTCAATCAATGTGACAATTAAAGTTTTTTAAACACCATATTTTGCTTTAGAATCATGAATCCTGATTCAATTTCTAAGTGTTTTCTTATTGATTGCCCTTGTTTATCTTTCTTCTTTTTTGAAATGTCTACATTTCACTGCCGCTCACTTTTTCTTTTTTTTTCTAAAGGAGTTATTATCATTTTGTTTAAAGATTATTTTTTTCATTGATAATTAGTTTCAACATTTTAGAATATTTTGCCTCAGACATATTAATCTTTTAATCCATTCTAGTCATTATTCCTTGAGGAAAGATCTGATCATGTCACTCTCTTAATCAACTCCAGTGGCTTTGTATTGACTTCAACTGAGCTTTCAAAGTTTTTTTCAAGCTGGCTTCAACCTGTCTTTCTTGCTTTATTGAGCATTGCCTAAGGACCATCAGCAATGTATTGATCTATATTTATCCACCAGAATCCAATAACCCTAGAAAAGAAAGAAAGTAAGACTAGTGACTTAACATAGCTCTGGCTCACTTAAATCCAACTCATTTGCAAAGCAATCTCCTTCCTGATGTCTGGATTCTTAAAGAATGAAAGGCAAACATTACCTAACCTCTACCCCAACAAACAAACACATATATAGAAAACATCCAAAATGATCTTTGTTCCTCATAGTTGAGGATCTCTATGCCTTTGCATTGGGTATTCTCCTTGACTAGAATGTATTTTCTCTTAACCTTTGATTCAGTATCTCTCTAATAAGATTTAGCTTAAGTACCAATTTATAAGTGCAGTCTTTTCTGATTCTTCATCCTCAGAAACTACCTAATCTGTACTTATTACTTACTTGTACTAAGGATTCATTTATATTTATAAACAAATACTTAACTATTTTGTATTTATTTGAACTTTATATTTATTCGGCTTATACTTACATTGGTACTTGTCTTTTTCATGAGAATATAAGCTTCTGAAGAGTAAAAAATGGCTCATTCTTTATACTTGTATCTCCTTTCAACAGGCCTGTACATTTTCCATTATTTTCTAATGTTTATGTAATGATTATCTGGAATCCTGCCACATGGAAACTCCATAAGTAGATAATTACTGCTGATTTTGTATTTTCCCTATCTCATAGTGAAATCACTATCAGTTTTGCTAGGTGATAGATCTCTTCCATGGTAACCCATTTCTCCATCACAGAACTAGGGGAGTCCAATATCCACTCTTCCACTTCTCTTTTGAGGGGTAGAGTTGAGGATCAGATGGCATCATATTGAGACAAAATGAGAAAGAAATTACCACATCCAAAATTTAAAAGGTCTATTAGCTCAACTGTGATACTTTGCAATGGGTTGATCAAGAGGAGAATGTTTCTCATAGCTTATTTTAGTCTTTTATTATTTCAGAAAATATTACAATGTAGAAAGGTTTTTCTTAATGCAATTTCTCCAAATGAAATTTCAGTTGCCCAACTTGGTGTATTTCTTGCTTTAAGCATTTCTGATTTGTGGAGATGGAACTTGATTTGAGAAGTAACCACTTACTCTGCCATTATATCAGAAATGATCTATATTAGTATTTTTAATGGTCAGTCTCCAAAGAAAGAAGATTTCAAAACATGTCATGAAGGGAATGTTATTCTATCCTAATTATTTGCCTAAACTAGGTCACTTGATAGTATCTCTGTAGGTCTATATTAAATCAACAGTATTGCCACATAAGAGTTGTAGGGTTACTTTTGTCATACCACTAAGGATCAGACACCATTTAACAACAACAACTCAATTTTCAAAGGGCTTTTCTCACTAAGATCTTGTCCTATTTTCATTTAAAAGATGAAATGACTGGGATTCACATGACTTGCCTATAGGTAGTCACAAAGCTAGTAACTATCAAGTAAGGATACTTGTCTTGTGACTTCAAATCTATTCTCCTTCCATTACATCATATCGATAGAATCTATGTATCTAGCAGGGAATATATAGATATCAATAATTTCAATATAGAATATATAAAGTCAGTCCCTTGCCATTTTACCTAGTATTACAGAGAATAACTGTCGTAGAATCATCTATTTAAAACATGTAAGAAATACTCTGGCACTCCTTGTAGAAAATTTGTCTACCAATAGTTCTTGATAAATTTCATCATCACTCTCAACCCAAGACCCATCTTGGGAAATAGTAATAACTATTCTGTTCTGGTAGATGCCAATGAGGAATAAAGGCAGTCCCACTGTAGAGGGGATTTAAGGAATAAATTAATTATAATAAAAGCATTAATTTTAAAGAAAATTAATTTCTTATAAAAACATAATAATAAGGAAAACAAATTACAGAACAGTATGGAATATAACAATAGCTGTGTAAATACCAAAAGATATTTAGATTTAGAAAAATCTAAAAATACATATAACAATGATAAAGGGAGTAGTGATAAACAACTAGGGTAAGTTTGATATTTTGTTAAAGCTAATTTACATATTTTAAACAAAGTGATAGAAGATAATAATAATTATAGTAGTTGACTTTAAGGTTTGCAAAGTTGTTTACATGCCCCATCTCATTTAAGCTTGGAAATTCTGTGAGGTAAGCATTACAATCATTATTATGTCCATTTTGCAAATGAGGGAACTCAGTTAAAGAGGTTCAAAGATTTGTTGGTGTGTGGGATGAGAACCTAAGATCTTCCTGAATACAAATCTTATACTCTTTTCTCCTAAAGCCCCTGTTTCTTCTGTCTTTTTATTTGTTTTGTTTTGTTTGAGAGACCATTAGGACTAAGTGACTTGCCCAGAATCATACAGATAGTAAATTTCAAGTATCTGGGGCTAAATTTGAACTCAGGTTCTCCTGACTCAATACACTGGCTATCTAGCTGCCCTAGGCTCCAGCTTCTAACTGTGGAATGCAATTCCATATAGGATCTTGTAATTTAATGGAAGGGTAGCGAATTTATGATTTATTATCAATTAATGTTTTGGGTTTGGATACCTCTTTTATATACCTATATATCCAGGGTTATGTAAAAATTTCTTCGCGAAAAGGAGATCCCAAGGGGGAAAAAGCTTAAGAAGCCCTTTCCTAGGCCATGAATATGATTTTATGGCTGATCTTTTTGTAATGTGGTTATTTGGGGAGAGGTATTTGAAGTTTTGTTTCTATTGAAGGTTGTCAGGTTTATAACAAAAACATAAATCTCACATGCAATGTTTAAGCTGTCACATCTGTATCTACCACTAAAAGATACACATGATTCTTCAGACTTATCTGAGAAAGTTAAATTGAGATGGGATCTTCTGCTAGGGCAGGAAGTTTTCTATGGAGGCAAAAAGAAAAATGAGAGAATTTCTGAAGAAGGCTGAAAAAACCCAGGCAGACTAGGCTAAATGGATACTTATAAATTTCTGGCTAGAGCCTTCACCATTTGAGGATGACTCCAGGGCATCTGAAGTTCATTATGGTGGTCTACAAAGTATAGCAAATAGGACCTCTTAGAGAAAATGATTAAAGAGCACCACCTAACTCCTGTCTGTCTGTGAGCCTCTGTTGTTTCCAGTGCCCAAGTCATTTCCTGATAGATCACAAGTCAGTTACTTGGGCGTACTCTGATAAACTGAAACAGTGAAACATCTGGCTTACAACCCTAGAATAATTAAGGTAGGTAGGTCCTGGAGAGACTAGAACCCCCAGAGTAGCAGACTTGTTGGGTCTTTGTGTTTTATTTGTATTTAAGAACTAGCAGCTATAATTACTCCCCCAAGAAAGCCTCTACAACATTAAATGCTCTCTAACTGTTCTTAATGACTATGATGTCTAATCCCTAATCATTTTCCATAATTTTCTGCACCTGCCACAACTTAACGTCTGAGACTTCAACTAGGAAGGCAAGATGCATAAAAACACTAACAGGTTGTCCACAATCTCCTAGATGTATGCAAAGATATTATATAACATCTCTGGATTTGCAAACAATCCATTTGGCTGACGCAAAGCCATATGACCTGAAACTCATTTCTCTTAATCATACTGCTGTCTATCAGTATACAACTATAGATGGTAAACTGCTTATGTTCCAGATGTTTATCAACTAATTATGAGTTTCTGATGAACCACTTATAGTAGTGTACTGGTCTATACTAATTTTTTTTTTAACTGTTGTTGTTGTTTTTTTTTTCCTCCTGCAGGATTCAACAGTGAATTTTCTGTAAGGAGAGACAGAGTGTCTCCAGTGCATTTTAATTAGTCAGTTATGCGCAGTCATTGCCAGGTGATATAGGTCTTATATAGTGCTGGCCCTGTGGAAATGACATATTGAAACTGTTTAAACTTACACATTCTACACTGGGTGTGGCTTAAGCTTAAAGTTACCATGACTTTCACCCTGAGTTTGCATATTATAGAAGGCCAAAACCTGATTATCCACAGTAATAGGGCACATTTTCATGAAGAACCTTGCCAAGCCCTTAATTGTATAGTTGTGAACTAAAGAGGAAACTGGAGTTTTACAGAGGAAACATATTTACTGTTTAATAGTGGTCTCATTTGGAGGAGGGGGAGTAGAGTTTTCATTTCATTCCACTTCTTTGAATGGTACTCCCCCTACCTGCCCTTTCCATTAATACTCTTTCTTCCTGCTGTGAGCCTCAGCTCCTTTCCACTTCTCTTTTCCTCCTTCCTTCCATTGCTAGGAACTTTTCTCAAGACAAGCAGTGGACAGCTTTGCCTCCAAATGCAGTGCTTTCTGTTAATTAATGGGAGTCATCCAAAATTGTTTGAAGGAAAAAGTGAGAAAGGAAAAGGGAAGAAAAAAGAATGAATCATTCCTGTTCCTTTTATTTTCAACCACTAAGCCCCATTTTTGTCCTTGTTTAGCCTCCTAAGGAGAATTTGTTTTATGATATAGTGAAACTATTTCACTAGCTATCAGAAGCTAGTGAGAAAGAAAGGAAAAAAATTGCTAAAGGGACTATAGTGTAACAGCTAACATGAGAATGAATTCCCTAAATCCTCATGAGACGTCTTCTCATGCAAATTTACCACATGTATTTTTCCTTTCCCTAAATGTTCTGCTTTTTTCTCCTTTCCTCACTCCTCCATTCCTCCCTCCCTTTTCCATTCCTTCCTTCCCTCCTTCCTTCCTTCCTTCCTTCCTTCCTTCCTTCCTTCCTTCCTTCCTTCCTTCCTTCCTTCCTTCCTTCCTTCCTTCCTTCCTTCCTTCCTTCCTTCCTTCCTTCCTTCCTTCCTTCCTTTTATTTCTTCCTTGTGAGAGGGAACATTCGTACTTGTTTATATTGGTATCCCAGCACTTCATACAATGCCTAGCACATAGTAAGCACTTATTAAATGTTTTAAATACACTATTTATATATCCAACCACCCATTCTTTTCTCCTCTTTCTCTCATATCTTTCATTTGTCCTTTTCCTTTTTGTATTTTTTTGCTTCTGTTTACTATCCCCTTCTCCTTGAAACAGGCAGTAGGAAAATAAGGGGATTTCAATATTAACCAAAGGAGAAATAATTAGTTTCCAATTATTCAATAAATGGATGAGTAAACATAACAGAATAATATCCCAGAATATAGATTAGGTGGCTCAAATTTGATTCTTGTTTTCTTGAGTATGTCTGGACAGAAAGATAGAAGAAAGCTTTTTTGTTTAGCACCTTGAACCCTGTACAGATTAAAAAAAAAGAATTGAGAATAATATGTGACTGTTTCTGAAGAAAGATGTTATATAGACCAAAGCTGACGTACTACTGATCCCTGAAAAACAGACTTTCCTGAACATGAATTGAAATAAAGGCTTCACTACCATTGTTTGTCTCCCTTTTACAAAGTCAGTGATAAAACAAGTTCTCTCCCTGTCCTCAGTCTTGGCTACTTTGATCTTCTGTGTTCTGTGGTTGCATGGAAGTAGAGGAATGCCAACATGATGATGGCCAGCACCAGACAGTTATTATCAAAATGATTTCTTTATGTGACCAGGACCTTGCTTAATATTTTCCAGTTACCAGGTGTTACCCAAATATATGCATGTGGTTTACTGGTTAGTACCTAAGAGGATTTGGGTGGCTCCATTCTTTTCTCTTTCAATAAAACAATGGGGTCATTTGAAACTTGAAAAGCTTTGAAATGATGAAGGCACCTTATTTGAAGTTTGGGGAAGGGAAAGACCTTGATCCCTAATAGAAATGCAGCTGTTTGTTTTCCCTAAACCAATAGGTTTAAATTGCAGCAGTTGGAGATCTGGAGAAGGCATTAGGAGAAACTCTTTAAATATGATATAATGTCAAAATGCATGCTAGTAAGTGATGCTGGGGAGTCAACTTCTTTGCAGATTATCAAGGCAGGGCTTTGTGTTGTAGGATTTAAAAAGTTCAGTGCTCTTCCCTCTTCTAAAAGACTCTTAGTACCATGTGATTATAAAACTTTGTGGAATAGCACCAATTTAGACTAAACTCCATATGGAAGCAAGCTTAGGTGTGGATACAGCAAGAGGTTAACAAGGAAAATATCATTTCCATATATCACAATATTGTTTAACTTATTACCATAGAAACAGCAATAAGGAACAATAATTGACTTGCCAAAGGCATCTATTCTTGACCCTTTAGTAGGTAACCAGAGGAGCAGGACTTATGCTGATTTCCTGAATAGTCATTGGGATTTGAATATCCAAAACACTTGAAATTCTGATCACATTTGTCCCAGACACAAGCAATCCAACATCTCTATGTTTTAACTTTCATTAGTAAAGGAAAGATAATATTCTCAGATATTCTCCAAGGGATATTGAGATGATAAATATTTGAAAGCTCATCGCTATTGAGACCCTCACTGGTCTTTATAACTCTAACATGCTTTCCAGGTTTTCCTAGTGCAGAAGGACTCTTCTCAAAGCAAACTATACATAATTATATGCATTTAGGAATGCATTGCCCACTAAAATCTTGCCCATATACTTCTTTGTTAGCTGGAAGTGACAATGGTTTCTCAAAGGTTTTGTCAGTGAATTATAAGCTGTGGCATGTCAATTATAAAGGTTGGGCAATGGAAGGTGGGTTCGTGCCAATGAAAAGCTTGCCTGTTATCCAAGGACCTACCTAATTAACTCCAAAGGATTTGCCACAAGGTAATGAATTTTTCAAAGATTCTTTAATTAAAAGTATCTGCAGTCTTTGACAGTGAAGCTACCATAGCATAGAAATATGAAAATTGAAAATATCTATCATATTTGATTTGATAATTTAATGAGGAAGGCAACAGAGAGAAGATGAGGTACCAAATTGTGAGTCAGGGACACCTGGTTCTTGTCTTGACCATTAGTCAGGTTAGCTTACTTGATCTTGGATGAGAAAGGAAAAACTTCACTTTTTTATTTTATATATTTGAACTAAAAAGACTCTAAGGTTCTTTTCAGCTTGAAAATCCTCTAATTGTATGGTTTTAATTCTTGACATTGCATTAACTCTTTCACTCCACCAAAACTTAGTCTGTGCAGCAGCAGGCCATATCTAGATTAAGAAAAATGCTTATTATGAAATAATCATTCATAAGCTGTCCACATTCAGTAATGTCAAAATTAGCTTATGATATTTGCATAACACTTACTGGCAGATAAGGTCTTGAATGGATTTGAAAAATACTGTTTCTGGTGCCTCTAATTACTAGATCTCCACGATATTAATATTGAGCCAGAATGTCTTTAAAGAGAAGTGACTTTCTCAGTAAGTCCCAACTTGTCAATACCCAAAGAATCTAATTCACAGGGAGTATTTTATGCATTGGGAAAAATGAGGTTCTTCTTTCCTTATTTATTGCTGTATTATTAGAATTTCTGGATTCAACCAAACATTCAACTAAGCAAAATGTCAATAACATAAGCCGTTAATTCAAGAATGCTTTCTGCATCATTAGAAATGTTTCTGGCTTATTAGCCAGAGCTATGCAACAAGCATTTCCCTTAAAGATATCTGAGGTCTGTCAGGACTAACAAGCTATAGGAGAAAATAACATTTTATCTGCATGGCAGGAAAGGCCTCCCTCAGCTGCAGAAATCCATTTGAAATGAAAGAAGCAATCTCTGTTTTTAAGGGCAGAATTAGTCTTGGGCATTAGCCTAGACAAGATGGGCATTTTTCCTTTACCAGTGAATATTACTTGAAAACAACTTCAGCATATCTACATCCTGACTTTTTGGGGAAAGATAGAGAAGGTAAACTTGCACAGTTTATCATAATTTAGGCAGAAGGGAATGCCTGGTTGGAAGGAAAAGGAAGCCACTTTACTCACTGTCAGTTCAAGTTTCAATGAAACAAATTAGGTGCTTATTGTGGTTGAGTCTAGCACCTAAATATAATTTATTTTGGCAGGATTCACTTAAAACCCTTAAAATATAATTTAAATCTGTGATCACAGGTTAATAAACAGATTAGAAATATATAAAAGTAGATTGTAGATAAAATATATTTTATATATATGTACCTTCTTGTCTTGTAAGAGGATTTGGATTAAAAGAAAAACCTAATTTGAAGGGAGATGAAGAGGAAGAAAGACTTTACAACTCACCTTGCAAATGTCTCTATCGTGACATTGTTATTGTCTCACCATAATGCTGAGTAAAAAAATGACTTCTCCATTTTCTTACATTCCTTATGTTTACACAGATACCAAATCCTGCTGATTCTTAATTCATAACATTTATGGTAGCAATCTTTTCTTTATTCTGATTCTAAACATGCCTGGTTCACAATAGCAGTCTCCTAAATGGTCTTATTCTTTCAAGTTTCTCTCTTTTCCAACATACCCAGATGACCTTGCTAAAAGGTAAAAGAATCTGAAACATAAATTCTAGAATAACCTTCATAAAATATTGCTTTCATTGTCACTCCTCTGCTTGAGAACCTACCATGCTTCTCCATTATTAAAAAAAGTACTGACATTTTAAGGACCTTCATAATTTTCCCCCTTTGTCTACCCAGTCTCTTGATGGGAATTTACAAATACCTCAATTTGAAGATGATATTGAATACATTGATCCTTGAAATACTTTAATTTTATTCAGTGAAATCCAATCAATGACCAAACAATCGTCATATCCCCAAAAGGGAATAATAAATTAAATTAAAATCCATATTTCAAGACTTTTATATGAAATTAAAAGGGCAATCCATTGTTCTTTTATATAGTTATATATCTATATCTATACATGATAAAACAATCTCTTTCTCTCCCTCTTTTTCTGAACTCTCCATATCTCTTCTTTTCTCCTCTTCTTTCTAATTTCCTCTTTTTCTCTCTGTCTCTCTGTGCTTCTTTCTCTCCACCTCTCTGTGTCTGCCTGCCTCTGTGTCTCTCATTATAGATTCAAAACTAAAAGAAACCTAAGAGATCATCTGGTTTAATTCTCACATTTTTTCATTGAGGAAGCTGAGACACAGAGAAATGAAGAGAGTTGTTCAAGATCAAACAGGTAAAGAAAAGAAGAACAATTTGAATGAAGATTCTTTGACATCAAATTTATTTCTCTCTTAGTTTAAATGGATAATGATCTGGCTACAAATAGGGAGATATCAGATTAGATCACATTTCATGCACTGTATGTGACTGTCAACAATATTAAACTTCTCCCCACCACACCGCTTAGTAATAATAGTATTTTAGTGCTGCTATATGAAGTAGGGTTGTTTGATTCAAAAACAGTGGATTTGAAATTAATACAGATCTGCATACTTTATGGGGGGGGAGGAGTCATTTAACTTTATGAGCCTCAATTCAATAATGCCTTACAGGAATAGTGTGAAAATAGGAAGTAAAGTGCAAGGTACAACTATAGAAAGGTCAACTGTTACAATAATGATGTCTGAGTCATGAAACAATACAGTCCTGAAATAATCAAAACTACAAATTACTCAAAAGGATGAGAGATGCTGGTGGAGGGAAGGTACCACATTGTCCTAATGATGATTTATTTATGAGAAATGGTCTGAAAGGTATCATCAAGAATATATATGATTAAAAATCATATTGGGCCCAAAGTCAGAAGCTAGGTGGCAAGATGGTAAGCATGCTGGGTCTGAATTCAGGAAGATTCACCTTTCTGACTTCAAATCTGGCTTCAAATACTAGCTATGCAACCCTGGACTTGTTTGCTTCAGTTTACTCATCTGGAAAATGAATTGAAGAAGGATATGGCAAACTAATCAAGTATCTTTGCTAAGAAAACCCCAAATGGGTTTGTGAAGAGTCAGACATCACTAAACAACAGCAATAACAAACAATGAAAGTAGAAAACAGCCCAAAAGCCACCTTGCTGCCCTCTAAGATACAAGGACCTGTAATTTCTTCAGCATGGAAGCTACTTTCATTGAGGTAGATCATAGATTTGTAATAATCTATATAATTTGAGAGAATTGCTAAAGCAACCCAAGACCACACAACTCATGTTAGAGGCATTATTTGATCCCAGGCTTTCCTGACTCTGATTCTGTCATTCTACTTGCTACTCCATGTTTTCTCTCCTGACTGATTCAATAAATAATAGAAAAAAAAGACTTTCAGGTTATTGGATAGATAAAAAAAGAGGACAATGGTGGAAAGATGAATGAGAACCATATTATATATATATATATATATGTATATATATATATACATATATATATATATATATATATATATATTATCCATGTATTCATTGTGAGAGTTGGTGATTTCAATCTTCAAATTTTGTCTACTATGCCTTATTTTAGTCATGATACAGACTTATAAAAATGGTGTTAGGAAGACCTGGATTCAAATACCATCTCCAGTACTTGCAACCTCTATAATCATATGTATATAATATAAACAGAACCATAGATTAATTAATATGCAT
The DNA here is from genome assembly GCF_048593235.1 of Sminthopsis crassicaudata. Taxonomy (NCBI): domain Eukaryota; kingdom Metazoa; phylum Chordata; class Mammalia; order Dasyuromorphia; family Dasyuridae; genus Sminthopsis; species Sminthopsis crassicaudata. Next base: position 654,305,270 of record NC_133617.1, read on the forward strand.
ATATAATCTCATTTCTCCCCTTCTTTCCCAATGCCAATTCTGTCAGACTAGATTCCCTTCTATCCCCATATGCTATGTTTTTTCTACCTCTCCACCTTTCCTTATACAGGTGCTCATACCTGTGATTTCTTCTTTCTTCTCAACCTAGTCAGATTCAGTCCATTCTACAATTTCTGACTTTAGATTCTCTTCCTTGGTAAAGCCTTCCTTGGCTAGTTATGCCTTTCCCTGGGATCTCTCCCTTCTCTGAATGTTTTTGGGACTACTACTACCCAGCCTGACCTAACAAGGTAGTTCTCCATGTTATTCTTTAATTACTTTATATTGCTCTAATTATTATCATTCAAGTCATCATCATTTTCATTACCAGTTACTGAAACTGCTATATTTGGTCTAGCTAAATTTGGTTTGTGATCTATTAGATCACAAACTTAATTAATTTAGAAATTGAATTATTGGACTTTCTTTATATCTTTCTCAAAAAGTAGTCATGGCAGATAGCAGCCGAGGCTAAGAAAAACTTGGTGGGAAGGTCAGTGTTGTTCAGTCATTCGTTCAGTGCTGTCCTTTTTTTCATGACCCCATTTAGATTTTCTTGGAAAAACTAGAGTGGCTTGCCATTTTCTTCTCCAATCCATTTTACAAATGAGGAAGCTGAGGCAAACATAATTAAGTGACTTGCCCAGGATAACATACATAGAAAGTATTTGAAGTCAATTTTAAGGGGAGGCCCAAAGAAGGACGCTAAGAAATGCATAAATTGCTATTCTAGAAAATATAGTTCTTTATGCTGTATGAATATTTATTTTGTGATAAGTGAAGTTGAATGTGCTACAATAAAGTATCTCAAATTCCTGGAATAGAATAATTTAGGAGTACATTGAGAGATTAAAGGGTGTCCATAGATCTGAATGGTAAAAAATTACATCTTTTGTTTCCACTAACATTTGATTTCCTTTGTAATGTAATCTTATGTATTTTATTTTATGCATTCAAAAGCATTGTCCTGAGAAGGGTTTCACAGGTTTCACTAGACTGTCAAAGGGGATAGGTTCATCACTTAAAAAAAAATTAAGAACTCCTTTCTTAGATAAGGATAGTAGACCTTCAAATTTATTTAATCAGATTATTATCTAAATTCTCTTTATCAATCAAAGACTAACCAATACAAATGAGGTAGTGGGTATATCCACCTATTGGATCCAAATAGAACTATGATTGTCTTATGCTGTTACATTTTATTTCTAAAATAACACTGTTTTACAAAAGGGATATTATATCCATGTATTCATTGTGAGAGTTGGTGATTTCAATCTTCAAATCTTGTCTACTATGCCTTATTTTAGTCATGATACAGACTTATAAAAATGGTGTTAGGAAGACCTGGATTCAAATACCATCTCCAGTACTTGCAACCTCTATAATCATATGCAATACATTTATTTCTTTGAACTTCAGTTTTCTCATCTACAAAATGGGGATTTAATATCTATAGTGTCTACTTCATTTTTTGGTGTGTGTTTGGGAGATTAAAAGGAAACGGCATTGTAAAAGTAAAGTGTTTGGCAAATCTCCTAAGAGTGATATACATGCTAGTATTTTATTGATGGGGATAGTTTCTGTTATTGCTGCTCTTATATTAGGGTGTTATTAAAGCCATTATTTTTTTTTGGTCCTTCCCTTATAATCTACATCTTTATATTCCCTTTCATCTTACTATATGTCAGTTCACCCAGGATTTCCCAAAAATATATTTTTAATGTGTTGGTCTATTTCTTCCTTTATAGAAAGTACAATCCTGTGTTGGGTACCCCAAGAAACCTTCTCTGCCTTTATTTTATCCATTCAGTGCAATGTTGATAAGGCATAAATCACAGGTGTGAGCACCTGCACGTGGAGAGGTGGAAAGGAATATAGCATATGGAGGAAATAGAGGGAAATCTAGTCTGACAGATCTGGTATTGGGAAATAAGGGGAGAAATGAGATTTTATATAGGCCTATCAATGAGTCTCTGATGCTGTTATTTTAGGTACTCTTTCCACCTATGTAACTGAATAATCCTAATAAATTAAGCCATTGCAAATTTATTAGATGCTTTTTGGAAACACTGTATTATCTCAAAAGAATGACTTTAAATTGTGGTAATTCTTGGTTCATTGGAAGATCAGTGGGGAAAACATTTTGAGCAAAGTAATTTTTTAAGACTTTCAAATTATAAGCTGTCTACTTACTTGTTCACCAGGTTGTCTCTAAATGCCTTTTTTTTTTCTGATAATATACTGTAAACTTTTCCTTTTCATTGTTCAGAATTCAAATATAGGGAAATTCAGTTCTGTGTCCATTGCTCAGTACTACGCTTCTGAATTGAATACAATCCCACTCCTTTCCGACAAGAATTCATGTGATATGTTGGAACTGTCATTCATTTGGGTTTGCCCACAGTCCAGAAAAGCAAATTATTTAATCCCCCCAAAAAGATAATTATAAATAGATGTATTATTAATTCAACAGGCAATATAATCTTTTACTAAATTCAGAGTCAAATGACTTGGATAACTCTCTTGATTCTGCTACTTACTATGTAACTCTGGGCAAGCTACCTGATTTCTGGCCTCAGTTTCCTCCTCTGTAAAATGAAAGGAATGAAACTAGATGAATCTTTAATTCTCTTGCAGCTTTAAATATTATTTTTTATGAGATCAGCACAAAAAGTTGGAAACACACTGCTTGCCCAAATGTAATCTCTGCCTCCCAATGCAGCTTTCTTTGACTAAAAGGTAGAAATATAGCAGTTGGCAGAAATTTAAGAATCTTGTGAAGGTTCTTGTATAGAAAAAATCTGCAAATGTCCTGATAGAATGAGCCCATTTCCATGAATTAAAAAAAAATAAAAAAGTGATGATTATCATTCCTTTCCATCTGCTCTTGATGACTCAAATGCAGTCTTGTTTTCATTCCTCTGCATGTGCGAATCAGGAATCCAGTCCAACATTTCACTTGGAGTTGTCTGTGTTAACTCTTTGTTTCCTGGGTAGTGGGCTTTCACCTGGGTCCAAGTTCTCCATTTGCCTTTCTTGCATACTAGGTCCCTTCAGTGCTAATGTGCCCTATAAATCTCATTAATCTCTTCTTTTATCACAAATAAGGAATGCCAGTTTTATAGGGAGGAGAAGATGAATGGATAAGATCTCCCTACTTGCAGTTTCCCAGCAATTAATAATAAGCAAATTGCTTTCTGTCAAGTACCTGCTGAGTGGCAGGGTGATAAATGAGGGATCTGGATGGTATGTGGCAAAGGAACAGAGACCGAAACATCCTGAGTACAGTCATCTCCTATCAAGTTTGTGTGCCTTGAGATCATGTTTTAACATGACAGAGAAATGTAAGGGAAGAGGAAAGCGGGTACTGTAATATGCTTCAAGTGCTGAGGAACCAATGTAGTCAAATAGCAGTACATGGGTAGTTATGTTAGAAAGGATACTTCCAATTGTCCCAGTGAATGAAGTCCAGCAGAATTTTGAAAGCTTGCATTCATTTAGTACTTCTGATTTTGGTAAAAAAAAAAAACACTTTATAAGAATTGCCTCATTTGCTCATCACAAGAACTTTATAGATTAAGGGCCAACATTATCCCCATTTTACAGATGAGGAAATTGACATTGATAGAGATGAAATACTTTGCTTGAAATTAAGCAGCTACTAAGTCTTTAGGCAACATTTGAACCCATATTTCTCAACTTAAAATCCATGTTCTAATCACTTTGTAATATATTCTCTATAAAAGTAGATTTAAAAGAAAGAGATATCAGAGACCATCTAGTCTATCCTGCTTTATTTTACAGATTAAGAAACTGAGGCTCAGGGCAACACAGAAAATGAGTGGAATCAGAATGCAAACCCAAGTCCTCTGGGTGCAAATCCCCAAGTCATTTGTCCATCAATAATTTAAGGATATGTGATTGTGGTGTGTAGTTTCCAATAGTCATGGAATTTGGACCCGCTTTTTAACTTAGTTGATAAGTTTTGTGTTGTGCCTGAGGTTAAGTGAATTAATTAGGGAAACATAGCTAATAAGTATCAGGAATACAATTTGATCCAAGGATTTCCTAAAACCAAATGTCACACTTTTATTTGCTATACTACATTACTTTCTTTATACTGTCTTTTCTTCCTTTTCCCTTCTTTCCCTCTTCCCATTTCACTTCCATTCACTCCCTTTCCTTCTTCCTCTCCCCTTCCCCCTTCTCTTCCTGTTCCCTGTCCCTCCATCTCCTTCTCCCTGTCCCTTCTTCACTCTCCTTTCCTGTTTCCCCTTCCCCCTTCTCCTCCCCTGCCTCTCCCTCTTCCTCCACCCTCTCCTCCTTTCCCCTCTTTCCCTCCTCCCTCCTTCTCTCTCTCTGTGTCTCTCTGTGTCTGTGTCTGTGTCTGTGTCTGTGTCTGTGTCTGTGTCTGTGTCTGTGTCTGTGTCTGTCTGTCTGTCTGTCTGTCTCTCTCTCTCTCTCTCTCTCTCTCTCTCTCTCTCTCTCTCTCTCTCCCTTCCTTCCCCTTTAAATAAGGAGTTAAGGTAGCCTATCTGAAGCTCCCAAAGGTCTTCCAAATCCAGAATTTTCCAAAAATTTACCAGAAATCCCAATGTTAAACTAAGTATACCAGACAGTCACTATGTTTCCCATGTCCCAGACAGTTTTTTTCTCTGAATATTTTCCTTTAGTCACTTAAGAGATAGGACTTAGCGAAACTCCAGTTTGAGAATTTGATAACATCACAATTAATAGGAAGCTCCACCCACACACCCCATCCCCAGTTCTGGCAGAGAAATTAGAAACTAGAGTATTTTTAATTTAATGTATATGGTTAGAAAGATTGATTTATTTCTTTTTATTTTGGGGGAGGCATCTATATCTACATCTTTTGGAGGGACACAGGTACAGAGAAAGCTGGGATATCTGTGGCATTTCTTCATAAGCTAACATTTAAAAACTAGAGACTCTGAATTCTACTACCAGCTTTCTCTCTATACTAAGGATTCTACAGTAGGACCTAGAGCTAGAAGGGGTTTTATATATGAAGAAATTGAGACCTGTTTTGGGGAAATGACTTCTCTAAGCTCTACCAAGTGGTAGTTGTAGGATTTTAATCCACACTCACCCCAATATCCCATTTACTACACAACTATTTTTCAGTTTGATTTTAATTTCTGGGATTGACCTTTCTCAATAAGCTTCAATTCAATTCAACACTTATTTATTCTATTCTATGCTAAGTGTTGAGAATATACACAATGAAGTGGTCCCTATCTTCAAGAAACATGCAAGCTATCTAGAAGAAACATCATAAACCCATATTAGTAAAGTAGCAGCAGTATATGCAAAAATAATTTGCAAAGAAAAGATATGGATCCAAAGCAAAGAGCACTCTAACAGAGGTTCAGAGTATGAGAATAGGAGAAGGAAGAATGGAGGGATAGAATTAACATGAATGTCTCTGAGAAGCTTGAAGTGACCGTGTGAACTTTTATGCTTCAGAAATTGGTTAAGGCTACATATATACCTGATGTTTTTTGTTGTTAATATTTTTGTTGTTGATTGTTTAGTGTTTAGAAACTGATGGAAAAATGTTAATAATTCGGATTAATTATGTAAGCTTCTATACTGTGCACTCCACTTTTCAATTCTGAGGCATAGGGAAGAAGACTGTACTGTGTGTATATATAAATATATATATATATATATATATATATATATATATATATATGTGTGTGTGTGTGTGTGTGTGTGTGTGTACGTACATATGAACATACTTGGGTACCCAGAAATGGCAGTATAATAAAAATAAAAACCAACTAAAAAACTGATTTTTTCAGAGCCCCTTGATAATTTTAAATACTTATAATTATGCTTCAAGATGTTCAGGTAAATTGCTTTTTCAATATTCACAAGAGCCCTTTAAATGTTTTCTCACCTGTCACATTCCTATGTCAAGAATTCTATTATTACCTATTTGTTCAACACTGATCTGGAAAGTGTTCCTACCTCCTTAGTCTCATCCCATTTGGGATTTAATTCAACAGTGGAACTATTTCCAACATGTGCTATATCTGATGTGTCCCATATAAGTAATCTCTCTTGTACTCCTTACAGCTCAAAAATGCTTGGAACAAGAATGGAAACCCATGTGCCAAGTATAATTGGACCAAAAAAGGAGGGACATGTTGTATCTCCTTCCTTTAGAAAGGCTCTTTATCTGAGTCCTTCACAGAGAAGAGTAATAATAGGGGTTAAATTTTCATTTCTTGTGTAAGAATTGAAAATGCACATGCAGAGACAGCTCATTTGTTGCACACAGGGAGTTAGGTATTTCCAAGCCAAAACGTGACATTTCCCAATCCAAAATCAAATACACTTTACATGTTCTACTTGCTTAAGGCAGAATTTATAGATTGAACTAGAGTTGCTGTTAGGGCTCAGTGATCCCCCACCGGAGAGCAGTATAAGTTCAGGCACATTTAGAAGAAATGTGAGCAAGAAAGTTTAATTTTCATATTTGAAAATACTTAAACAGAATCACCAATCTAGGTAAGCAATTTGAAAGCAAAAACAATTATTTAAGATCTATGATCTATGATTATTACCTTCCAAGGTTTGATTTGGATGGAAGGATGGCCCAGCCATACTCACTTAACTATAACTTAACATAACCCACTTACTATCATCATATAGTCCGATTGTCAATCATTTTGGACTTGGGAGAACGGATTGGAGAAGGGAATAAAGAAAAATAGAGGAAGAGGAGGGAGGGGAAGACAGAAGGACTGGTTTGTTAGTGACTTAGCAATTCAGGAGATGGAAACTTTAGAAAAGGGCTAGAAATAGTACTCTCCTTACCTTAAGAACTGCATGATTATAGAACTAAAACAAGGTGAAGTGATTGGAATTTTTTCATCAGATGCCAAGATTTAGAGTGGATTGGTTCTGCTTACATTTTCATAGCATAGAAACCACTAGGCTTAGCATCTACATGAAGTTAACAAAGATGTTTACTTAGAATAAGAAACTACTGGATATTGACTCTCATCTCTGTTCCTGATAGTGACTTTCTTAGCAGTGACCTTGTAATGTCCCAGGCTTCCATCACTATATCCTATCTCACTACCCTCACACCTAAACTGTGAGCTTATTTTATATTTCTTGCCCTAGGTGCAAAAATGGTTCATTATATAGCCTTGCATAATTATTTATTGTTTTCATTACTATTATAAACTGCAATGATCCTTAAAGTGAGACCCTTCAAAGGTAATAGATAGTCCTTCTTGGCCCGAAAACACCAGGGGGTCAAATCAGTTCATGAAAATGGCCTTGATATATTTTGGATTGGCTGAGATAAACTACAATCATGTTATAACTACAATAATGATAACAGATCACATGTCTATAGGAATATTCACATGTCAAAGTACACAAAATACTTTTTTTTTTTTTTTTTTTTTTTTTTTTTGCACAACAGCCCAGAGAGGAGGAAATTGAACCTCAGAATGATAAAATAACTGGACTAATGTCACATGGCCTTGTTCGGGCTCTGTTCCCCACCTTCACTCCCCACCCCCCACTATTTTTTATCATGTTTCAGTTTTCCCTATTGTTTAGGCCACCCCTCAAGCCACCTGTAAATTCAAGGCCTGAGGGTGACTGACAAACCTGAGGCAGAATTAAGGGAAATTGGTACATAAGAGAAGAAAACAAAAGAAAAGATCAAGCAAGTGAGAGAAATAAAAAGATGTAGCCATGTATGGTAGCTGAGTGAAAACTGGGCAGATCAGTGCCAGGTAAAATATTTCAGAGGATTATTTTAGAATTCAGGATGACTTCAACTCTGTCTTTTGCCTGAAACTACCTGAAACTAGAGAGTTCTATATGAAGCATAGCACAAAAGTGTCATCTTGGGATGGGTATGTGTTAAGGAGCTAATCAGCCTTGGAAGGAAGAAAAGTATGTAATAATAAAAACTCAAATCATCTTATTAAACTATATCACACTGATTTAAGTAATATATTTATTAAATTTGATTTAACATATATGTATTGTCTACTCTGGGCAGAATACTGAGCATAAAGAATACAAAATATTGATAAGATATGGTCTTCACTTTTATAGAATTTACTAAGAGGATTCTACATGATGTACTTGCTAGATACTTAATAAAGTTTTATAGAAATGAAATAAATATTGGAGAGGAGGCAGGGGAAAGAGAGAATAATTTGGAACACAATGTTTTGCAAAGGTAAATGTTGAAATCTATCTTTGTATGTATTTGGAAAAAAATAAAACACTATTAAAAAAAGAAATAGATATAACTAAAATGCAAAATAGAAAGGAAGGATAAAAATGAAGAAAAATTCAGTCACATTTTTTGAGGGGTAGGGCTGAAAAGGTAGAGAACAAATCAGCAAATCATGGGATGGTTCTTAGATTACAACTCATCTACTTGTTTATAGTTTATATATGTGGGGAAAACTGGTTCTAAGTCAGAATATGTCTCTTGGAATTCCAGTTTCCTCTCTTTACTAGCTATGGACAAGTTACACCTTCCTGTATGAAATTGAGTAAATCATTTCACCTGTCAGTTCCTATTTCCTATAATTTAAAACTGAAATAATGATGTATATTACTTACCCCAAAGTACTATTTCATGGAAAGCATTTTGCAATTGTTAAAGCATTATAACAACATGATATATGTATATTTTATGTACACACATTTGTTGTTCATTCATTTCAGTCCTGTCTGACTTTTGTGACTCCATTTGGTGTTTTCTTGGCATTTACTGGAATGGCTTGCCATATTCTTTTCCAGTTCATTTTACAGATGAAGAACTTAGGCAAATGGGTTAAATGACTTGTCTAGGATCACACAGCTAAGCAGTTTCTGAACTTTGGTCTTCCTGACTCCAGGCTCGGTATTCCCTATCCACTGCCCCCAATGTATGCTTATGTGTACATATGTATATGTACATATGTATATATATATATATATATGTGTGTGTGTGTGTGTGTGTGTGTAGTATATTTGTGATATCACTAGGAATGTATTGGTTTTAAATTTAATCTGCATTATCAACATTTTCTCATTTTCTCCATTATTTTCTTACACTTAGACAACCAACAAAGCAATAAATCAAGCCCTAGTTTGTAGCATTTCCTGATTTCCAAAGCATAGCACTAAAAACACATTTGATTCTTGGGAGCCAGAATGAGGCAGCTCTAGGACACCACTGTTATTTCCTTTATTTCTTGATTCTTCACAATTTAAAGATGGATACAGGGTTTCAACTTTAGAAAACACACGTTATTAATTTTAAAACAATCATGGCTTTCTTTTCTAGACTCCTCCCTTTCCTCCCTCTAGTCAACTGAAATATCTTTCTAGCTTTCCTCTACAACCTACTATTAGCTTGTAACTGTTATGAAAGTTAAATCATTATTCTTTCTTTATAAGGTTTCACTTGCCCCACCATCTTTAGGTTTGTTTCCCAGATTCACACTAGATCTATACCTTTTTTGGTCCACCTATAAGAAGTTTACCAAAGATAATGAATATGATGATTTTTAAAATCACAGTTTAAAAGTTTTACTGAGGCAATAAGCAAAAGCTCAGATGAGGGTTATATGTTTTGAGCCACAACTCTAGATATTTTAATTAGGATAATTTTAAATACTTTACATTTAATCTGAAATTATAATTTCCATGGAAAGTAAACAGGGCTATAACTTCTGAATCTCTAGTGCTGTCACTTGGTCATCCTTTCAGTGTATCACAGGGACATACTTGTCCAAGATGGCTCCCCCATGACACAAACAGAGTCTTGGGCTAAGAAAAGCAGGATTATCACCAAGAAGCTTTCAGACAGTCTAGTAATTTAATATGTTCTTTCTTAATTTATCATACATGAATATTAACTCTAGACTAGTGGTCACTTGTTACTTGGTTGACTAAGTACTTACTTAAGTAGTAATTATAGAAATACTACTAGAAATACTCCACCCACTCCCATTTCATGTAACCAGGCAATAATTATTGAATGACATATGAATGGTATTCACCATATTGGTATATTTGATTTAAATTCCAGACTTTCTAGACAGCATAGTGTAGTGGATCCAGGGTTCAAGTTGGAGTTAAGAAGACCTGAATTCAAATCCTGAATGTGACATTTACTAGCCATATGACCATGGGAAAAGCAATCATTAAAATTTTTTTAAACACTTGCTGATTGTCCACTTTGTGTTATACACTGGGGATACAAAGAAAAACATGAAACAACTTTTCAAACAATGACCTTATATTCTGAGGGGGAAGCAACATGTATAATGAATATAAATACAAGATGCATGTGAAACAATTGGGGTGGGGATTGAGTAGTAGCTTTGATCATTAGAAGACGTGTCATATAGAGAGTGGCATTTGAGCTAAGTTTTGAAAGAGAATAAGGATTTTAAGAGACAAAGATGAAGGTTGGAGGATACAGCTTTTTGGGCATAGAGACAGTCAGTGCAGAGGCAAAGAGATAGGAAAGGGAATATTGTGTGAGGAATTAGAAAAATGCCAGTCATTTATCCTATGCTTGCCTCAGGCTTCAAGGATATAATGTATTCAGTTATCTGTAATCTTTAAAACCTAAAATGCCAATAGTTATTCATTTTTTTTTCCAATTTAGTAAAAAATAACCCTGGTTCATTTACACAGCGAGTGGGGAGAGAAGGAGGACATATACTTTGAGTTTAAAGATTTCAGAAAGATGACAAGAGATTTGGAAAACTAGGAATGTCCTTTTTTTTTTTTTTTCCTGCCCTTGTTCTGCAAGATTTAGATGACTTTCAAGACAACCAATGTAATATTTGCTTTTGTGAAATGCGGCTATTCAGATTGTCTGGGGTGGGGAAGAGAGGGGAATATGTATGTGTGAGGGAAGGAATGTGAAAAAAATTGAGGTAAGGGTGCAAATCATCATATGACAGCATCACGTGATGCTTTAGTGTTTTAAGTTATAAGACATTATATTTCCTAAACATTCATTGAGTAATTAATTGCCATTTGAAGACTTTTTGGTCAAGATCAGTACTTATTTTTCTCCCTATGTAGGACTTCTTTCCTTGAACTGGAAAATCAAATGGTGTAACGAGCTGTCGTCTCTAGAAGCTGCCGGATCACTCTCTGGGAAGAGATCTGCTGTGTCTTCTACTCAAATCTCTCCGACAGATTCTTCTTCCTGTAACGAACCGTTGTCTCCAGGCAGTTGCTGTAAACTCTTGTCCAGAGAAGTGACTTCCCTTCCTGCAGAGAGCCCCGTCAAGCCTGATGCAATTCAGAGTCTTTTTTTATCTCTGGGAGTCCTCTCTTTTATTCTCCCAGAGAATGGGCGTGGGATAATGCAAGGGCTTCTGGGAAGAACCATCTCAGCCAATGAGCCTGCTCCTTCCATCAAGTCAACCTGAGTTCTCACTTTGTAATTGTCCAACCTGAATTCTCACCTTGTCACTATCCAGACAACCCGAGTTCTCACTTAGTAATCCTAACAAAATGGTCTCTCTTCAGATCAACAATTTTTAAAGTATGGCATATGGATTCTCACTGGGATGAGTTCCCTGAGGTCAAAACAATTTTTATAGTAGTAGTAACATGTTTTAATTTCTAACAGTAACTATCAATAGAAATAAACCACATAATATTTTTATGACTGTAAAGTGGTCTTGAGGCCAAAAATTTTGAGAAGAACAATTATAGAGACCCCCAAAGACCATATTAACCTGGACAATGGCCTAACTAGGTTAGGTGATTTAGGTTGTGACAGAACTTAACCCAGTGAAAGCATCAATCACAAAAGTAATCTGCCAGTTTGCTGAGGCAACAGGATGGAGTATTAAGGGAGGGGCTGAGTCTGCAATCCTCAGAATTTATGAATGAAAACTAGGTGACTTGTCTCTCCAATTCTCTGGCCCTGCCTGACTGTGTTTATGTGATAACTAAGCACCAAAGATATAGGACCTTGAATTTTTTTTAAGTTTCACATGTTTTCAATTAGAGATAAACTGCCTTTGGATTTAATTGTTGATGGGCCTAGAGCTATGTTTCCTTTACTCTTCTTCCTTCAGTAAAACAACATGCTCTTGGTAAAAGAGCTGTTTCTTAGTACAGATGTGTTTTGGATCTAGATAGTTGGTTAGATATCAGGGAACTAGCCTCTCTTTGTGGCCAGAAAGCATCCGTCCTGGAGAGCAAGCTTCATATACAATGTTGGGCTCCTTTACAATTTTGTGGCTGATTTCTGTGATGACAGCAGCATCTGGGTGAACTCTGCATCATCCTCTGAATTCTTCCCTGATACCTCCTTGCAGTTACCTTAAAAAGGCAGATTATGACAAAGCACAGATTGTGCTATTTTATAAGACTTTCCCAGCAATCTGGAGCTGACATTCTGCTTAATTTCTAATCTCATTAAGAATTTAGCTAATATTTACATGACATTTTAAGGTTTTAAAAGCCCTTTGCATACATTATCTCATTTAAGCCTCACAACAATCTTGTAGGATACCTAGCATTGCTATTCTGCTTTACAGATGAGTAAATTGAGGCTCAGACAAGTCAAAGGACTTGCCCCAATCATGTAGCTAGTAATTTTTAAAGGTGAAGTTTAAAACCAGCTCTCCCTGATTTCAAGGCCATTATATCTCACTAACATTCAAGAAAAAAAAAAATCAAACTTATTCTTATGAGCAGTTGCTGCAGTCACATTCTTCTGAGAAATGGAATCACCAGAAAGAATTTCATGAGTGATTTATGCTGATTATTGCCTGAAATTATTAGATCAGTATAATGAACTCAATAAATCAATACTAATAAATTATTATTTAGCTGATTTAACAAATAATGCATAGTTATAAAGAAATGTACAATACAGGTTATCTCTATCTAATACCACAACTACAGGAAGATTCATGGGAAACACCTGATTTTCATAACACTGAATTGATTCAGAAAAACAAAACCAAAACAAAATAGAACATATTTGCCATGATGAATTAATGATGTCACCTTACAAGAAATGGGGCTGGTATATACATCCTATCTCATGAATAATGAATATATTAATGATGGGAGTTTTTTATTTTTTTTTAAGTGGAGGGAATGGGAGAGGTCCAAATGTGTGTAATTTCATGAAACTTCTAGTTGTAGGAATTTCCTCCACTGAAGTAGATCAATAACTTATCAGCCATTTATATTTTAAGTGAATTGTCCAACCCTATTGTCCACCCCAACCCTATTTCTCTCTCTCTGTCTCTCAGTTTCTGTCTGTCCCTGTGTGTGTGTGTATGTGTGTGTGTGTGTATATACATGTTTACCCAACTCCACTGGCAGTTTAAAATCATAGAATATTAGAGCTGGGAGGAACCTTAAGATATAAGATACAAGAACCATGGTAAGGATAACTAACATTTATATAGTGCTAATCATGTGCCAGGTACTGTGGTAAGTGTTTTACAATTATGATCTCATTTGATCCTCACCACAATCCTGAGAAGTAAGTACATTTCATAGATGAGGAAAGTGAGGCAAATAGAAGTTATATGACTATCACAGGGTCACACAGCTAGTAAATATCTGAGACTAGATTTGAATTCAGTTTTTCCTGACTTCCTTCAAGCCCAGTGCTCTATCCACTCTACTTTTAACAGATGGGAAAACTATAAACTCATACTTTAAAAAAATGTAAGGTGTGGAGCTTTTGAACATGTAGAGGCTCACCCCAATTTTCTAAAATAAAGGAATAAGAAAAATCCTGCTTTGTTAGATTTCTAATATATCCATTTTCACCTCAGTTCTTTTTAGTGTCCACTATTGGACTCCTAATCTGAAATGGTATTAAAAATCCTTTGAAAGGACCAACAGAAAAACATGGCATTAAGAAAATGAGCATTATAACAAATACCCTAGTTTTTTAAAACTATCTTGTCCTACCCTTTAATTTTGAAGATGTAAATCCTGAAATCCAAGAGTTTAAGTTGGGGGAGGGAAAGAGGCAACTAGATTGGGCACTGTATAGATCACTGACCCTGAAGAAAGAGTTCAAATCCAGCCTCAGACACTTAACACTTTCTAGGTGTGTTAACCTGGGCAAGTCACTTAATCTCCTTTGCTTGACACACACAAAATTAATAATAATAATACTAATTTTAAAGCATTTAAATGGTTTACCCAAATTCATACAAATACTAAATATTAAAGCCATGATTTAAATCCAGATGAGGAAGGAAAGGAAGGGAACTAGAAAAAAAAAAAAAAAAAAAAAAGAGAAGGGAAGGAAGATAAGGAGCAAGAAGCATGGAAAGTATGAAGAATGCAGTTTGTGTAATGGTTTTCAGACACGAAAAGATTTTAACTATGAAGACTCATCAACAACTAATCTTTTCCTAGAGAGCTAAAAATTAAACAGGTGAGATGTTCATATTAGATCTTTGAGGAAAAAAAAAACCTTTCTAAAAGGCCCAAGATAAAATGTATCGTCATGTGAGGATATAAATTCTTGTTCATGGGAAGTGTTAAAGGAGGAAGAAAAAACAAGAGAGAGAAAGCTCTTTTTCTAGAAATGTTTAATTACAGTCCTTGATGACCTCTACAGATATGTTCCAGCCCTATTACTCCATGATGCTGTGGAATGTAAAATGAAGACCAAATCACCCAGACACTAGAAAGGATCCACCCCTGTCTGGTCCCACAAGGGACAAGTAGTTGCCGCAGTAAGCTATGTTGGAGGCCATGACCACATTCTCTTTGGCCAGGAAAGGATGCCACTCCATACAAATTTTATTGCTGGACAAATAACTGAGGAACGATTCATACATTTACAATCCAACACAAAGATGATATCATCAAACATGCAGGCAGTTTGGAAAATAAGTCCAAGAATTTCTTTTTTCTTTTTTTTTTCTAGCCAAGCAAAGGCAGGCAGTAATCTTGTGAGACTTTGCAAAGCCTTTTCATGCAAGCATTTTCGAATCAGTGTGATTTCTACAATGCCTGGAAACATAGTTCTGGCATTTGGGGCAATTCAGTAGATGTTTTAATTGGAGAACTTGTTCTCAGAGAGCAAAAACCACTCAACTGCAGTATAGTAGGAAAGATACCCTAGGATTGATTCCAGTGAAAACCTTTTTACTGGAAGCAAATATTTGCAAATGGCTGGATAGTTGACTTGGTGCTTAAAGTTCTACCCAGGTATTTGACATTGTGTAGATTGAGCCAAGATGTGTCAAAGCTGTATATCTCTCACTCAAGAAAAAAACATTCATTTCTAGTTTTGTTCTTTCCTTTTGGCTCTTATTTTAGAATTTTGTTTTTTTCCAACCTTTTAAAAACTAAAGGTGATTCTTAGACATGGGAATTTGAATGCTTTAGGATGACTCTGTTAAGTAGAATACAACATATTGGAGTATATTCAATTATAGTAAATTCCAGCAATAATCAGTACAGACTACATTTACAGTTTTTTTTCACCACATCACTTCATTGCTTTAATTCTACAGAAATGTGTTAGATAAAAATACCTTATCATCTATGATAAAGCATAATGAAGGAGGACTGAAAATATACCAGCTCCGTCATCTGGAGATTACTGAAATTCTTAAAATATAGGGAATGAAGATGCAATTTCATTCATATAAATTCCAAATAAGGCCATACCCTCTTTACCAGTGCAGGCTGATACCTTCCCATCTGAGAGTTGTCAACTACACTGAAAAGTCAAAGAATTAATTTGCCTGTAGTCCTCAGGTTAGAGTAGGATTTGAACCCAGGTTTTCCTGGGTTTGAGGCCAGCTCTTACTTCATTATGACATGCTGACTCTTAACTTCTTTCTGGTCTATATAAAGTCAATTGGTTTGCCAAGAACCAGCTCATATCTATACAGTGGGTGCACACTTTAATGATGATCCTATTCTTTTGACTATTGCTACTTCCCTTCAAATTGGAATTACACATATGATCTCTAATATACTGCTGGATGATTTCTAGGGAGTCTCTCTCCAAGGACATAAAGTTTTGCATTAATTTAGTTCATAGGCATTCTTTATTACCTTGGGTTTTGTTTTACCTTTAAAACTCTTTATAATGATTATAGCTTTCATAAGGAGACTCTACTATTCTGGGGCTTGACCATAAGGATATATCTTCAGTAGAATTATGGTAGAGATGCTTTCTCCTATAGAATATTGTTACTAATGGCTCCCTTATAATAAGTTCATTAAAATTACCTTTGATGCATAGGTAATTATATAATTTTTTGCCTAAATGAGAAAATAGATATATAGGTAGATAGTTATTTATGTTCTCTTGGTCACCTTTTTTTTAAATGATAAAGTTCAATTTTTTCAGTTTCAGTTTTCAGTTTTCAGTTTCAGTTTTCAATTTGGTATCTTCTCCTTCAAATACTTGAAGAATTGAATCCTCAATATTCTCAAAATGATAGCAGTTCCAGCATGGATTTTCTATGGGTATGTTTGATCCAGACCACCTGCATCTTTGTTCTTTTAAGATATTTTTTCTCTTTTGGCCTTCAAAATCATTCCATGAGGTAGGTAGATATGATAGGATGTAGTGTTGGTATGATACAAAGAATACTAGCTTAGAAGTTAGAGGACCTGAGTAGAAATCCTCCCTCTCATAATTACTACCTATGAGACATTAACCAAGACACTTACCTTCTCTTGATTTCAGCTTTCTAATCTGTAAAATGAGGGAATTGGTTTTAATGATCTCCAAGGCCCTTTCCTTTTCTCAACCTATAATCCTTTGTATTATTATTCACATTTTACAAGTCATAAAAACGAGACTGAGAAACTCAATGCATTGCTCAAGGTTACAGTTACTATATGGTAGAGGGGAACTGGAACTGACTCCACACCCAAGACTCATTCCACTAAGCCAAAAAAACCTCCTGATAATATAGCAGGCAACAATAATCTTGGAAATTTTCCATCTTGACTTCTTAGAGCAGCAGATCAGGGGTCCTTGAGTGAGTCTCTGAAGTGACACAACCTATCACTTTTGAGACCCACAGTACACATGGGCCTCCTCAATGTAGATAATGAGGAAATTGATGCTCTAGTTTCCTGGCATCCTGTTTTCATGGTTATAGCAACATTATCATAAAAAGTGATGACCCAGTTTCAGACATTCATTCCTTATCTTTCTCATACTTGCCTATAGCTAGGGCTGGTTTCTTCCCGCCCACACATCTCTTAACCCCTGGAGAATTAAAAAGTCTGATAGATTTACAAACATTTCTTCCAGATCTATGTAGGACATTCCTATGATACTAGCTAGCTGAAAGGCTCACTGATTCTTTCTGGCCTTTTTTCTTAATTTTATTTTTTTTTAAATAAAATATTCTTTCCTTTCTTTCTTCATCTTGGGAGATTTTGTTTGATATATTTTAATGTCTGCTAGAGTTTTAAGGTTTTCAAAGTGATTTTTCCCATAACAACATTGTGATGTGGTAATATACATGATTAAAAACAACCGCAAATACAACATACATAACTGGGGGGGTGTCCTTGAGGAGAAATTATTTATCATGCACAGCTCCTTGGATAACTTGCTTATCTTTCCCTTTTCTAATTCCCTTCAATTATTTCTGGTATTTGATTGAATAACAAGTTCTTTAGAATATAGATCAATGAAAAGTAAAGGTTTGACAAGTGGAAAATTTTTCTGATGTCAAGTAAGAGAGACATAGCGTTCATGATTAAAGACCAATTGTTTTCTACCTGGAACAGTATTATTACATTGTTCAGTTGCATGCCTCCTAATTTTGGAAGGATGTCAATAAGCTAGAGTGTATTCAGAGGAGGATTACCAAAATGGTGAAAGATCATAAGTTCATTCTATGTGAGGATCAATTATAGAAAGCAGGGATATTTAGCTTTAAAAGAAAAAAAAAAAAACTTATCAGAGAACAAGATTAGTCATCTTCAAGTATTTGAAAGTATACCATATCAAGAAGGATGGGAGTTCTTCAGTTTTCTATCAGAGAGTAAAATTGGCAATTTAAAAATACAAATCTAGATTTGATTTTTAAGGGGAAACTCCCCTGAAAGTTTTTTTTTTTAAATAAAGTTTTCATCCTTTTTGAATAGTTTTTAAAAAATTTACCCAGTAGTGAAGTGGGTTGTCTTCACTTGAAGGAGGTCTTCAAGATGAGTATAGATGACCAACTTCTCAGGTATGTTGTAGAGAGCAACAGGTAAAGTTAGACAGGAAAATCAGTAAGATCCTTTTCATTCTTTGATAATCACCACTTAATCTACCAGAGATTTGGTTTCCTCCTCTGTAGAACATGGGGTTTGGACCAGATGACCAAGGTTTTCTTTTTTCTAAATTTATGATCCTATCATATCCAACTGAATTGCTTAGCTCTCTTCCCTCCTTCACCTTGGGTATAATATATGCTACTATTTACTAAAATAACATAATTTTATTGTCTACAATATTTAAAATATATACAATAACAACTACAACTGAATAATGGCCTAATCTTTGTTTTAATTACTATTCTGATCAAGGAACAAGAAACAGCATAGGAAAAGATGGAGAAAGAAGTTGCACTCCCTTCCCCTCCAGTTAATTACCATTTTTTATCTTTGTGAATCCTCTTATCTTATGTTCTTGATTAGGTTCGGAGGTTCTAGTCTTTGTAGACAGCACAAGAAGGCATAAGATGAACAGCAAATAATTACATGCACCTAACATGTCTAGCCCCACCCCCTAAAAGAAAAAAAAGAAAGATAACAATCTCTTGAATATTTGTGTCTACCTATTTTTTTATTGTCTGTTTCTTTTATAATTAAACTAATTTAGGGCAGGGACATAATTTTCCTTTGGTTTGTGTAATACTGCATTAGTAACAATCAATAATAATAACAACGTACTCATGGCAATAATAAGGATAAGGATAATAAAGGTACTGTTTTTTTGTGCTTGTGAAGTTGCCATAGAGAATTTCGACATGCTGGAGCCAACATTTCTATTTTGTAAGCAATGTATTTTAACCATGAATATTTCTAAGCCAGCAATAAAGAATCTAATCAGCCCATCCCCAAGTTTCTTATTTCACAGTAAGAGCAGCCAGTCTTTTGGCCGCTTCATATATATCGCTTTATATGATCTTCACACATGGTAGGTACAATTATGTTTAATTATAGACAAGGGTGCTGAAATTCATAAGGGTAACTAAAATCTTCAATCATACTGTTTTTACTTGTTGGAGGTAAGATTCAAATCCAAGTCTCTGATGACTCCCAAATCAGCAAGTATCCTTCTCATTGCATCATGTTGCCTCTACCTGATGGCAGATTAAAAAACAGACATTTTTTAAAAGTACAGATTACAAACTCTAACCTTCTGAAAGAAAACTGGGAGAAAATCAATAGCAGGCAAGTAATCTAGCTCTGTACCATCCTTTGAATTCAAAAGTTTTCAGCATATTCTTTTAGACCTTTGCTGCATTTATGTATTATTGATCTTTAAGTGGAGAACTGAGACAGTAATCCTTATAATTCATTTAAAATTACATTGGGTTTAAATATCAGATCAATTGAACATAATTTTCACTGATATTTTGCATTGTTCCTTCAGTTTTTCACTCCAATTTTCTTTTCTAAATTTTCAATTTAGAAATTATTATTAAGAAAAGAAATGTCTTTTCCCCCCCCACCTTCTACCATGCTAATTTAAGGCAATGTTAGCATGTTATACTGCAATAGGAATACTTAGAGACAGGAAATATTTGAGTGTCTAATTCCACTCTTACCACTAGCTGTGATCCTGGTCGGTCTTAAACTTTCTGTATCTCAGTTTCTTCTTTTATTAAATGGACATAAGAATATTCATGGAGAGCCAATGTGAATGTTAAACAAAGAAGTACTCAGTGTTAGGAAGGCCTGGTTCCAACTCTAGTTTTTGATATACTGGTTTTATGACTTTAGGCAAATGTGTAATCTTTACAATCCCCTAGGCAGCTCTGTAAGATTATAAATCAAAAAAACATTTGCAGATAAGTAACCCCCCCCCCAAAAGGGGGGGTGTTTCCTCACTGGGAAAGCTCTATACTAATGAAATCCCAGATTTAGATGCTCTCTCTCAAATGTCTATATTATATATTTGAATAAGTAATTAAATCATGAGGGCATATGTGTGTGTGTGTGTGTGTGTGTGTGTGTGTGTGTGTGTGTGTGTGTGTGTGTGTGTGTGTTTCTCAAGAGTTTCTGTTTTCACTTGAAGATAGAATATCCTTTTTTTGTTTGTTTTTTTTGGGGGGAGTTTGAAAGACAATTGGAGTTATGACTTGCCAAGGATCACACAGCTAGTAAGTATTAAGTGTCTGAGTTTGAATTTGAACTAAGATCTCCTGACTCCAGGGTGGGTGTTCTATCCATTGTGCCATGTAACTACCCTGAAGATAGAATATTCTTAATGATTTTCCACTTATAACTATATCTTATTAGATTATTTGAGTAAGTACTGACTTAGATAAAAAGAGCCATAGAACTTTGTCATGGGTAAAGATACTACCTTTAGTCCAAAACAGTTTGTTTCTGTTACTGTCTTCTCTAAAGTTTTATTATTTGCTTTTCTGAGTTCATATCCTTCTTGACCTTTGTGTATATTTGACATTGTTGATGACCTGAACTGCCTTGCTTTTCATGACACTAATCTTCATTAGCTCTCCTCCTTTTTGTCTGATTGTCCATCCATATCATGCCATCTTAACCATGGCTATGCCCTAAAGTTTGATTCTGGGCTCTTTGATTTTCATTCTATACTTTCAGTGATCTAATCAATGTCCATAAACTTTTATCTTTATGTAGATAACACACATATGAATATATACAAGCCTAGTTTTTCCTAAACCTGGATCCCACAATCCCAGCTATCTATTGATATATTCCCATAGGCATCTCACGGTCAAGGTTCAAAACATATCAATAGCATCTATTATTCCTCTAAATCCATGTCTCTTCCAAACTTCCTTATTTTTATTAAGGATACCACCATTTGGGTTCACAACCTGGGAGTCATCTGTAGCTGTTTTTTCTCCATTATTCTATAATCCAACCTCCATTAACTTGTTTATCCAATTACTTGCCATTTCCTGTAAATTCTTTCTATAACCTACCTTGTATCTCTATGCTTCTTCCCATAGACAAAGCCTAATTTGTACATCCCATCTCAACTCTCACCTGGAGTAATGTGAGAGTCTTGTAATTATAGCCCTAGCTTCCAGTCCTTCCTCTCTCCATAATATGCTTTACACAACTGCCAAAATGAAATTCCCCAAAGCAGAAATGTAACCAACTCATTTCCCTGTTAAAGAATTCCCTGTTGATTCTAGGTTAGAATATAAGTTTCTTACTTTTGTCTTTAAAAACTCTTCATAATGTGATTTTAGCCTATCGTTCCAGCCTATTCTGATATAATCTCATTTTAGATGTTCTATGTTCCAATCAAACTAGCCTACCTGCTGTTTCTTGAAATTTGCATTTTCTTTCTTACTTCTGTGTTTTTGTCCAGGTGCATCCTATTGCACGGGGTGCCACTCCTGCCTTACCCCAATATCTTAGTACCTCTTCTTTCCTCCAAAGCTCAACTAATGTGCCAACTTCTATGAGAAAATTTTCCTGGTACCTTTAGTTGTTAGTGATTATTTCCTCATTATTAAACAAATATTTATCTGTTTTTAGATTGTATCCCCCCCAGGAAAAATGTAATCTCTATGAGGGTACAAATTGTTTATCATTTTGTCTTTGTATCTTCAGAGTCTAGAAAAATAATTTAGACACAGTAGGTGCTTAACAAACATGCATTGGATTATATTAGATGTAATTAATTTGTATTTATTTCTCACCTAGATATTGTCTCTTTTTTATCATATAACTATATATCATTTATCTATCTGTCATATATTTATGTATTTTAACTTCATATTTATGTTGGATATATATTTTATATGTGTTTAGTGTCTCCTCCATTTGAATGTAATCCCATTGTGAGTAGGGATTGCTTCATTTATATATCTTCAGTGCATAGTGCAGAGTAGGACCTAAATAAATACTTATTGGATTGATTGATTGATATAGTATATCTAACAATATCAATATCTGGGAAACTAATCCATATGATGATGGCTGTACCCCAGGAAAACATCTTCTTCTACCCAAGCGTATGTATAAGACAACACAGAAGGCTATACGTGGCAGTCTCAAAATGTATTAGTGCCTATTATTCTGATATTTCAACCACTTTCCCTCCCCAAATATTATTTCTGGAATTAGATGAGTATGTAGGAAGGAGAGGAAGATGTGGACTGCATCCTCCATTATTCTCTGTTCATGCTGTAGATAAACAACACTGAGTCAGGCTCTCCCTGAAAGTAAGAAAATGCTTCTTGGAATTAAGAATTTATGCATTCCTTAAAATTATGCCATCAGTAATTTCCTCATCATCTTGTTTCTCTCTTTCTTCCTGTCAAATGAGAAGGCGAATGATTTGTTTATATTTAGCATAGATTCTATCAAGTCAGGAGGAGGTGGAGTGTGTGTATATATATAAAATCATTCCTTCTGCTAGCACATTTCTGTGGTACCCATTACCATGCCATAACCATGGAAGCTAGACCCCAGGAGCAAAACAGATCTGTGAGAAGATGAAACCAGTCTCACTTTCTAAATTCTCTTTTGCCATGTTTTGAAAAGTTGCCAAAAGATACCGCTAACCAGTGAAGAAAGGACTCGGTATTGTAAGGAAGTCAAAACTAATAGACATGGTGGTGACATGGAGAAGTCATATCATTCTTGGAGTTATTCTGAAAATCAGAAACCACTGAGATGGGAGGTATATGACAGGACCTTCAAGGATTTCCAGTTCAACTTGCTTGTTTACAGATGAGGAACTTGAGGCTTAGAAATATCAAATGCCCAACACAGTAGGATATTTAATAAGGGTGGGACATATCTTCTGACTATACATCCTGCCCTTATTCCATTGTACCCCATTGTCTATCTCTGCCCATGATCTCCCAATATACTTATTTATTTATTCATTCATTCAACAAATCTTTATCTAAGACACACAAACAAGCTGACTAATCATTTGAAACTTATCTTAAGAGAAAACCCTTAATCTGTCATTTAAAAGGGTGCACAATCTGTGTTCTTCCTACCTTCTCAGAATTATTTTATATCATGTTTTGTATTTTCTGCTCCAGTTGAAATGACCCACTAACTATTCCTCTATACAATATATGTGCTATGTAGTCTTTCACCTTCCTCTCAGGGAAGTTGTGATTCCTTTAACACATGATTCAGATGCCACTTTCTTTATGACACCTTTCCTATCTCCACAGTTATTCATATTCTGTATCCTCTTTTTTTCACTATCATAGGTTCATAGTTATAGATGTAAATGAAGCCTCTCAAGTCATCTATTCCACTCCCCTCATTTTACAAATGAGGATGAGGAAATAGAGAGGTAGAGAGGCAATTAAGCCCTTGCTTTTTGACTCCAAAGCCAGGCTCTTTTTCCTGTACCACACCACCTTCTTGAAATTGTTTTCTATTACTTTGTATAAACTTTGTATTTATTCCTTTGTATATATTTTGCATCCACTCTCCCTGTGCTATTCCTTAATAAAACTTTCTTGAGAGCAGGTACTATTTCTTTGTTACTGTAGCTACATTGCTGAGCAAACTGTTTTGTACATAATTGATTCTTGATAATTATTTGTTGAAATCAGGACAAGTGTGTTCGTATTCCAGTTCTAATTCTTATTAAAACATGGATCCGAGAAAAATCACTTAACTATCCTGAATATCAGTTTGCTAATCTCTAAGAAAAAAACCATAACAAATGTACTTCTTTTTTCAAAAGATCATTGTCTGGAAAACAGTTGGGAAGTACTGAAGCACTTTAGATGTGTAAATTGTTATTAACAGATTTTCTACTCATTTAACATTTCCTTAATGGTGACAAGAATTGATATCTTCCTCTGAAGGTCTTTTTAATCTCAAGGGATAAGTAGAAAAAACAAAATGATCTTTCAAATACCTAGTTCTGCAATGCCCCAAGGTGATTCCAGACATCTTAAGGAGTGCCTTGAAATTCTCAAAACCCAAATGAAAACTAAATGTATTTCATGTAGCACAGCTGGTCAAGAGGAAGAACCTGTAATATAATCAAACAACATTATAATATTAGACATTGATGCTCCAGCTTAATTTCTATTACTTTTTCTAATAATCATCTGGGGTTTCTAAACAAAGTGAAATTGGTCAGGATTGTTTTTGGGGATAAGTGTTTCTTATGCAAAGATAGACATTTAAAGAGAGAAAGAATCACTTCCTTCTGCATTTGTGTTGAAATGGAAAGACTATCAGGTTTGGAGTCAGAGAACATGGGTTCAAATGCCAACTCTTATTATCTATGTGATCCTAGAAAAAATCATCCCCTTTTCTAAATTTTAATATTTTCATTTGTAATATTAGGGGACTGGAGTAGTCAATAGTTCCCAATCTTTTTGAGAATGAAGAATTGTTTTATGAAGTAAAAATGCTAAACATGATAGGATAAAAAAAAAATAATGTAATTTCTATCATGTTTAGCATTTTTACTTCATTGTTAACAAACTGAGAATCACTGGATTAACTGATCTCCAGGTATCTTCCAGTTCTAATACTAGAACCAAAAGTCAAGGATTTTATATGGAATCTGTCCAGATACAATTTTGGGATTGTTTTCTATTTTTTACATCTATAAACTTAGGATCATAATATTTATGTTACTTAACCTCCAAAAACTTGCTGACAGGAGCAAAAGTGTAAATTATTTTATAATACAACTTTTTAATTATTATTATTATTATCTTATTCCCTGGTATGTATTCTTCTTCTATATCTTTTCTTTCCTGATTTTCCTTACTTTCCAGTTACTACAATACTATCTTAGGAAAGTAATGGTGAAAGGCCATCATATATGTTCTTAAACTCTTCTATTCATTTGTAAGCAATAAAACAGCCAAGCTCAATTGTGGCTCTGGGGTATGTTGTGTATATTTGCTATATCTACATACCTAGCCTTTATGTTTATGTATCTTTACACAGCATGCATATATCATACTGTATTTATGCATACCACAAGTGTGATGCAAATGGTCATTAAAATGTAAAGGGAATTATTTTAGAGCAGTGAACTTGGTCTTCAAAACATATCCTCTTCAGGGGGAATGTGCAAATAAATATTCTACTCAGTGGATATAATTTATAAGGACCTCATTGGAGAATATGGTGAGGAAAGGAAATAGTCTTCAGATAGAAAAAAAAATAATTAACCAAGACTTTAGTGGCACCAAATTTCCTGCCTTGCAGGAGAAATGAGATGAACTATGATGTACTATTTACTAAGAAACTATTTCACCTTGCCTTGCCCTAATTTTTTTTTTTTTACTGTCACAAGGCTCATAATCTTAATGCCATCCCAGATTCCTCATTCACATTTAACCTATATATCCAATTTATTGTCAAATCCTGTGGTTTTTAACTTTCACAACTTCTTTCCAATATGTCTCCTTTCCATCCAAATAGCAATTATCTTCCTATAGGTCCTCATCTGGACTATTTATTGCCCTATCCACTTAACTAGTGTTCCTACATCAAACTTCTACCTGATCCAATCTATCCTCTACTTAACTATCAAAATGATTTTCCTAAATCATGGGCACCATGTCTAACCTTACCCAATGAACTTGAATGGCTACTCTTCTAGGTAAACAAAAAACAAAAAACAAAACAAAAAAAAAAACCCAAAAAACAAAACAAAACAAAAAACAAACAAAAACAAAAAAAAACCTCTTTTCCTCACATAGGATAGCTCATTTGTACTGGATGTGACTCAAGCCTGGAATATTCTCCCTCTCTTTCTCTCTCACCTTCTGTTTCCTTTTCTTCCTTTTAGATTTAGCTCAAATGATTACTTTTACAAAACTGTTTTCCTGTTCTATAATGCCATCAATGTCTTTACTGTGAGATTGCATTCTATTTTTACTGTTGATATTATTTTCATACACTCTTAATAGAATATAAGTTCTTGATGGACAGGGAATTTATTTTTAACTTTACTTTGTTTCTTCAGTGCAAATCATAGTGTCTGACACAATGAGTGCTTAATTCAACATTTACTGACTGACTAAGGTCCATCATCAAATAGCCTTTATTTTGTATTAAGAGTACTTAGATCCAAGAACATGGTAATTTTTGCTTGGGAGAAATCTTATTGTTCATAATATATGTTTGTTGTATACAACTATGTTGTCTTCTAAGTTAGAATAGAAATTTCTTGAGGGCAGGGACCATTGTGTTTTTGTCTTTGTACCTCCTAAGTATAGTGTCTTGCACTTAGAAAGATTCCAATAAATGCTTTTTGATTAACTGATAGCAATATGATAGTTTGTTAGAAGAGATGATAAAAAGTTCAAGAACTATACAAAGATTCTATACACTTAAAATGTCTAAATGTACCCCATAGCAGAGGCAGAATATTTGCTTTGAAAAGAACTTTGTGGGCAGCTAGGTGGCCCAGTGGATAGAGCACCAGCCCTGAATTCAGGAGGACTGGAGTTCAAATCTGGTCTCAGACACTTATCACTTTCTAGCTGTGTGACCCTGGGCAAGTCACTTAACCCCAGCCTCAGAAAAAGAAAAAAAAAAAAAGAAAGAAAGAAGGGAACTTTGTATATCAATGATAGATAAAAGAACACCTTTGTTTCCCTGAGGCACTTAGTTTTATTGACTCCAAATGACCAGAAAAGCAGTTGAAGATATATGAAATCATTATTCTGTAAATCTAATTCCAACAACAATACTTTATAGTATTCCCAAAAATGAAAATTCCTAAATACTCCCAGACTAATGAAATTATTGGGAAGTAACTGTATGAGTTATTTGGAGGCAGGAACTGTTTTATTTTTGTTATTGAATCTCCATTGCTGCATAAAAATGCTTTTCAAATAATGGCAAATATTTGTGGAATGGATCTTATTAATCGTGGAATCAGAGAAAAACTACTTACTGTTTCTGAACATTGATTTCCTGATTTTTAAGATAGGGAGCCAGAATCATTTCACTCTATAACAATTGATAGTAAAAAGACATCCATATTTGAATGTACTTGTGATCTTATCAACTTTTTTCAAATGTACAGATCAAAATATTTTCCCATATATTAATTACCCAGAGGGGTCTAGCCTATTGTGACAATCAATCAATCAATAAACATTAATTAAGAGCCAACCTAGGTACATAGCACAATAGCAGTTCTTGGAGATGAAAATATAAGAATAAGATAAACTTTATTCTTTTTTAAAATTAATTTTATAATTATAATTTTTTGACAGTGCATATGCATGAGTAATTTTTTTTATAACATTATCCCTTGTATTCATTTTTCCAAATTTTCCCCTCCTTCCCTCTACTCCCTCCCTTAGTTGACAGGCAATCCCATACATTTTACATGTGTTACAGTATAGCCTAGATACAATATATGTGTGTAAATCCAATTTTCTTGTTGCACATTAAGTATTAGATTCCGAAGGTATAAGTAACCTGGGTAGTTAGACAGTAGTGCTAACAGTTTACATTCAATTCCCAGTGTTCCGGGGGCGGAGCCAAGATGGCGGAGAAGAAACACACTACTCAGTGAATGTCCTCACTCCCTCACAACCAATTAGATAAATTAAGTCTCAAAATTAGCTCAGGACTGATAGATACCACAAGGACTGGAAGCACGACTTACCAGCTGAAGAGAATCTGGAGTTTCAACAGGAAAGGTCAGTTCTCAGGGGAGGAATAAGAAAGACCAGCACAGACGGTGGGGTAGGGGCACACTGCGCCCATTGCGCTGGGAAGGGCTCTGGGATCAGAGAAGCCACTGAGGTAAAGGAATCTGGCACAGGCTGTTAGCTCTTCTCTGCTAATTATTTAGCAGTTCAGAAGAAAAAGCCAAAATATTTTAAAACTCAGATTAGATTTCCCCCCCACCCCCCACCCTGGGGGTGACTCAGGCACAGATCTCGGCACCAGGGGGTGTGGCCTCAGCTACCTCCTGAGAATAGTTAAGAGACTGACAAGTGGGTGGATACGGCCCAAGGCAACACACACTGCCTAGCTTAGCTGGAGGGAGTGGAACTCAGCTCCAGGAAGTCCCAGAGAAGCGGAACCTTTGAACTAGGGACCGCGGTTTCTGGCAGACACTTCCAGTTTGAGCGCAGGGGCTTCTTACGTCACCTGCTGCAGACACCCACTCCCCACCCGGACACATAGGCTGGGCTTCTTGCTGTCTTCACTATT
Source organism: Sminthopsis crassicaudata (assembly GCF_048593235.1). Taxonomy (NCBI): domain Eukaryota; kingdom Metazoa; phylum Chordata; class Mammalia; order Dasyuromorphia; family Dasyuridae; genus Sminthopsis; species Sminthopsis crassicaudata. The sequence goes on from NC_133617.1 coordinate 654,333,713, forward strand.
CTACGCCCTCAAAGCACAGCAGTGCTAATCACCTCTGAGGCACTTCCAGGGAGGGGGTGGGGAACTCTCTCCCAGAGCTCTATCTTAGCTCAGGCGCAGGAGCCGCTGCATCCATCCGGTCTGGGAGGAAGCTGGTAAAGAAGTAAATAATTTCCTACCCCAGGGACAGACCCCAAAACATTTTTTAAGTATGAGCAAAAAAGCTAGAAAAACTATAGATTCCTTCTATACAGAGAAAGAGCGGGTGTCCAACCCCGAGGAAGTTAACAGCAAAGATTCAGAAGATAACAACCTAAAGGGGAACGATTCCTGCCCCCCATCACATAACTCTTTCCTAGAAGAAGCTCTTAAGAAATTGAGAGAGATCGAAGAAAAATGGGGAAAGGAAAGAGAAGTTATGATAGAGAGTAACAACGTCCTGAAATTGGAGTTGGAAAAAATAAAGAATTCACAGGAGATGCAGGGAAACAAAATTAGTGAATTAGAAAAGGTTAAAAAAACACAGGAAAGTAGGATTTCTGAATTGGAAAAGATAAAAAAGTCTCAAGAAAATAGAATTTCTGAATTGGAAAAAGAAAATAATTCTCAAAAAAAAAAAAATTAGGGAAATGGAAAAAAACTCAATAGAGCAAAATAATTCATTTAAAAACGAAATTGGGCATTTACAAAAAGAACTAAAAACTGTGAAAGAAGAAAATTCCCAGTGTTCCTTCTCTGGGTGCAGTTGTTTCTGTCCATCATTGATCAATTGGAAGTGAGTTGGATCTTCTTTATGTTGAAGATATCCACTTCCATCAGAATATATCTTCATACAGTATCGTTGCTGAAGTGTATAGTGATCTTCTGGTTCTGCTCATTTCACTCAGCATCAATTCATGTAAGTCTCTCCAAACCTCTCTATATTCATCCTGCTGGTCATTTCTTACAGAGAAATAATATTCCATAACATTCATATACCATAATTTACCCAACCATTCTCCAATTGATGGACATCCATTCATGTTCCAGTTTCTAACCACTACAAAAAGAGCTGCCACAAACATTTTGGCACATACAGGTCCCTTTCCCCTCTTTAGTATTTCTTTGGGATATAAGCCCAATAGTAGCACTGCTGGATCAAAGGGTATGCACAGTTTGATAACTTTTTGGGCACAGTTGCAAATTGCTCTCCAGAATGGTTGTATTCTTTCCCAACTCCACCAACAATGTATTAGTGTCCCAGTTTTCCCACATCCCCTCCAACATTCATCATTATTTGTTCCTGTCATCTTAGCCAATCTGACAGGTGTGTAGTGGTATCTCAGAGTTGTCTTAATTTGCATTTCTCTGATCAGTAGTAATTTGGAACACTCTTTCATATGAGTGGATATAGTTTCAGTTTCATCATCTAAGAATTGTCTGTTCATATCTGGCCACTTATCAATTGGAGAATGGTTTGATTTCTTATAAATCAGGGTCAGTTCTCTATATATTTTGCAAATGAGGCCTTTATCAGCACCTTTAACTTTAAAAATATTTTCCCAATTTGTTACCTCCCTTCTAATCTTTTTTGCCTTAGTTTTGTTTGTACAGAAACTTTTTAGTTGATGTAATCAAAATCTTCTATTTTGTGATCAATAATGATCTCTAGTTCTCCTCTGGTCATAAATTCCTTCCTCCTCCACAGGTCTGAGAGGTAGACTATCCTCTGTTCCTCTAATCTATTTATGGTCTCATTCTTTATGCCTAAATCATGGACCCATTTTGATCTTATCTTGGTATATGGCGTTAAATGTGGATCCATCCCTAATTTCTGCCATACTAATTTCCAGTTTTCCCAACAGTTTTTTTCAAATAATGAATTTTTATCCCAAATGTTGGTATCTTTGGATTTGTCAAACACTAGATTGCTATAGTTGTACCCTTTTTTGTCCTTTGTACCTAATCTGTTCCACTGATCAACTGGTCTATTTCTCAGCCAATACCAAATGGTTTTGGTGACTTGCTATATAATATAGCTTTAGAACAGGTACACCTAGACCGCTTTCATCTGACTTTTTTTTCATTAATTCCCTGGAAATTCTTGACCTTTTATTCTTCCATATGAATTTTGTTGTTATTTTTTCTAGGTCATTAAAATAGTTTCTTGGGAATCTGATTGGTATAGCACTAAATAAATAGATTAGTTTGGGGAGTATTGTCATCTTTATTATATTCGCTCAGCCTATTCACAAGCACTGAATGTCTTTCCAATTATTTAAATCTGACTTTATTTTTGTGGAAAGTGTTTTGTAATTTTGCTCATATAATTCCTGACTTTTCTTTTATAAATGGATTCCCAAATATTTTATACTCTTGACATTTGTTTGGAATGGAATTTCTCTTTGTATCTCTTGCTGTTGCATTTTGTTGGTGATGCATAAAAATGTTGAGGATTTATGTGGATTTATTTTGTATCCAGCAACTTTGCTAAAGTTGTAAATTATGTCTAATAACTTTTTATTAGAATATATGGGGATTTCTAAGTATACCATCATATCATCTGCAAAGAGTGACAGTTTGATTTCCTCATTACCTACTTTTATTCCTTTAATCTCTTTCTCGACTCTTATTGCCGAGGCTAGCATTTCTAATACAATATTGAATAGTAATGGTGATAGTGGGCAACCTTGTTTCACTCCTGATCTTACTGGGAAAGGTTCCAGTTTATCTCCATTACATATTATACTTACTGATGGTCTTAAATATATGCTCCTGACTATTTTAAGGAACAGTCCATTTATTCCTATACTCTCAAGTGTTTTTAGTAGGAATGGATGTTGGATTTTATCAAATGCTTTTTCTGCATCTATTGAGATAATCATATGGTTTTTATTAATTTGATTATTAATATAGTCAATTATACTAATAGTTTTCCTAATATTAAACCAGCCTTGCATTCCTGGTATAAATCCTACTTGATCATAGTGTATTATCTTGGGTATTATTTTCTGAAGTCTTTTTGCTATTATCTTATTTAAAATTTTAGCATCAATATTCATTAAGGAAATTGGTCTATAATTTTCTTTATCAGTTTTCAATCTACCTGGTTTAGGTATCAGTACCATATCTGTGTCATAAAAGGAGTTTGGCAGGACTCCTTCATCCCCTATTTTTTCAAATAGTTTATATAACATTGGGGCTAATTGTTCTTTAAATGTTTGGTAGAATTCACATGTAAATCCATCTCGTCCTGGGAATTTTTTCCTGGGGAGTTGATTAATAGCTTGTTCTATTTCTTTTTCTGAAATGGGACTATTTAAGCAATTTATCTCCTCCTCTGTTAATCTAGGAAGCCTATATTTTTGGAGGTAGTCATCCATTTCACTTAAGTTATCAAATTTATTGTCATAAAGTTGGGCAAAGTAACTCATTATTTCTCTAATTTACTCTTCATTGGTGGAAAGATCCCCCTTTTCATTTGTAAGACTAACAATTTGATTTTCCTCTTTCCTTTTTCTGATCAAATGTACCAAAGGTTTATCTATTTTATTGGCTTTTTCATAAAACCAACTCTTGGTTTTATTTATTAATTCTATAGTTTTTTTTTACTTTCAATATTATTGATTTCTCCTTTTAATTTTTGTATTTCAAGTTTAATTTTTGGTTGGGGGTTTTTAATTTGGTCTTTTTCTAGCTTGTTAAGTTGCAGGCCCAATTCATTAATCTTCTCTTTCTCTATTTTGTTCAAATAAGCTTCTAAAGATATAAAATTTCCCCTTATTACTGCTTTAGCTGTATCCCACAAATTTTGGTTGTCATTATCTTGTCATTATCTTGGGTGAAATTATTAATTGTTTCTATAATTTGCTATTTCACCCAGTCATTCTTTAAGATGAGATTATTCAGTTTCCAATGACTTTTTTTTTTTAATTTTTTATTTTATTTTATAATTATAACATTTTTGACAGTACATATGCATGGGTAATTTTTTACAACATTATCCCTTGCACTTACTTCTATTCAGATTTTTTCCCTTCCTCCCCCAACCCCCTCCCCCAGATGGCAAGCAGTCTTATATATGTTAAATATATTACAGTATAATTTAGATACAATATATGTGTGTAGAACCGAATTTTTTGTTGCACAGGAAGAATTGGATTCAGAAGGTAAAAATAACAGTTTACATTCATTTCCCAGTGTTCCTTTTCTGGATGTAGCTGGTTCTGTCCATCTTTAATCAATTGGAATTGGATTAGCTCTTCTCTATGTTGAAGAAATCCACTTCCATCAGCATACATCCTCGTACAGTATCATTGTTGAAGTGTATAATGATCTTCTGGTTCTGCTCGTTTCACTCAGCATCCGTTGATGTAAGTCTCTCCAAGCCTCTCTGTATTTCTCCTGTTGGTCATTTCTTATAGAACAATAATATTCCATAACATTCATATACCATAGTTTACCCAACCATTCTCCAATTGATGGACATCCATTCATCTTCCAGCTTCTAGCCACTATGAAAAGGGCTGCCACAAACATTTTGGCACAAACAGGACCCTTTCCCTTCTCTAGTAGTTCCTTGGGGTATAAGCCCAGTAGTAGTATGGCTGGGTCAAAGGGTTTGCACATTTTGATAACTTTTTGGGCATAATTCCAGATTGTTCTCCAGAATGGTTGGATTCTTTCACAACTCCACCAACAATGCATCAGTGTCCCAGTTTTCCCACAGCCCCTCCAACATTCATCGTTATTTGTTCCTGTCATCTTAGCCAATCTGACAGGTGTGTAATGATACCTCAGAGTTGTCTTAATTTGCATTTCTCTGATCAATAGTGATTTGGAACACTCTTTCATATGAGTGGAAATAGTTTTAATTTCATCATCTGAAAATTGTCTGTTCATATCCTTTGACCATTTATCAATTGGAGAATGGCTTGATTTCTTATAAATTAAAGTCAATTCTCTGTATATTTTGGAGATGAGGCCTTTATCAGAACATTTAACTGTAAAAATTTTTCCCAATTTGTTACTTCCCTTCTAATCTTGTTTGCATTGGTTTTGTTTGTGCAGAAACTTTTTAATTTGGTGTAATCAAAATGTTCTATTTTGTGATCAATAATGGTCTCTAGTTCTCCCTTGGACACAAACTCCTTCCTCCTCCACAAGTCTGAGAGGTAAACCATCCCATGTTCCTCCAATTTATTTATGATTTCGTTCTTTATGCCTAAATCTTGGACCCATTTTGATCTAATCTTAGTATGTGGTGTTAAATGTGGGTCCATGCCTAGTTTCTGCCATACTAATTTCCAGTTTTCCCAGCAGTTTTTGTCAAATAACGAATTCTTATCCCAAAAGTTGGGATCTTTGGGTTTGTCAAAGATTAGATTGCTATTTTTATTCACTATCTTGTCCTGTGAACCTAACCTATGCCACTGATCAACTAGTCTATTTCTTAGCCAATACCAAATGGTTTTGGTGACTGTTGCTTTATAATATAGCTTTAAATCAGGTACACTTAGACCACCTTCCTCTGACTTTTTTTTCATTAGTTCCCTTGCAATTCTCGACCTTTTATTCTTCCATATGAATTTTGTTGTTATTTTTTCTAGGTCATTAAAATAGTTTCTTGGGAGTCTGATTGGTATAGCACTAAATAAATAGATTAGTTTGGGGAGTATTGTCATCTTTATTATATTCGCTCGGCCTATGCAAGAACATTGAATGTCTTTCCAATTATTTAAATCTGACTTTATTTTTGTGGCAAGTGTTTTGTAATTTTGCTCATATAATTCCTGACTCTCCTTTGGTAGATATATCCCCAAATATTTGATACTATCGACCGTTATTTTGAATGGAATTTCTCTTTGTATCTCTTGCTGTTGGATTGTGTTGGTAATGTATAAAAATCCTGAGGATTTATGTGGATTTATTTTGTATCCTGCGACTTTGCTAAAATTCTGAATTATTTCCAATAGCTTTTTAGCAGAGTCTTTGGGGTTCTCTAAGTATACCATCATGTCATCTGCGAAAAGTGACAATTTGATTTCTTCATTTCCTACTCTAATTCCTTGGATCTCTTTCTCGGCTCTTATTGCCAAGGCTAGAGTTTCTAGTACTATATTGAATAGTAATGGTGATAGTGGGCAACCTTGTTTCACTCCTGATCTTACAGGGAAAGGTTCTAGTTTATCACCATTACATATGATGTTTACTGAAGGTTTTAAATATATGCTCCTTATTATTTTAAGGAATAGTCCATTTATTCCTATACTCTCAAGCGTTTTTAGTAGGAATGGATGTTGGATTTTATCAAATGCCTTTTCTGCATCTATTGAGATGATCATATGGTTTTTATTAATTTGATTATTAATATGGTCAATTATACTAATAGTTTTCCTAATATTAAACCAGCCCTGCATTCTTGGTATAAATCCCACTTGGTCATAGTGTATTATCCTGGGGATGATTTTCTGAAGTCTATTTGCTAATATCTTATTTAAGATTTTAGCATCAATATTCATTAAGGAAATTGGTCTATAGTTTTCTTTCTCAGTTTTCGATCTACCTGGTTTAGGTATCAGTACCATGTCTGTGCCATAGAAGGAATTTGGTAGGACTCCTTCAATCCCTATTTTTTCAAATAGTTTACATAGCATTGGAGTTAGTTGTTCTTTAAATGTTTGTTAGAATTCACCTGTAAATCCATCTGGTCCTGGGGACTTTTTCTTAGGAAGTTGGTTAATAGCTTGGTCTATTTCTTTTTCTGAGATGGGACTATTTAGACTACTTACTTCTTCCTCTGTTAATCTGGGCAAGCTATATTTTTGAAGGTATTCTTCCATTTCATTTAAGTTATCGAATTTATCGGCATAAAGTTGAGCAAAGTAGCTCCTAACTATTGTTCTAATTCCCTCTTCATTAGTGGTGAGTTCACCCTTTTCATTTTTAAGACTATCAATTTGCTTTTTCTCTTTCCTTTTTTTAATCAGGTTTACTAAGGGTTTGTCTATTTTGTTGGTTTTTTCATAAAACCAACTCTTAGTTTTATTAATTAATTCAATAGTTTTTTTACTTTCAATTTTATCAATCTCACCTTTTATTTTTTGAATTTCAAGTTTTGCGTTTGTCTGGGGGTTTTTTATTTGTTCCTTTTCTAGCAATTTTAGTTGTAAACCCAATTTGTTGGCCCTCTCTTTCTCTATTTTATGCAGGTAGGCCTGTAGAGATATAAAACTTCCCCTAATTACTGCTTTGGCTGTATCCCACACATTTTGGTATGATGTCTCATTATTGTCATTTTCTTGGGTGAAGTTATTAATTATCTCTATGATTTGCTGTTTTACCCAATCATTCTTTAGTATAAGATTATTTAGTTTCCAATTATTTTTTGGTCTATTTTCCCCTGGCTTTTTATTAAATGTTATTTTGATTGCATTATGGTCTGAAAAGGATGCATTTACTATTTCTGCCTTACTGCATTTGATTTTGAGGTTTTTATGCCCTAGTATATGATCAATTTTTGTATAGGTTCCATGAACTGCTGAGAAGAAAGTATATTCCTTTCTGTCTCCATTTAGCTTTCGCCAAAGATCTATCATATCAAACTTTTCTAGTATTCTATTTACCTCTTTGACTTCTTTCTTATTTATTTTGTGGTTTGATTTATCCAATTCTGATAGTGCAAGGTTGAGATCTCCCGCTATTATAGTTTTGCTATCTATTTCCTCTTGCAGCTCTCTTAATTTCTCTTTTAAGAATTTAGATGCTGCACCACTTGGTGCATACAAGTTTAATATTGATACTGCTTCACTATTGATGCTTCCCTTTAGCAGGATATAATGCCCTTCCTTATCTCTTTTAATTAGATCAATTTTTGTTTTTGCTTGATCTGAGATGAGGATGGCTACTCCTGCTTTTTTGGTTTTGCCTGAAGCATAATAGATTCTGCTCCACCCTTTTACTTTTAGTTTGAATGTCTCATCCTGTTTCAGGTGTGTTTCCTGTAAACAACATATAGTAGGATTCTGACTTTTAATCCAGTCTGCTAACTGCTTCCTCTTTATGAGGCAGTTTGCCCCATTCACATTTATGGTTAGAAGGACTAATTCTATATTGCTTGCCATCCTATTAACCCCTGCTTATGCTTTTCCCCTTTCCTTCCCTTTTACCCTCCTATCCAGTATTAAACTGGTAAACAACACTTGCTTTTCTCAGCCCTCCCTTTTTAGGATCCCTCCCTCACCTTAAAGATCCTCCCCTTATTTTACCCCTTTTCCTCGAAATTACTGTATTCCCTTCCCCTTAGCTTACTCCTTCCCTTTCACTTTTCAATGAAGTGGAAGAAGTTTCACCATAAATCGAATATGTCTATTGATACACGCTATGTTCATCTCCCTCCTTTCTTTCTCTCAGATATAATAGGTTACCTTTGCCTCTTCCTGAGATGTAGTACCACCACTTTATACTTTTTTATGATATAATCTCCTTTCCACCTCTAGTTTCTAAGACAAATTGTACATATGTTCTTTACATATTTTTTTGACAGAAGTATAGTTCTCAAGATTTCTTTTTACCTTTTTTAGAAGTCTCTTGAGTTCTGTATTTGAAGATCAAACCTCTTATGTAGGTCTGGTTTTTTCATCAAAAATAGATGGAATTCATTTATTTCGTTAAATGTCCATCTTCTTCCCTGGAAAACGATGCTCATTCTTGCTGGGTAAGTTATTCTTGGCTGCATACCAAGTTCCTTAGCCTTTCGGAATATCATGTTCCAGGCCCTGCGTTCTTTTAATGTGGATGCTGCTAGATCCTGTGTTATCCTTATTGTGGATCCTCCATATCTGAATTGTTTTTTTCTAGCAGCTTCTGATATCTTTTCCTTTGTCTGATGGTTCTTGAACTTGGCCACTATATTTCTTGGCGTTTTGATTTTAGGGTCCCTTTCAGTAGGTGATCGATGAATTTTCTCAATGTCTATTTTACCCTCTGTTTCCAAAACGTCTGGGCAGTTCTCTTTGATAATTTCCTCGAAAATGGTGTCCAAGCTCTTTTTTTCCTCCCATTTTTCAGGGAGTCCGATTATTCTCAAATTGTCTCTCCTGGATCTGTTTTCCAGGTCTGTGGTCTTTCTGGTAAGGTACTTGACAGTCTTTTCAATTGTTTCATTTCTCTGGTTTTGCTTGACTCCCTCTTGGTTTCTCCTTGAGTCATTCATTTCTACTTGTAACAGTCTAATTTTCAATGATGTATTTTCTTCACTCACTTTTTTTATATCTCTTTGTAATTGTCCAATTGAGTTTTTATCTTCTATGGAATTTTTTTCCATTTTATCCATTTTATTTTTTAGAGAGCTGATTTCTTTTTCCAGCTCTCTAATCCTGTTTTCCTTGGAGTTGTTTACCTTTTCCAGCTCACTAATCCTGTTTTCCTTGGAGTTGTTTACCTTTCCAGCTCACTAATCTTGTTTCTCAATGATTTGATTTCTTTATCCATTCTGTCTTTGAATGCATGGGATGACTTCTCCAGGCTCTCTTGCCAAGCTTCCCTTTCCTTTTCCCATTTCTCTTCCAGCTCTCTTGTGAGAGCCTTTTTGATTTCCTCTATGAGGTTCTTTTGTATTGAGGAGCAGCTTATATTCCTCCCAGGGGATACATCTGGGGATACTCTGTTCCTAGTCTCCTCAGCATTTGAAGTCTGCTCCCTCTCCACACAGAAGCCGTCAATGGTTAGAGCCCTTTTGAATTTTTTGTTCATTTTGTCAGAGTAGGAATCAAAGAAAACAAACTGACAAGAGAAACAATTGGTCTGTTTTGCGGGGGATAGGGCTGGATGTTATTAATGGGCTTCCTCTACAGACTGGGGGCAGGGCAGCAGAGAGCCACTAACAGAACAGCAATGACTGTACTGAGTCTGCGCTCTGAGGCTCTGAGAACGCACCGAGTCAATCCAGGTGGGGGTTGGGGGTGGCCGGGCTCTGAGAGATGCTGGCTTTCTGGGGTTTTAATCTTCACCTCCGGTGTTTACACCCTCTCTGCTGCTCCTGGCTTGCTGCCAAGATGGAGCATCCACACTGGGGCAAAAGCCCTTTCGCAGAAACGGCAGAGATCACACCCCTCCCCCTCCGGTCTGAGCTGTGTGAGCTGCCTGTCTTGCTCTGGCTGTCTGCCCTCAGTCTGCGCCCAGTCTGATTGACCCTCCCCCGAACAAACACAGACCTTTTCTGGCGACTTTCAAGGATGTCTTCTCTTGGTGATAATTTGTGGATTTCTTTCTGGGTCAAGCATTAAGTCAGAGGCTTGTCATGAAGTAAGTTCTGAGAGAAAACGAGGAGCTCAAACAGCTGTCTGCCTCCATGCTGCCATCTTGGCCGGAAGTCCTCCAATGACTTTTTGATCTATTTTCCCCTAACTTCTTATTGAATGTAGTTTTTATTGCATTGTGATCTGAGAAGAAGGCATTTACTATTTCTGCCTTCCTGCATTTAATTTTGAGATCTTTATGTCCTAATATATGGTCAATTTTTGTATAGGTTCCATGAACTGCTGAGAAGAAAATATACTCCTTTCTATCACCATTCAGTTTTCTCCAAAGGTCTATCATACCTAGTTTTTCTAATGTTCTATTTACCTGTTTAATTTCTTTCTTATTTGTTTTGTTGTTTGATTTATCTAATTCTGAGAGTGCAAGGTTGAGATCTCCCATTATTATAGTTTTTCTGTCTATTTTCTTCTTACAACTCTCTTAACTTTTCCTTTAGGAAGTTAGATGCTATACTACTTGATGCATATATGTTTACTATTGATATGGCTTCATTGTCTATGCTACCTTTTAGCAAGATATAGTTTCCTTCCTTATCTCTTTTAATTAGATCAATTTCTGCTTTTGCTTGATCTGAGATAAGGATTGCAACCCATGATTTTTTGGCTTTACCTGAAGCATAATAAATCATGCTCCAACCTTTTACCTTTACTCTATATGTATCTCCGAGCTTTAAGTGTGTTTCCTGTAAACAACATATTGTAGGGTTCTGACTTTTGATCCACTCTGCTATCTGCCTCCATTTAATGGGAGAGTTCATCATGTTCACATTTACAGTTAAAATGACTAATTCTGTATTTCCTGCCATCATATTATGCCCTGATTATGCTTTTTTTATCCCTTGACCCCCCGGAACCCCTTCCCCAATATTTAATTTATAGACCCCACTTGTGACCCACAACCCTCCCTTTTTAGTATCTCCCTCCCTCCTTTTAAGTCCCTCCCCCTTTCTTATACCCTTCCCTTATTCCCCTTTTCCTTTTCCCTTTTCCTCTCCCCCTTTTAATGAGGTGAGAGAGAATTCTCTGAAAAACAATTATGTCAATTATTTACTCTTTGAGCCTACTCTGATGAGAGTAATATTCACAGAATGTTTCTCCCCCTCTCTAAATTCCCTCAGATGTGGAAGATTTTATATGCCTCTTCCTGTGATGTAGTTTCCTTCTTTTTATCTCTCCTTTCCCTTTTTCTGATTCTATCCCCCTTCCTTTTACTACTTCCCTTTTTTTAATGTTATATCAATAAAATCAAATTATCCATGTGGACTTTCTGTATATCCATAACAGAGATACAGTTCTCCAGAGTTATTTTTGCCTTTTTCTGCTTCTCTTCAGTCTTGTGGATGTAGAGCAAATTTTTTTAAGTCTGTTTTTTTTTTTCCTTAGAAACAAATAGAATTCCTCTGTTTCATTAAATGACCATCTTCTTCCATGGAAGAAAATGCTAAACTTAGCTGGGTAGTTTATTCTTGATTGCAATCCTTGTTCTTTTGCCTTTTGGAATATCAGGTTACAGTCCCTGCGATCCTTTAATGTGTTGGCAGCCAGATCTTGAGTGACCCTTATTGTGGCACCTTGATATTTGAATTGTTTTTTCCTCGCTGCTTGCAATATTTTTTCCTTAGTTTGGTAGTTCTGCAGCTTAGTCACAGTGTTCCACGGAGTTCTTTTTTTAGGGTCTTTTTCAGAAGGTGTTTGATGAATTCTTTCACAGCCTATTATCCTTTCTGTTTCTATTATCTCTGGACAGTTATCTTTGATGATTTCCTATAAAATAGAATCTAGGCTCTTTTTTTGATCATAGTTTTCGGGAAGTCCAATGATTCTCAGATTATTTCTCCTAGATCTATTTTCCAGGTCTATAGATTTCCCCAGTAAGTATTTGACGTTATTCTTCAGCTTTTCATTTTTTTTTTTTTTTTTTTTTTGGTTTTGCTTGACTGATTCTTGGTTTCTCAATGAATCATTCATTTCTATTTGTGCAGTCCTGATTTTTAATGAGTTATTTTCTTCATTCACATTTTTTAGTTCTTTTTGTATATGCCCAATTGAGTTTTTAAATGAATTATTTTGCTCTGTTGAATTTTTTTCCATTTCACTAATTTTTTAGTGAGTTATTTTATTTTTCCAATTCAGAAATCCTATTTTCTTGTGATTTTTTAACCTCTTCTAATTCACAAATTTTGTTTCCCTGCACCTCCTGTGAATACTTTATTTTTTCCAACTCAAATTTCAGGATGTTGTTATTCTCTAAAATAACTTCTCTTTCCTTTCACCATTTTTCTTCAAACTCTCTTAACTTTTTAATAGTCTCTTCTAGGAGAGAGTTATGTGATGGGGGGCAGGCATCATTCCCCTTTAGGGTGTTATCTGGGGACTGTCTGCTGTTAGCTTCTTCGGGATTGGATACTTGCTCTTTCTCTGTGTAGAAGGTGTCAATCGTTCTCTTCAGCTTCTTACTCATTGTTAAAAATCTGTTGGGGTCTGCCCTTGGGGTAAGAAGTTTATTTATTTACCAGCTTCCTCCCAGAGTGGATGGATGCAGCAGTTCCTGTCCCTGAGCTAAGAGAGAGCTCTGGGAGAGAGTTCCCCTCCCCGCTCCCTGGAAATGCCTCAGAGGTGATTAGCATGGCTGCGCTGTGAGGAGTGCCCACTGAAGGACCTTACTGTGTGGCCTAGCAACTGCGCTGAGTTTTAAGGCTGAACAGTGCAGTCACTAACCCCAGCCAATGCTTCCCGTGGGGCTGTGGATATTAGCAGCTGATGTGAAAAGCCCCTGTGCTCAAACTGGAAGTGTCTGCCCAGAAATCTCGGTCCCTACTTCAAAGGTTTTGCTTCTCTGGGAATTCCCAACAAATTGGAATTCCACTGCTGCTAGAGTTCCCCAGCCTCAGGCTAAGCCTGGCACTATGTGGATTAGAGGCTGCCTCAGGCTGTGTTCCTACTGTTCAGGCTCTCAACTACCCACAAGGAGAAGCCCCAGGCAGCAGAAGGCGGCTGCACAGCCTTGCAGAGATCTGTTTGGTCACTTCTGGATTGGGGTGGATTTAGCATCTGGCTTTATATTTTAAAGTGGCTTGATTTCTCTTCTTATCTGCTGTTTTATAAGCAGATCAGAGCTAACAGCCTGTGTCAGATTCCTCTATCTCAGTGGCTTCTCTGATCCCAGCATTCTCCCAGTGTGCTAGCACCTAACCCTGTCTGTGCTGGCCTTTTTTTTCATCCCCTTGGAACTGACCTTTTCTGTTGAAATTCCAGATTCTCTTCAGCTGGTAAGTTGTGCTTCTGATCCTTGTGGTTTTTATCAGTCCAGTGTTATTTTTGAGGCTGATTTAACTAATTGGTATTGAGGGAAGGAGCTTACAAATTAGCATTATCTTCTCCGACATCTTGGCTCCACCCCCGATAAACTTTATTCTTAAAGGGTTTGTATTCTACTGAAAGAATGAATACAAGCTAAGTCACAATATGAATGTCAAATTCTGATTAATAGACCACAAACCATCAGGAAAGATCTTTGGAAGGAAATGATACCTGAGCTGAATTTGAAGATAGGAAATCTAAGCTATAAAGATGTTGAAGGGAAGGAAACTTTTTTGAATTTCATGCATAGCCTATACAAAGACATGGAAACCAAGAGATAAGACATTAGTTCTAGAATCAGCAAGTTGGCAAATAGGGTTAATTGCTAGGAATTACCTGAGGCCAAATGTCAACTTTTTCTGACTCAAGCCTGAGACCTCAATATATTGTGTCACTTAGCTGATAGTTTAGCTGAAGCTTAATTGTTATTAAGAATATTACAAATCAGCCTGAAAAAGCAGATGGAAGCCAGGTTATGAAAGGCTTTACATGCCAAACAAAAATGGTATTTAATCCTTTGTACTTTAAGGCACTAGACCTTTTACAAGTAAACTTATAGAATCATACCTGTGCTTTAGGAATATCAATTTGACAGTTGTGTAGGGGATAGATTAGAGAGAGGGTGAATCTGGATGCAGAGAAACAAATGAAGAAGTTCTCACAATATAACCAGTTAAGATGAAGGCCTGATCTAGGATGATTATAATATGAGAAGATGATAGAGATAATAGACATTGAAGAGACAGAATACATAAAAGTTGGTAATCAATTTCATATAGATAGTGAGTGAAGAGTTGGGGATGAGTCTTTCATTATGAACTTATGTAAATAGAAAAATGTTTCTGCCTTAAATTGAAATAGAGAATGGTTAACTCAAACAGCAAAGATAATGAGTTTTGAATTGAGAATATTTCATTTGAGATACGTATGGATATCCAGGTGGATATATCCAATAGGAAAATGTAAATATATAAAGTTAGAGATCCTTCTTTAGATTTCTAAAGATTTTATGGACACCATTGCAACATTCAAACTGTCTCTATTATCGCTAACTTCTCATATATGATTAGTCAGTTCTCTTTCTGGTATCACATTTCTGGATAATATTTTAAACTACTTCTTAAGTATAAATTATTTTTGGTTATATGTTGCAATTTCCCTTTTGTCCTTTGGATAACTCACAGTTTTGATTTTTCAGAGATTGTAGTGTTCTTTGACTCACATTTATGGAGTATCATAGGAAAAATACTGGGTGTTTTTATTTATTTATTTTTTTGAGAAGAGTTTTTATTTCAGAGAACAACTTGGGATTTTTAAAAGGAAGTACCAAATTCTTCCAAATGCGATCTAGACTGCTATCTTCTTTTTATTCAGTTCTGGACCTAATTATTTCCCAATTAAAGTGACTAAGATCTAGGTACTGTGGAACCAAATGAATGATTGTTTACTTAGTTACGTATAGTATAGTCTGGCCAATAGTCATTCTTCTTGTACTTGGTTTTTCTTGTGTGTATTTCCTTAATCATTCTGACTTATTTCAAAACTCAGCTCAAATCTCACCATTTCAGGAATGTTTTTCTTGCCTCTATCTCCATGTCCCCAGCTGTTAATGCCTTCCCCTTCCATATCGTCCTTAATATACTATGTGTGTGTGTGTGTGTGTGTGTGTGCGTGTGTGTACACACGCACACACACACACACACACACACACACACACATATATATATATATATATATATATATATATTCCATTTTCCAGTTATTTATACATTTTTCTTTCTCTTCAGAATATGTATTCACTGAAGGCAGAGACTGGCTTTTCAATTCTAGTATTTAGAATAGTGCTTATCAAAAATTAAGCACTTAATGAATTCTTGTTGTCTTGCTGACTAGTTTTGTATTGCATTTAGAAAACCATTATTCTTGTACTTGATAGAATCATCACAACATCAGTGGCAAACATAGGAATTTGGAGGACCTCCCCATCTATAGAATTCCTTTTTACTTTAAATGCTGCTGGATATCCTGCATTATGTGAATGGACACCTTTTGTGAACATTAATTTTTCTATTTGATGTATCTCTTGGGATCAGTAATCACAATCTTCTGACAAAGTTTCTTATATAATCTAAACATATATATGAGAAACAATTTTTAAAGGAAGAGTCTTTCAGGAAGTATTTTATGCTACTATTTCAAATACTTTAAAAATAATCAAGAAACAAAAAGCTCAATAGACCTTTGAATCCTGTAAACTTTTCAGTCACTTGTGAAATTGTAAAGATGTTGTTGGCTTCAGGGTATAATTTGCAAAGGCCTGACTGTTTCCTTTTCATATTTTCAAAGATATCTTCCATATATGTTTAGAGCATTCTTGTAAAAATTTAATAGAAATGAGAACACAGGCACATAAGTTAAGAGTTATTAAACTCCTTGAGATCACCTCAGTAGTAATAGCATCTGAGATCTTTATTCCCTTTTTGTTCAGTATTATTCCCTTTTCCCCCTTTCTTTTATAATCTATTATTAATATTGTAGCTTCACTGCCCTCAAAATTATGTTTCTATTAACAATGATTTCCGCTATCATACTTGTTGTGGTCTAACTGTTATTCCCATAATCATTTTAGTGCTATCCTTACTTCCTCTGTAATAAAGACTGAGGTATAAAATACAAATATAGTTATAATTCTGTTATAAATGAAAATTATCACAGCAGTTTCTATTTCATTTTTCTTTTTTTTTTTGTTTTCTTTCTTGCAGTTTCATCTTTAAATACCCTTGGGGTGAAATAGCTTTATTAAAATTCACACCCAACTTGTTCCAAAGTTGGTTTTCCTTTCCCAGAGTTTCACAACTTTATGAGGTGATACTACTCATAATCTTCCAACATTCTTCTCTATAAAGTTTTGCAAATGAGTTTATATTCTAAACTAGTGTTACCCTTGGCTGCCATGTCTTTCCACTTGGGAAGAAACACAATTATTTGCTGGCTAAGGTGATTTCAAGGATCTTTAGGCCTCCTCATTGTGACAGTTCATTTACATTGGTTAAACTTTTATAGAAAATTAATATATATTGATATATTTCTCTTTTTATCTTTATTCTTAATGGTTAGCACATAGTAGATGCTTACTAAATGTTTGCTAATTGATTGGAGTTAATTTTTCTACAATAATAGCCATCAAAAAAGATCATATTGAAGCAGTTATAATTGCATTCTTTTTCTTCTTAACTTTAATCTTGCTATGGTATTAATTTTTACCTGTGATCTAAAAAGTGTATTTTTTTTACTCAGAAAAAATTGATTCAGAAATTATGGGTAAGCAATCATTTCTTCTCTAATAATATAATTTAATTTCTAAATATTATTCATCATTCATCATGCCTAAAAATTGGCTCTCTCCCTTATAAATAAACAAATTATATGTGCATGTATGCATGCACACACACAGAAACAAACACACACATACTTCCTAATTCTTTTTTTTTTTTTTTTTTTTTTTTTCACTCCTGAACTTTAGGAGAGTAACGTGGCAGGATAAAGACAACAAAGTTATGGTTCAAGAATTTATCAGTTAACTGTGTGTTTAAGTAGAGAAGAACAACCACAAAGACTTTAAAACATCTCACATAAGCATTACTTTTATGTACCATCTTATTCTGGAAATTTATTGATAATATGAAGACGTAAACTATCACCACAATTTGTTTAAAACTTGAAATAATTTTAGCTCTAACTCTTCCTAATGTAAAGCAAACATTTCATGTTTCTTTCTGTTTCCCATGCAATGAAACAAATGATAAAATTTAAACATTAAAATACATACTTAAATAATCCATATTTGTACTATGAACTGATATACATTTTTCACATTTTATACAATCACAATAATAAAACACAGGTTGAGTATAACAGGAGACTTATTATCAGTTTAGATAGTGACTTTTAATAGTTTGAGACAAATTAATATTACAAACTAGCATGAAATGAATAGCTTTCATAAAGGGAAAAATCTATGCATGATTTGCAGTATGGGAATGTTTTTAATCTTTGTCAGAATTCCAGGGCACACAAATTTGAAATTCGAAAAATAAGTTTTTATCAAATAAAATATGTTGGCTTCAATGATATCATCCAACCTCAATTGGGACTCTAATATAGCAAAGCAGTTTTTTTTTTAAATCATCCCTAATTTTTTTTGTTTTTTATTAATTTTTATAATTATAACATTTTCTTTGAAAGTACATATGCATAGGTAATTTTTTTTTACAACATTATCCCTTGTACTCCCTTCTGATCCGAGTTTTTCCCCTCCTTCCCTCCACCCCCTTCCCTAGATGGCAGGCATTCCCATACATATTAAATATCTTATAGTATATCCTAGGTATAATAAATATGTGCAGAACTGAATTTTGTTGTTGTTGTTGTTGCAAAGGAAGGATTGTATTCGCAAGGTAAAAATAATCTGGGAAGAGAAAAAAAACAAAATAAAACAAAACAAACAAACAAACAAACAAACAAACAAACAAACAAAAAAACAAAAAAAAACAATGCTCACTGCTTACACTCATTTCCCAGTGTTCCTTTTCTGGATGTAGCTGATTCTGTCCATCATTGATCAATTGGAATTGGATTAGCTCTTCTCTATGTTGAAGATATTCACTTCCATCAGAATACATCCTCATACAGTATTGTTGTTGAAGTGTATAATGATCCCCTAGTTTTGCTCATTTCACTCAGCATCAGTTCATGTAAGTCTCTCCAAGGCACTCTGTATTCCTCCAGTTGGTCATTTCTTACAGAACAATAATATTCCATAACATTCATGTACCATAATTTACCCAACCATTCTCCAATTGATGGACATCCATTCATTTTCCAGTTTCTAGCCACTATGAAAATGGCTGCCACAAACATTTTGGCACATACAGGTCCCTTTCCCCTCTTTAGTATTCCCTTGGGATATAAGCCCAGAAGTAGCACTGCTGGGTCAAAGGGTATGCACATTTTGATAACTTTTTGGGCATAATTCCAGATTGCTCTCCAGAATGGTTGGATTCTTTCACAACTCCACCAACAATGCATCAGTATCCCAGTTTTCCCACAACCCCTCCAAACATTCCTCGTTATTTGTTCCTGTCATCTTAGCCAATCTGACAGGTGTGTAATGATATCTCAGAATTGTCTTAATTTGCATTTCTCTGATCAATAGTGATTTGGAACACTCTTTCATATGAGTGGAAATAGTTTTAATTTCATCATCTGAAAATTGTCTGCTCATATCCTTTGACCATTTATCAATTGGAGAATGGCTTGATTTCTTATAAATTAAAGTCAATTCTCTGTATATTTTGGAGATGAGGCCTTTATCAGAACCTTTAACTGTAAAAATGTTTTCCCAATTTGTTACTTCCCTTCTAATCTTGTTTGCATTGGTTTTGTTTGTGCAGAAACTTTTTAGTGTAATCAAAAATTTCTATTTTTTGATCAATAATGGTCTCTAGTTCTCCCTTGGACACGAACTCCTTCCTCCTCCACAAGTCCGAGAGGTAAACCATCCCATATTCTTCCAATTTATTTATGAAAATCATCTCTAATTGATTGTCTATCTCACTTGCCACAGATACTATTTCAAAACTTTTATTTGCTATGAATATCCCCACATCTCTTACCCCCTTTTTCTTAACTGAGGATTTTCTACTGAAAAGAATTGAGAGCATTTGATATGATCTCCCCTTCTATTCTCTTTTCATTTCAGAACTTGTTGATATCTTCTCCTTTTATTTCTTCCCTTCTCCCAGGGTCCGACAGTGATGTGGTCCTTCTTTATATTGATAATCTTGATTAGCCCTGGATCTTATTTCTTCCCTTTTTTCCCTAGGAAAAGTATAAACTCAATTATTCTCACTCTCAATTTTTTTACCCTTTCCCTATAAACTGATTTCTTCCATATTATTTTGAAACAGAGAGATACATTTAAAAAACAACAAAAACTTTACTTATTCCTATAATTCCTCAACCTATCCCTTGCTCATCATAATTTCTAGGGGAGGGGAATTGTCTAAAATTTTTACGTCTTTTACATCTTTTTACATCCTTTACATCTTTTTTTTTTTGTATTTTATATTATGATTTTAAATATTTCTTTTTTCAATTATATGTAAAAATAATTTTCAACATTCATTTCTCAAAATTTTGAGTTTCAAATTCTCTCTTCCTCTTTACCTTTCTCCCTCATTGAGAAGGTGAGCAATTTGTTATGTTATATGTGTGCAGTCATATTTCCATATTGAATTGTGATAGAAAGCACAGATAGTTCTGTAAAGACATAGGAGAAATAGAAGTAAAAAAATAATATACTTTGGTCTGCATTATGGTTCCACCACTTCTTTCTCTGGAGGTAGATTACATTTTTATCATACGTCCTTCAGGAATTGTTTTGGATCTTGTTGTTTCTGCTTCCTTTCCTTTTTGCCATCCAGCTTCCAACCTCAGCATTCAAGTAAATCTATTTTCTTCAACTGTTATCCTTGATTACTTAATTTACAGATGTAATGATGTTTTCTTCAGTCTTTATCTATTGATCCATCCACTGCATTTGGCACAGCCTATCTCTCTGGACACTCTTTCATCTGTGGCTTTTCATGACATTATTCTCTCTTAATTTACCTTTTACCTCTATGACTATTCTTTCTCAGTCAGTCTCTCTCTTTTTTTTTTTTGTACATAATCTATATCTTGCCTGCCAACTTGGGGAGATTTTATAAGCTTATATTATCTCTATACTTTCTTTCACGGTAACTACTTCAGTTCTCAAAGGTTTAACTATTATTTCTCTGCAGATGACCCTCAGAAATATGTGTATTTATTCATATCCATACATGCACACAATGTACATGTGTACATACCCATGTCCATGTGTGTATATATATATATATATATATATATATATATATGTGTGTGTGTGTGTGTGTGTGTGTGTGTGTGTGTGTGTGTAAAACATAAATTCAGTTGCATGCATAGATATACGTATATGTATATATATATATATATATATCTGAGAATCATCTTCAGAGAGATTATGTATACATAATATGTACATATCTGTATATAAAGATGAATATATACACACATACACATACATATCCCATTTATTCTCTTAGTTTCAGGCCCACATTGTAAGTTTCATATTTGACATTTTAAACCGGACATTCTAGAGTCATCAGAATCTCAACATGTTAAAAATTGAAGGTGACATAGTAATATATTGGGATGATCTAAATTTTAATCTAGCCTCTGACACTTACTAGTTATGTGATCCTGGGCAAATCACTTCTGTTTTTCTCAGTTTTCTCATCTATAAAATGGGGAAAATAATAGTATCTACCTCCCAAGATGCTGTGCAGATTAAATGAGATAATTATTACATAGCATTTACCACAATGTTGATATAAAGTGGGCACTATATGTGTGTTAGCTTACAAAAATAATAATAGTTTTATTATTAATTTACCTTAAGTTTTATCTTCCACCATATTTCCCTATTTCTATTGAAGATATCAACAACCTTCTGATGTCTCAGGTTTGCAATCTTGACATTGTCCTGGAATTCCTTATTCTCCTTCATATTTCATATCTAATTGGTTATCAAATCTTGCTCACTCTGCTTTTTCCTTTCTCACATATGATCCTTCTCTCTATTCATACAACCACTACCTTGGTTCATTCTTTTATCATTCCTTGCCTAGATTATTATAGCAACCTTCATTTTTCTTAAGCACTAATTTAAGCACATCACTTTCTACCTAAGCAATTCCAGTAGTTTCCTTTTGTCTGTTAAGTTATACATTCCTTCTGTTCATTATTTAAAGTCCTATATAAATTGCCTCCAATCTTTCATTAGAGTTTCGTTGAACATTAATTCCCCACCAATACACTGTAATACAGCCAAATTCAATTTTTCTTCGTTTCTCAATCACAACACTTCTGTTATGGTTCCATGACTTTGCACTGGCCATTTCTCATGCTTGGAATGTCCTTCTTTCTTCCACCTGTCTCTCTGAATCCCACTTTTCCTAAAGAGATAGGTCAAGAACTATCTTCTATATGAATTCCTTTCTGATTCCCTCAAACACTAGTACCCTTCCTCCTAACTTGCCTTGTATTTAACTACTTTGTATGCATTTGTATTTATTAATTTTATAGTTGTGGTTTATTTGTTTTTATATGTCCTTGTTACCTCCATTCGATTGTAAGTTCATTTTGAATAGAGATTATTTAGTTATCTAATGCCTTATATAGTGTCTGAAACATAGTAGACACCTAACAAATACTTATTGTTTGATTGATATTAAATACTAAGCTGTTTTTATTCTAATTATTCTACAATGTCATAAACTAATATGCCATGGTGGAAAGAACAATGGATTTGGAGTCAGAGGAATTGGGTTCAAATCCTACAGCTACATCTTACTGATAAGACCTTGGAAAAGTTATTTTACTTTTCTAAATATTTTAGTGTCCATAGTTGTGGAAGGAAGCCTTTGCCCTAGATAATCAGTAATATCCCTTCTAGGTTTAGATACTATGCCCCTATATCCAAGTGGACTAGAGGAAAGAAACATTCTTTGTTAACTCTAAACTAATATTTTGGCAACAGAAGCAGGTGAAATAGTTAGGAATTATTTAGCTAACTAGTATCTTAGTTGTTATTTTATCTCAAAGCAATGAAATTCATGTTGAGTAAATATTTTGGGAGAGGAACAATTAATTCAAGTAGTTTGAGGAGCTCTAGGAGAATAATAACTTCGGGAAGATAGGGATTGTTCAGTTTCATTTTTTTAAAAATTATCTGTGCTCAGCAACCAGTTCCTGCCAAATTGTGGACATTTTAAATGCTTATTAAAATATAATATAAAGAAATAACATACAAAAGAATACTAATTTATTCTTGGCTAATTATAGTTGAGTTCTTTTGATTACTGAACTGTATCCCAGGACTATCTCTAGTTATCCTGATCTATATCTGGCCACTGAACCCAGATGGCACTGGAAAGTTAGGCTGATAGCTTTGCATAGTTTTCCCTCACTTACATCCAACTCACTTGCATATCATGGTATCACCTCCCTGATGTCATAGTACTCTTTGAGAATGAAATTCAAACAACAGAAAGAAAAGGATTGCTTACATTTGGAGAGTCTTTGTAATTATTACTGGGAGCTAAGAGAAGGGAAGAGGTATTGTGAAGCAAGCAGTGTATAAAGGAGAATATATAAGGGAAAAATAAAATTAAAAAAAATTCAGAAGCTTTGGCATAAACAAAATCAATATAGCTGGGATAAGAAGGGATACTTCTCATACCTACTATGATGTGCTATTTAGCATATCTAGGGAATAAACACCAATACAGAATGATGTGAAAATCTTAGTGAACATTTAAGCAGTTATAATTGCTCAGGCTTTTGGAGTAGCCCATATTAAAACAAATTACCACTTTTCAGTAGGTAAATTGTCAAAGAATATGAGTAGTATATATAAAAGAGGTTTCCAACTAGCAAGAAGCCATAGGAACTGATAATTAGAGAAAACATATAAAAACAATACTGAGGTTTGGTCTCACACTTAGCAAATTGGAAAATATTTTTTAAAAAACCCTATGGAAGTAGTAAATGTTTCAAGGGCAATAAGAAGTTAGTTATATGCTTTTGATGAACCTGTGATTGAATCAAGAATTTTGGAAGATAATTTGGACTTGTTAAAAAAATGGTCAAACCATTCATTTTTTTGAAACATTGATTCTTCTATTGGGCATATATTGCAAGGACTTCAAAGACAGAAAGAAAATTCCCATATTTACTAAAATATTTAAAGAAGCACTTTTTGTAGAAGGAAAAACATGGGAGCAATGTGGGTTTTCAGTGATTAATGACTGAACATGATTGTAGCATATAAAATAATGGAAAAATAAATTGACAGAATGTTATTATGCCATAAAATTATAAATATATAGAATTCAGTGTACATGCCAGTACAAAAATATAAATTAAGATGATGCTAAATTAAATCAAATACTGAGGATTTTTTATGATAATGTTTGATTTTGAGAAAGCAAGGGAATATTTATTTTTTGATAGTGAGATAGGTAGTTGTACCAAAGGAATGTTACAGTGCCAAATAAGGTCTTTGAACCATTAAGACAATGTTTCTGCATATTTGTCTTTATTACAACTCAAGTAATATTATGGGAGAGTGATATGGGTGATTGTGCTATATTCAAATCTGACTGTTATTTAAGAAAGTAAAGACATTAGTAAAATTTTTTTTAAATAAAGGAGTATAATTAAAATATAGAGGGGAGAAAAGAAAAAGTCAATCAGGACTTATAAAAATATAAGATAAGCCACAATGAACTTCATGCAAGATTTTTGTTTGCCCTGTCATTTTTTTGGCCAAATTTTTGTTTTTGAAAGATTAAACAGTCTAACTCTACAATGGAAATATTATCAATTTTTTTCTCTGAAAAGCAAAGGGAAATTTCATACTTAAGGACAGAAACAGGTATATAAAACAGAAGGCATAAAGATTAAAATGATAACCAAGCATTTGTGGTAGGTTACACTCAAAACCCTCTCTCAGCATTATTTAGGTTGTTCTGAGAAGATGAAAGAAGCAGTATTTAATGTTATGTAACCATAATTACATTTCTGGTTTGGAAAAGTCCATATTCAGGAAGTACATCTGCTACTTGAAGCCTACTTCAGAGGAGAATGTACTGATTATGCATGGAGTCAGCTATTGATAAATGGGAGGCTTCCTTAGATCTTTTTACATGAAGGACATTTTACCTTCTGCCTGAAATAAAAAGAATGGTGCATTTAAGACTGTAGTCCATGTGGTTTTGGATTGGGTAATGAAGGGAAAAAAATACGACCACAAATTGGTAGATCTGTAATGAGCTACTTTCTTCAACATTAAGGAATTCCCTCACTGAAGCTTGATATAGGAGATCCTAACTATTTTGTTTCCACACCCCACTTTCACTAAAAATCATTTCTAGAAATACTGTATTAATACCCTTATCAGGCAATGTTCAGATTAAGTATTTTTTATTTCTTTTTTACCTTATTATCCTCATCATTTTTTGAGATAGCACATGAATGAATGAACAAATGAACTATGTATTAATTTCATATTATGTGCAAAGTACTGTGTAAAGTGCTAGGACACAAATATAAAAGTAATACAGTCTCTGCTCTCAGGGAGTTTATATTCTAATAAATGCCTGTCTCTCTTACTACTTTGAGATGCTGAGGCTGATAAATTTCTTAAGTTTAGGAGATTTAAGCTACAAAAGGACTAAAGAAATTGGATAACAACAATAAGACAAGCACCAATATAATGAAGCTCCAGGGAGATCATCAGGCTGCCTAAGGAGGAGTCAACTATCCTGAGCTTGAAAACAAATCAGATCAACACTTCCTTGCCAAACAGCAATGGGATCAGGCTGGTGAGTGGCTTCACTATTTGCAATCTGGATGTGACAGGTAGACCTACTCTCAAAAAACAAACTTATTTGTCTTGTGCGTTCTTACACATGTGTGCATGTGTGCACATGTACACACACACACACACACACAAACTCACATACTATTTCTCCTGATAGAATGTAGGTTCTTTAATGTTAAGGAATCATTTCACTTTTGTCTTTTTGCTCCCAGAATCATAGTGCCTAAAACATAACAAGTCTTTAATAAATTTTTCCTAATGAAATTAAAGGTTCTAAGTTACTTATTTTGAATTCTTTCTCTCCTTTAAAAAATCACTGAATACAAAAATTTTAAAAAGAATAGAAAAAGAGAGAAGAGGAAAACAAAACAAAATACTGTCATATTCCCAGAAAAACATCAGGGAGGATTCAAAATATATCACAATAAATTTCCATTTGGGGAAAACATATATGTATATATATATATATATATATATATATATATATATATATATATATATATATATATATACACATATATACACATATATATATGTACATATGTACATATATATAATATAATAAATTAAGAAATTGCATTTATGACAGTCCAGGCTTTCTTTGCTTCCTTGCAGGTATTCTTTTGTTCTCTGCTGTGCAATTTTAACTTTATTCTTTCTTTCCTCTTTTATTCCCTCCACATTCCCCAAGCTGGCTACAGTTAAGCACAGATATATTTATATCTACATACTTATTCATACCCACTTACAGACTCAGATATATGTATATATCTATATTGAGTTGTCTTCTAAACTGTTTCCATATCATTGCCTAGAACATCTTTCTCCCTGATTTCCTTTTTCCTGTGCCTTTCTTTTAGAAATAACAAATGTTTTTACCAATAGAAAGGATAAAAGGATTGCTTAATGGTAGGAATGTTCTTATGTCACTGATGGTGTAGATTTATTTTTTATTTTTTGCCATTTGCTCAATGATCATTTTTTCCTTATTTTATTAAGAAATCTTTCTGAGTCCATGCCTTCCTACTTACACTGCTTTGTATGTAAAGCTCTGTTTCCCATTTCTCAAGGCAAGATAAATGGTCTTTCAATGTATGCTCATTGTAAAGTACTCATCTCCAGTTGTAGAATAATACTCTTCACTGATGATAGTGCTCTTTAATGGGATCACTTCCCACTATTAAAATGAAATTTCCCTATTCTTCCCTCCCCACTTTGTGAATGGATAATCTAATTGACAATTGAAAAAATAACTATAAAATATGTCAGCATATGGTAGGAGATATGTTCAGTATTAGACAGAGGTAATCATTGAAATCATAAGAATATTATTGGATTATAGTGGCTAGAAACTGCAAAATGAATGGATGTCCATCAATTGGAGAATGGTTGGGTAAATTATGGTATGTGAATGTTATGGAATATTACTGTTCTGTAAGAAATGACCAGCAGGATTAATACAGAGAGGTCTGGAGAAACTTACATGAACTGATGCTGAGTGAAATGAACAGAACCAGGAGATCACTATAGACTTCAACAATGATACTGTATGAGGATATATTCTGATGGAAGTGGATATCTTCAACATAGAGAAGATCTAATCCAATTCCAATTGATAAATGATGGACAGAATCAGCTACACCCAGAGTAGGAACACTGGGAAATGAGTGTAAACTGTTTGCACTATTGTCTTTCTATCCAGGTTATTTTTACCTTCTGAATCCAATTACTGTGCAACAAGAAATTCGGTTTTGTACACATATATTGTATCTAGGATATACTATCACAGGTTTAACATGTATGGGACTGCCTGTCATTTAGGGAAGGGGGTAGAGGGAGGGAAGGGAAAATTTGGAACAGAAGTGAGTGCAAGGGATAATGTTGTAAAAAATTACCCATGCATATGTACTGTCAAAAAAAGTTATAATTATAAAATTAATTTTAAAAAATTAAAAAAGGAATATTATTGGAAAGAAAGAAAGCAAGTTACTAATCTTAATCCCATCCTTTCTTTTTAACATAGCAGTTTGGATTAGTTTATCAAGTTGCCTAATTTTAACTTGAAAGAGGATCAGGACAGGTATATTTCAGTCTGAAGTAATTTGTAGTTGTCTTTCTCTTCAATGTTGCTATTATACACATTGTTCTGATTTTGCTCACTTCATTTTGTATCAATTTGTTCAAATTTCCTCAAATTTATTGAAAGCCATTCTTTTCATAATTTATGCTGCAGTAATAATCCAGTATCTCTATATGGCATATTTTGTTCAGTTAGTCTCCAATTAATGAGCAATTCTTTATTTTCAGTTACTTTCAATAATAAAAAAGCTCCCTCTCTCTTTCTTTAGATAGATAGATAGATAGATAGATAGATAGATAGATAGATAGATAGATAGATAGATAGATAGATAAATGATATATGAAGTCACTTGGATATAAAAGAAGGCTTTCTGCACAACGCTGAGTTCTTAGACCACACAAACATAGGAAATTTTGGATAAAGCAACAAATAGAGAGCAGAGGGGAAGAAAGGGAGAAAAGCCACAGTTGTACCTTGACTTTCATTGGTAGGATAAATTGTATGGATTCTAGGTTTGGATGAGTAGCATTGAACACTTTAGAAAGCCTGAGCACTTTTCCTTTGCATGAGAGCCTTAGCCCCACGTTTCAAGTTTATGTTTGAAGATTTAAACAGGTTCCTAGGTAGGTTTTTTTTTTTTTGGGGGGGGGGTGCATCAGGAGTTCCTATATATGTATGGAATTTCTCATGGGAGTGGAAGGAAAGTTACACTGAAAATTTGTTGGAATATTTAGGTTCTATGGAAAAAGAGGATCCTTAGGGCAGAGTTATTATCTGCTCATGATCCCCTAGGATGGGAGGAGGTCATGAGGATGACTTGGTCTGAGGTTTCCATCAAAGGGTGGGTGGGATTCTCACCTGCTGTGACTGATAAGCATTTATAGAGTGTCTATTAGTGCAATGTAGGCCCATGGGCAACATGTTATTTTTTAAAAATAAATATCTCATTTTATTTTCATCTTATTTTATGAATATCAGCTCATTTAATCTTCACACAGACCCATAAAGTAGATCTTATTATCATCCACAAGATACGTCATATAGCTATTAAATTTCCCAAGTGGAATTTGAACTTGGTTATTCATGACTCCAGGCCCAGTGATCTCTTCACTAGTGCACCATAGGTAGTGCTGGGGTCAATGTAAGCGCAGGTCTGAGGGCTCAGGGAAGGAGGAGGGTCCTCCAAAGCCTCTGGGCCAAGCTCCTATTGCACTGCAGGGAGAAGAGTCTCAGCACTCAGAGCAGCCTACAAGGAATTGCCAAGAAGTCTCTGATGTCATATTAAATGGCCAGCAATACTCTGAGTAGGGGTCCTGAGGACACTGTTTAGGCCTCTCAGGCAGGTACAGGCTTCCAAGCTCCATTGAAGCAGGTCTCTGAGCCGGGATTTGAGCTGAGGAGGCAGGGCTTTGAGATCCATATTAGTGGGTGGATGAGACTTAGAAAAGGCAGGGCTCTGAGTGGAGTAAGTCACTGCATTACAGGATTGGGGTGGGGGGAGGTGGGGAGGCAAGGATTTGAGAAGCTACAGATAGATACTTTTTTCATTCTTCCTTATAGGACGCCTGGACTTAGTTCCTAGTCCCATTGTCTTGTTTGGGTCAGAAAATGAGCCAAAGTTCTGCGGGGACTTTGGAACAATCACCTCAAAATAATCACATGCTCAAAAAAGGAGGCCATGTAACATACACCTGACATCGCACTGCAGGAGCCTTTGAGGGATTCCTAGATATAGTTCAGCCTACTCTAAGAATGAAGGAAGGCTTCCTACCTCTGACCCCCATCCGCAAGGCTGAAGGGCCTAGCAACTGAAGAGGCCCCAGGTTTGTTTGTCTTTCTTTCTTTAGGTGGGAGGTGAGAGCATTGGCTCCTGTGTGGAGGGGGCCAAGCCTCTATAGAAGAATCACAAGGCTCTGGGTTTCTGGGAGTGGACAGTGAGGTCACTTATAGCAAATGAGGAACTTTAATGTTTCAGAGGGTCAAGAAGCTCTGTTTCCATTGGCTCTCTATATTGAAAGATTTTTTTTTTTTCTTTGTAGCTTTCATTATTTGGTATGGTGACAACTTACTTAAAATGTCCTTAAATTTTAATGGGTCTGGGTTATTATCTTTGTTGTTGATGTCCCCCACCCTTATTTATTTATTATAAAGCTGGGATAGAAATGCCTTTGGGATAAATTGGGACCTGTTATTTTTCTTTTATATTCCACGTTTTTCATAGTTGTCAGTGAATAAAAATAAATTCTTTGTGTAATTGAATGAGAATATTGGTATTTAAGCTTTGAGATTATATATTATTATACTTATTCATCAAAGAGTTACAATCATTATAAGAGATTGCAATGCTAGAGTAGGATAGGATAGCAAGAGATAATTGGAATAAGAGGTGAGTTTAGTCTGGGAAGGGTGAAAAAAAAGGACAATTACTGATTTGGGTAGAAGAATAAGGAAATATATATTTTTGTTTAGGATTAGGGATACAGTAGGTTATTTGGAGGCAATGGAAAAAAAAATCAAATGGGGAATCAGAGACTGAAGATTTGTGAGAAAAATAGGAAATGATACTAAGAGCACAGGCCGAGGAATTAATTTTAGTGAGGAGATTTCTTCTTCTGAAACCAGAAAGGCAAGAAAATAATGGATAACCCTATGCACTAGTTTAGGGATCAGGGTTGTTGAGATGCCTTTAAAATAGCATCAATTTTTTCAATGAAGTAGGAGACTGAGTCGAGAGAATGGTGCAAGAGTATATTCAGTGGTTAGGAAGAATAATAATCATTATTGATATTTATACTGTGTTATAAGGTTTACATGTGTTAATTTCAGTTTTTTTACACTAGTCTTATTGGAGGGGTACTGCAATTAAGGAAGTTGAACACTTGCAGCAGTTTAGTGACTTGCACATGGTCCAGTGGGCAGGTGTCAGAGGCAAGATTCAACATAAAAGAATTTGATCTGGAATCAATGAATGTGAGAGGTAGGAGGAACATTAGAGACCATATGATTCAAGTTTCTCTTTTTCACAGATGAGAGTTAAAGCCCAGATGGTTGAAGTACTTTGTCCAATCCAAGTGTAGCCTTAGAGATCAAACTCATGTTTTTGGATTCAAAATCTGCATTTTTTTTATATTATATCTTTTGTCCTTGTAATTCTTTTTAAAAAAAATATTCACTATACTACACTGCATTCTTTCAAAATCTTAAATTGATTATTTTAAAACAAAAATATTCTTGGCTTCTTTTGTTTTTCTATCACTTACATATTCTTTGTATCTTTTCCTTTCTCATACAGCCATCTCTTATGAGAATAAAAAAAAAAAAATAAACGACCTGGGAAAGTGGCAGGTCACAAAATTCTAGGCTCTCAAGATTTCTCTCACAGACAGAAAACTGCCATAAAATGGATAGAGAGCAGCAAAAATATAGGGGTAAGGCAGTTGTCCTCCTAGAACATGTTGAAAAAACCTCAGAAAAGACTCAAGGAGCTGAAATTTGGTCTAACTGAGGTGTGAGCTCCTTCAGACAACTCCTTTGAATCGCAAATAGTGAGTTCTGAGGGAAGCAGAAGAGACCTTAAGAAATTTCATCTCTGGAACTTTTACATAATAGCCTCAGGAGCTTTCAGATGGGAAACCTTTACCTCACAAATTTTCATCTAAAGAATGACTAAGTGTTGAATGAAGAAAGATTGAAGGACCCCTTGCTGTTTTTGGAAGTCAGGCCTAGCAGTGCCAGACATGAAAATTTTTGAGATAACTTGGCTGGGATTCATGGGAGGAAAAGAGGACTCCCTGCAGACAAAATTCAGGAAACAACAGTAAAAAGGACCTGAGGTCTAGATCAACATAACCTACAATTGGGGATTAATATTTGATATTAATAAATTCTTAAAATAAGACACACTAAAAATAAAAATTAAATAACAGAAAAAATTAGTGATGGTTACTTTGATGTGAAAGATCAGGGTTCATATTCAAAAGAAGATAGTAAGGTAAAAATAAAAAGTACTCCAATGTTAAAGAGTAACATTTAATTTGCCACAATTCCCCCCCAAAAAATCTTGGAGGAACTTAGGAATTAAAAAATCAAAAAAGAGAAAAGATAAAATTAGAAAAGGGAGATAACCACTAAAAAAGATACAAAATATAAAATCTTACAGAAAAACTTAAAAAATGAATTGAAAAATCAAATAAGAGAGAATGAGGAAAAAATAAATTAAAATTCAGGAAAATTATGAAGAGAAAGTTAATCAATTGGAAAAAAGAAATATGAACTCTTAAGGAAGAAAGTAACTCCTTGAAAATAGAATTGGGCAATTAAAATTAATGATGTATAAGAAACTAAAAAATAATAAATCTCGGGGACGGAAAGGATATGTAGTAACATCTCATTAGAAAAACAACTGATCAAGAGAACAGATAGAGGAGGGAAAACATAAAAATCCTCAGACTACCTGAAAGTTATGATCAAAAGAGAATCTGCATACAATATTACAAGAAATTGTTAAGGAAAACTTCCCTAAAGTTGTAGAATAAGAAGGTAAAATACAAATATAAAGAATCTACTGATGAATACCTGAAAGACATCATAGAAAGAACATTTAGAGGAATGCCATAGTCAGTTTTTAAAATTAGTTAAATAGTTAAATAAGTTAAAATTAGTTAAATAAGTTAAAAAGAAAATATTGCAAGCACTAAGGAAAAAAAACAACACTTTAAATGGTATAAAAAAGAATAACAACAACAATCTGGGTCTAAATATTGACTGTGCTATTTCCTATGTGTAGTTGGCCCCATTCTTTCTCTGAGGCCTTTGTTTTCTCATCTATAAAATGAAGGGTTTGGATTACTTGTAAGGCTTTAGTCTAAATCTGTGTTTTCACTATAAAATTCTTAGGCAGGGCAAATGTTTAGAAGACTATTGAGTACAGACAAAATATAATGAAGGCTTAAACTTGGGTGATAGACATGGGAATGGAAAGAAAAAAGTAGAACAAAACAAAATGTGAGGGAGGGTGCTAGTAGAATCTGTGGGATTTGACAACCAATAAGACAAGAATAGTATGGCAGGGAAAAATTAGGATTAGTGGGAAAAACTAAGACCTTGGTCTTTATGATCTGGGTTGTAGTCCTTATTAGCATTGGGGCTTTGATAAGTCTTTTAACTTCTCAGCTTCCATTTCTTCTTAGGTAAAATGAGGAAGCTCAATTGCATGAAATCTAATGAGCCTTTAACTGTGACATTCTGTGGATTCAAGATTTAAATGATGTGGTAGCCAGTTATAAAAATAGAAAAGTTGGAAGGGAAGAAGTGCTTTGAAGAAGCAAAGAATTACAAGTTTGGACTTCTGATTCATTTGGGATATATATGTGCTGCTGATAGGACTTCTAAGTGATCCTACCAAAACAGATGAGAAATGTGGTATGGGTGAAAGGTTGAGGTTTGACTTAATGGATTTTGCAGACATTGACTAAGAAATAAGAGGAACTAATTGGTAGCAGCAACTAATAAAGCAATAATATGAAAAAGCAATAGTAATAATAATTACCTCCCAAGTGAATGAAAGCTAGAAATAAAAATCCAAATAAAGACAAAGATAATTACTTCCTACACAATATTTGCTAAGTGGGAAAAGTCTGATGGGAATGCTCTGGGACAATTTGGACAAGTGCTAGGCAATCTTTTAGAAGGTAGTAGAAATGGCCACTTTGTGACTAGCAGTATTTTTTTTTCTTTTTTAAACATTTTATTCCCCCCAATTACATGTTAAAATAATTTTTTAATATTTAAAAAAACTGAGTTCTGAATGTTTTCCTATTTAACCCTGTGAGAATGTCCCTAGATCTTTCACATGTCACCTACCTAGGTTTGTTAGAAATCCAATCTCTATTTTAATTGAAGTTTATAAAAATAAAAGTTTAGATTTCCAAGGAATAAAAGTACATGATATGGAAAACAAGGGTTATTCTTCCAAAGAAAAATATAAAATCATTTTTAAATTTTTTCAAAAGGAGAAATCTAAACTATCAGTAAAGCAAAGAAAAGTTACTAGGAATATTTTGATAGGCACATTTCTATTTATTTTTTGCAAAATACATTGTGAATTTGGTAAGCGGCCTTTTGTTAAAAGTTCACACTTATTTCATATTTATATTTGCTTATGTCTTTAGCATTTTGTGGTAGGGATGATAAGATCTGTTCCCAGAGCTGTTAGAAGTGTCAGATTTTTATGTGGGAAAATTATTTACTACATAAATAAAAAAATTCACAAAATTATTAAAGACTCAGCCACTGAGTTCACTCTGAAACCTATTAACTGCCAATTAATCCATCTTATATTTCAAGGCTTGTTCCTAATCTTTTCAGCAAGAAAGGGTTCATTGTAATTTATTTGTTTCCTAGTCCATTTTTCAGTGATCAGTGATCAGTCACCTTAAAAAACAGCTCACATTGTATCCACATGTATAGCAGTACATTTGACTCTGTCATAGGTTCCTTGGGTAACCTAATGAAGTTTGTGGACCAATCTCTTCTTAGGATTATATTTTTAAAAGCATAACATAAAATACAAAAAAATCCATTAAATTGAAGTACATTTATCAAAAATTTTTTTCATCCAAGTTCATAGACTCAATGAAATTTATCCAAGGACTACTTGGGGGCTTGTGGATCCTACATTAAGAACTCTTTTTATTGAGAGACATACCATGTATGCAGAAAACATGTGAGCACACATATCAAAAGCTTTGTTATATAGTTTGCATTTACATATATGTATGCATGTATATATGTATATATATACATACATATGTATATATAGATATACATATATGTATGTATGTATGTTCCTATAAACTGTTTGGGGGGAGAAAACTGTAAATCTCAATATAAATTCATTTCTCATTCCTATAACAACAATATAAATATTCCTTTAAAAAAGTAGACTGATGAATAAAAACAAAACCTAATTGACACCTAAATATTGGGTGTACAGTAGTAGTATCTGCACATATTATCTGGCTTGGATATTTCATATGGATTCCTGGTTTGTTGGAATACATTGTTTTGCTCTGTTAAGTTTACTTGTACACTGGGATTTCTATAGGTCTTTCCTTTATATTTGCTTATAATACAACAAGTATTTACATAGAACAGATCTTGATGTGCAAACTGACATACCACTGGAGGAACTGAAGCATATCATTATTGACATTCTCACTCTAACTGAAACCAGATGACCAAGGGAAATTGCCACTAAATGGAGGGATAGCTCACAAGTTCTCTTCTGAAAAGGCAATAAAGAGATTATTCTGAATTTAAAGACAAGGAGAAACATCTTGGTCACTTTTTATTGCAAATCATAATGAACATTTGTAGAATAACTCATATGGAAACAGTTGTAGTTTGTGTTTCAACATTTGCTGCAGAGAATGAGACAGAAAAATTTTGTTAATAACTTAAAACCATTTAAATTAAATCACCATATTCATTGGTATTAGATAATGTACAGGGAAGAGATAGATAGGAAGAAAGAAGAAGGTGGGAAAAAAAGAATAGTAGGAAAAAATGTGGTTCAGGATTAAGAATGAAGATTGTCAGGAGGAATTATACATGGTGATCTGGCTACCTCCCTTTTAGCCTGTCTTCCTTCTAAAGCCTCCACAGAGATCTCTGTGAAGCTTATTTCAGATCAGGATCTAGTTCTCATCTCATAGCTTTCTCCAGTGTTCCCAGAGGCCATTCTTGGACTCATCTCCTAATATCACCTGGCTTTTGACACAATTCCCACAGTTGTTAACTTTCTTTGCTTCCTCCTGACATGACGTAGACCTTGCTAGACACAAACTCATCACTTACTATCAAGGAAAGCTCTCGTGAGAGAACTTTAAACATTATAATCACCTAATTATCTCTATAGATCTTTTTCCAGATATGGATACTCTTCTTGGAATCAGTTTTGCAATGACTGGCAGAGTTTATACTAGTATTGGAATATGCGAAACAATGGTCAGACACATAGAAGGTAGTAATATTATCCTCTAAAATGTAATCTTCTCTTGTTGGGGTTTCCTTGGGGTCTCTGGAGGTAGCCTTAGTTTCAGTTCAGTAATTACCCAAAATGCAGCCAGATATTAAAGTCCAAATCCTTTATTGTCTCTTTCCAAGTCTTGTCTTCTTTCCTGGGGCCCAGTTAGCTTTCTTAGAGACCTATCTCTCTCCTTGGTTCCAAGAGTTTAAGCTCCTGCTGCCAGTCTTTTGTCTTCTCTGCTTCTGTCAGCTTCTTGAGGTCCTCTTGAATGTATCTTCATTTCTGTGGGTGAGGCAGGAGGACTGCAACCACTTCTCTGGTCTTCCCTAGTTCTCCTTCTGGCTGAGCTTGTCTGAGCTTATAGCCTCTCTCATCAAAGGTGTGAATCTTATGGAACTATAGTAATTACTAAGTACATGTACTGAACTAGAGAATTATTAAGCACCATGCTAAATTAGATAACTATTGTCTATAAATTCCACTGACAGCACCTTGTTTCAAGTTCTGGCCCATAACAGGAGGTGAACTTGGAGAGAGCAATGTCAGGAAAAAACCCAAAGAAGAAATAATATTCAGCAGCATAGATTAGTCAATACTGTCAGATGCTAGAACTGAACAGACTCACAATTAGGAGATCTATCACAATAGGACATTCTGAGATCATTAGTAACTTTAGTAAAAGCAGTTTCAGTTGAGTTAAGATGTTGGGAGTCATAAATTTTGAGGTATAAATAAGAATAGAAATGGAGATAAAAAGTGTAGATAGCTATTTTTAGAAGTTTGGGCTATCAAGGGAGAAAATGTATACGGTAATACCTTATAGGAATGGTACAGTATAATTAAAAAATACATAGAATGAGAGAGATGGGCATGTTTGAAGGTAGTAGAGAAGGAACTAGTAAGCAGGAAGAGAATAAGGTTTCTTGTTTTTTTTTTTTTTTTTTTTTTTTTCCCTGAAGCTGGGGTTAAGTGACTTGCCCAGGGTCACACAGCTAGGAAGTGTTAAGTGTCTGAGACCAGATTTGAACTCAGGTCCTCCTGAATTCAAGGCTGGTGCTCTATTCACTGCCCCCCCCCCAGCTGCCCCGAGAATAAGGTTTTAAGAAAAAATGAATTTAACTAAGGGAGAAATCTTTTTTAAATTTTATTTTTTATTACAGCTTTTTATATATAAAACATACACATGGGTAATTTTTCAACATTGATCCTTGCAAAAACTTCTGTTCCAACTTTTCCCCTCTTTCCCTCCATCCCCTCCCCTAGATGGCAGGTCATCCCATACATGTTAAATATGTTAAAGTATATGTTAAATACAATATATGTATAATATTTATACAGTTATCTTGTTGCACAGGAAAAATCGGATTTAAAAAGGAGGTAAAAATAACCAGAGAAGAAAAAAAAAACAAAAACAAAAATGCAAGCAAACAATAACAAAGAGTGGACATGTTATATTGTGGTCCATATTCATTTCCCAATGTTCTTTCTCTGGGTGTAGCTGGTTCTGTTCATTTCAGATCAATTGGAACTGATTTGGATCCTCTCATTGTTAAAGAGAGCCACATCCATCATAATTGATCATCATGTAGTATTGTTATTAAATTATAATAATCTCCTGATTCTGCTCATTTCACTTAGCATCAGTTCATGTATGTCTCTTCAAGCCTCTCTGTATTCATCCTGCTGGTCATGTTTTATAGAACAATAATATTCCATAACATTCATATTTTACCATTTATTTAACCATTCTCCAATTGATGGGCTTCCCTTCAATTTCCAGTTTTTAGCCACTACAAAAAGGGCTGTCACAAAATTTTTGCACATATGGGTCTTTTTCCCTTCTTTAATACCTTTTTGGGATATAAGCCTAGTAGTAACACTGCTGGATCAAAGGCTATGCACAGTTTGATAACTTTTTGAGTTTAATTCTAAATTGCTCTCCAGAATGGTTAGATCCATTCACAACTCCATCAACAATGCATCAATGTCCCAGTTTTCCCACATCCCCTCCAACATTCATCATTATCTTTTCCTGTCATCTTAGCCAATATGACAGGTGTGTAGTGGTATCTCAGAGATGTCTTAATTTGCATTTCTCTGATTAACAATGATTTGGAACACCTTTTCATATAACTAGAAATAATTTTAATTTCTTCATCTGAAAATTGTCTGTTCATAACCTTTGATCATTTATCAATTGGAGAATGGCTTGATTTCTTATAAATTAAAGTCAATTCTCTATTTATTTTGGAGATGAGGACTTTATTAGAACCTTTAGCTGTAAAAATGGTTTCCCAGTTTATTGTTTCCTTTCTAATCCTGTCTGCATTAGTTTTATTTATACAAAAGCTTTTTAACTTAATATAATCAAAATTTTCTATTTTGTGATCAATAACAACCTCTAGTTCTTCCTTGGTCACAAATTCCTTCTTTCTCCACAGATCCGAGAAGTAAACGATCCTGTGTTCTTCTAATTTATTTATAATCTCATTATTTATGCCTAGATCACAAATTCATTTTAATCTTATCTTGGTATGTGGTGTTAAGTATGGGCTAATGTCTAGTTTCTGACATACTAATTTCTAATTTTCCCAGCAATTTTTGTCAAATAATGAATTCTTATCCCAAAGGCTGGGGTCTTTGGGTTTGTCAAACACTAGATTGCTATAGTTATTGACTATTTTGTCCTGTGAACCTAATCTATTCCACTGATCAACTAGTCTGTTTCTTAGCCAATACCAAATGGTTTTAGTGACCACTGCTCTATAATATAGTTTTAGATCAGGTACAGCTGATTTTTTTTATTGGATTTTTTAAAATTAGTTCTCTGGAAATTCTTGACTTTTGTTCTTCCATATGGATTTTACTATTTTTTCTAGGTCATTAAAATAGTTTTTTGAGAGTCTGATTGGCATAGCACTAAATAAATAGATTAGGTACTATTGTCATCTTTATTATATTCACTCCACCTATTCAGGAGCACTTTAATATTTTTCCTATTGTTTAGATCTGAC
Organism: Sminthopsis crassicaudata; assembly: GCF_048593235.1. Classification (NCBI taxonomy): domain Eukaryota; kingdom Metazoa; phylum Chordata; class Mammalia; order Dasyuromorphia; family Dasyuridae; genus Sminthopsis; species Sminthopsis crassicaudata. The sequence goes on from NC_133617.1 coordinate 654,371,982, forward strand.
TTTATTTGTATGGAAAGTGTTTTGTAGTTTTGCTCATATAGTTCCTGACTTTCCCTTGGCAGATAGATTCCCAAATATTTTATACTATAGATAGTTATTTTAAATGAAATTTCTCTTTGTATCTCTTGCTGTTGGATTTGTTAGTGATGTATAAAAATGCTGATGATTTATTTGGATTTATTTTGCATCTTGTAACTTTGCTAAAGTTGTGGATTATTTCTAATAGCTTTTTAGTAGAATCTCAGGGGTTCTCTAAGTATACCATCATATCATCTGCAAAGAGTGATAATTTAGTTTCCTCATTACCTACTCTAATTCCTTTAATTTCTTTTTCATCTCTTATTGCCAAAGCTAGCATTTCTAATACAATATTGAATAGTAATGGTGTAAGTGGGCAATGTTGTTTCACTCCTGATTTTATTGGGAATAGTTCCAATTTATCACCATTACATATGATGCTTACTGATGGTCTTAAATAGATTCTATTGACTATTTTACGGAAAAGTCCATTTATTCTTATAGTTTCTATTGTTTTTAATAGGAATGGGTGTTAGATTTTATCAAATGCTTTTTCTGCATCTATTGAGATGATCATATGGTTTTTGTTGATTTGGTTATTGATATAGTCAATTATGCTAATAGTTTTCCTAATATTGAACTAGCCCTGCATTCCTGGTATAAATCCTACTTGGTCATGGTGTATTTTCCTGGAGATGATTTTCTGTAATCTTTTTGCTAATATTTTATTTAATATTTTTGCATCAATGTTCATTAGGGAGATTGGTCTATACTTTTCTTTCTCTGTTTTTGTCCTACCTGGTTTAGGTATCAGTTCCATGTCTGTGTCATAAAAGGAATTTGGTGGGACTCCTTCATTCCCCATTTTTTCAGATAGTTTATATAGCATTGGAATTAATTGTTTGGGAGCAATCTTCTTAAGGAGACAAGAGAAGCCTAGATTAAGGACATATACAGAAGATTTGGTCTTGGCAAGGAGAAAGCCTCCTCTTTGTTATAGGCTGAGGAGAAAAGAAGAGGGCATGGGGGAGGTGATGTAAATGAATACTAAGCTAAAAAGAAGGAATTTATGTAATGTTCTGGTTAGCTTTCTGGAGGTCTTGGGACCAGCCTTCATTTTAGCAGAGTAATCACTATGAGAATATTCAGGGATAAAGTCCAGTCTTTATCTCCTTCACAGTCTGTCTCCTTCACCTGAGGCCTGGCTAGCTTTCTGGAGGGCCTTCAGATGGGACTTGGTCTCAGTAGAGATATGAAGGAGAACAGAACAGCCATCATAATTGTGGGAGATGGAATGTTTCTCTCCTAGTTCTTGTTGGCTCTTATATACTCTATTACAAGTATAAATCACAGGTGTTAATCTTATAGAACTATATTAAGTACTAAGGACATGTAAAACTAGATAACTATTGTCTTATCAATTCCACTGAGTTAACATCATGTTGTAGGACTAAATCAATCATAAGTATATTTCTCCAAAGTTCCTGCCCTTTACACTATGTTAATGGAAGCAGTTTTCTCAGGAGAGTAAAACAAGATCCTTTGGGGGAGTCAATGAAATAAAAGGTATGGGAAGCTTGAAGAGGGAAGAAGTTGTTTAATATAGCTTCTTGAAAGGGTAAGAGAGAGATTTAGTTAAGGAACCTAAGAGGTCTATGAGATAGCCTGTTCAAGAAATCTAATAAGTAGTTGGATGTGAGAAAATGGAAATCAGAAGAGAGGTTAGGCTAGATTTAGGTGAGAATCATCTGCATAGACATGATAGCTGAAATTGGAGCTAGTAAGCTTACCAGATAATATATTTGAAGAGGAAGAAGAATATTGTCTAGATAAAGATACAGTATAGAATGAACAGTACCTGTTAAGACAAGTAGGAGGAGAATCAGAAGAGAGCAGTTTCATGAAACAAACCCAGGATATCAATCAATATCACAGAATAAGCTAGACTTATTCTTACTTAGGAATTTTTGTTGTTGTTAACTTTGTTTCCTTGAATGCCTTTTCCAAATCCTCTCTGACTACCTATATAAAATCTTAGACATTTCTCAAGGACTACTTCAAGTGTGTAATCTTTGGCAAGTACCTTGAACTCAGTGAGCATCAGTTTCTCCATTTGTAAAATAAAAGTGTTGGACTAACTCTTTTCTACGAACTCTTAGAGCTCTCAAGTGATTGTCCTATAATTTCCAAAATTGCTTCAGATTCTGGATTTTATAATCCTAAATCTCTGTTCTTCTATTGAGTTTTTCCTCTTTCTTCCTCTTTTAACTTGTGCCTAATGAATGCAAACATATTTCATCATCAATCTAACTCTATGTCATGGTCAAATAAGTTATATTGTCTTTTGGAAATAATATTTTGTTCTGGATCAAATTCATGCAGCATTACCTGTGAACAAAGCTTACATATGCCTGAAAACTTTTTTAAAAATTTAAAAGATGGACATGTGTATATTTCATATCCCACTCCTTATTGAAAATTCTCTTGGCATTATATATAAAATTGACTTTTTATAGAAAAAAATGAAACAAGAAAATTACAAAAGTACTTAACAGAGCTCTTGTTCAGCAGTATGTGCATATTTTAAGAAATGTACCATATCTGGGCAATAATATCAGATTTTTCATACAAAAAAGTATTGATTAATGCAAAATAGTCCCTTAGGAGGCTACATACATCTGCCAATCATGCTGTCATTGCTAAAAAACATTATAGAAGTATTTTTCAAACAGAGCTGTAGCCAATTAAAAATATCTTTAGTGGCATTAGCATCCCTTTTCCAAGGATGGATTTGATTTTATAAAGAATGAAAAGTAATTTGTGGCTAATTTTGGTGAGTAACCAACATCTTTGTGAAAAAATGAGGTGTGGCTATAAAGTACTGAAATTGTTTGTGTGTGTGTGTGTGTGTGTGTGTGCATGTGCGTGTGCACGTGTGTGTGTCTGACACAAATGTGTATCATAGCATCTCAAATAATTCCAAAATTAATTAGAAAAAATATTTCATTTACATTAGTCACTGTCATTGGGTAGTCTTTTAAGGCATATAGACTTTTAAGGTATATTGTCTTTTAAGGTGACTATTTTGAAGCAAAATACACTTTTGAACATATCAAAAATACTAACAAAAAAATTCAGCATCATGTCTTCAGTCACAGACCCCATCAAAAGGCCAAAGATTACCCAATTTTAGAAAGAACCCATACAGAAAAATCTTACATCATTGGCTAAATCCAAAAACTACTCAGTAGTTCCTATTTGTTAAATACAGTAGCTAAGCATGAGGAAATTTTTTAGTTAGACTGGCTGTGTCATGAAAATTCTGACTTTATTCTAAAATCTCTGATTCAATCAGCCTAAAAATGATTTCAGTGACCCCTTGGATAACTTCAACTTTTTATGAGGTAGTATCTGATTTAAGTAAATTTTGCAGCCAATGACCCTGATTTTTAGTATTTTCAAAAAAAATTTTTTAAAAGATCTAACATTGTTCTAAAGTGGGATGATTTAGTTTAATTAATTTAAATTATACAACATAGGGTAATTAATTACAATCAATCAACCCCTGCCCTCAAGAAGTAATTATTATAACATAGGAGATCAAAATGTATTAAGTTTCAAAAATATACAATGTAAATAATATATAGTATTTTGAGGGATACACTAGCAGATGGGGGATGGAGAAAAGACTCATGTAGAAACAAACACTAGGCATTCCAAAATACAATCAAAATGAAATGTATCTTTTTTTTTAAAGTATAAATATTAAAGAGGTCAATGCATTTTATGACTGAGCATGATTCCTCTTAGACTTTTACTTATGTGAGGTAAGATTAATATTTCCTGAGAAAATAAGAACCCTTTGTAATGAGAAATAAGCTGGTCAGATATCCACTGCATTATGCTTCACTAAAATATGTATTGTTTCCACAAAATGTTGACAGCAAAGAAAAAAATTTAGCTCTGTTAATAAAGAAGAATGCCATTTTCAACAAACAAATGACTCTGTATACTGTACCCCTTCCATTCTGGAGTTTTTAAGCCTTTTGTCCCAAATCCTTCTGGATTAAAATATCTACATAAAAAACAGTGACTTGGCACAGCAACTACTAATATTGATTTTGACCTCTCCTTGATCACACATGGGAGATTTTTAATTATTTGATTTACTGCTTGTTTTTTTTTAGAAATGTAGTGTACATATTTACTCTCTCACCATTCACCATTCTTCTCTCCACTGATATGTGAAATGGCCCGCTTACTATATTTCATAGCGTGATACAGCATCAATGTATAATTGCAAGGGACCTTAGAAGTCATGTAGTCCAACTTTTTATTTTTCAGATGAAGAAATTGAGATTCATAGATGTTAATATGAAGCATGTTAACCTCAAGAATATTAACATGATTTGGTCATGTGGGTAGCCATAGGAAACTCAGAGTGCCAGCATTGTCACCCTAGGACTCTGACTTCTTTTCCTACATATGTTACTACTTCAATCTCTTCTCCACTTGGTGGATTTGTTATTTATTAGACATGACATTTATATGACTAATTTGAAGTGGCAATAGTGTGCAGACAAAAACCAAAATTAATTTTAAAAACAAAAAACATGCTTTGAAATTTTCAAGTCACTTCCTGTGGTTTGGATAGCTACTTCCAAAAGACTTTCGATTTACTAAAGAATGATGATAATGTTCTCATATATGTGTAATAGTGAACTGAATTTTCAACAAATCTAACTAGAATCTACCCTTCTGAGGCCTAAGTCTCAACATAGCAAAAAGTAAATTCAATAAGAGACATGAAGGAAGCTGAATCATATGATGACTCTGTGATCAGTCCAAGAAGGTCATAGTTTCTGGGGATTGCAGAATTCACATTTTACTTTTTGAGGCCTTTTCATCGACTCCCAAGATAAAATCATTGTTAAAAAACTAATGGTCTCACCTCATACCTTTCAGATTGGCTAAGATGACAGGAAAAGATAATGATAAATGTTGGAGGGGATGCATTGTTGGTGGAATTGTAAAATGATCCAACCATTCTGTAGAGCAATCTGGAACTATGACCAAAGAGCTATCAAACTGTGCATATTAACATGTGGGTCTGTATCCTAAAGGACCCACATGTACAAAAATGTCTGTAACAGCTCTTTTTATGGTAGCTGGAAATCGAATAGATACCCATCATTTAGCTAATGGCTGAATTAAGTTGTAGTATGTGAAAATAATGGAATATTATTGTGCTATAAAAATGATGAACAAGCTTATTTTATAAAGGTCTGGAAAGATTTATATGAACTGAAGCTGAGTGAAATGAGCAGAACTGGGAATACATTGTACATAATAACAGCAAGAATGTGTGATGATCAACTATGAAAGATTTTGTTCTTCTCAGTGGATCAGTGATTCAAAGTAATCCCAATAGACGTTGGACAGAAAATGCCATCTACATCAGAAAAAAAAAAAAAAAAAAAAAAAAAAAAAAAAGAGATTGAATGTAAATCAATACATACTATATTCACTTCTTTTTTCTGTTTTTTTTAAATCTCTCCCATGATTTTTTCCTTTTGCTTTTATTTTTCTCTGCCAACATGACTCATAAAGCAATGTGTATTAAAAATAAATAAATTTAAAAAGAAAGAAGGAAAAAAAAAAACTAATAGTCTTTTGGTGATAGGTTTTCCTATTTCAAGGAATGCACTCTACTGCACCACCTAGTTGTCACATAGAATATAGTCAGGAAAGGGTCCTCTTGCCTCCTTCAAAATCCACAGGATTTCAGGAAATGAAGGAAAATGTGGGATTGACTTTGCATCACTATTCTATCTGGTGGAAATCAATAAAAGCATAAACTGAAGATGAGTGATTTGGGGCGTCTCAGACTTAACCAGAACCTGAGAAATAACCCTTGAACTTTTGGTGTGGCTTTCTCAAGCTCTCCATAGCAGGACAACGCATTATAAATAACATTCTGATATTATTCTAACCTATATGAAATAGAGAGGAATGATTAATTGGCAAGCAGGAGCAATGTTGTGTACTACCTTATATACCTTCATGGATTTTTCAGATTAGCTGTGGGAGAAATGAAATAACATACAGCAATAGAACACTATTTTCAAAAGATAATATAACAATGGAGACTACTGTCTAGTTTCTTTAATGAAATGAAATCCTGAGAGCTTCTGTTATTGGTTCTTGTACAGACAGCAGAAGTGTAATAATCTGGGGGTTGGATCTGAGTTCAGATTCCAGCAGCTACCATATTACTATATGAGATTAGGGAATCCACTTTACCTCCATAGTTATCCAACTTTCCATCTATGCAGTGTATTATTAATTTTCAAGGTCTTTCAATTACTTTTCAATTCTAAATCATAGAATCTATTACTTAGACTTCCTACTTCCAATTTCCAGAAACTGCATGTCTAGACCTGCAGATTGTTTCCATAAAGATAGCAACTTTCTGTTGAAACATTTATACATACCAGAATTATAGCTATCTGTGATATCCCATCCAGATTGATGATCCAAAATAAAGTAAATGACATGCTATTTCTGAGAAAATGAATGATGTAATTATTTTAATTACAACTGTATTACTTTTTGGTATTGAGATTTAAATATCCAGGATTGCTTTGTTGTTTCATGTAAATAGGTATATATTCTGCCTCCTTTGAGTTTCGTTTCTTTTGTATTCCCTACCTATTCCCTCCTTCAGAGGCAAGTTTAAACATCAGAGATGCTGGTATAGCAGAAAGAATACCATACTTGGATTTGGGGGAGAATTGGTTTTGAATACTGAATCTGATCTTCAATAACTTTGTGGACATGGATAAGCTTCTTGATCTCTCATAAACACAGTTTTTTCATCTGTAAAATGGGAATGATAATAGTATTTTTTTCTTAGGATTATTATGAGGATCACATGAGGCAGTGTAGAGAGAATTCTGAAAATCTTTAAGCACTGGTTATAAATATATTTATCTGCAATGAGATTCTTCTGGATCTTTGATTTCATTGGTGTAGGAAATATCCAGTAAGGAAGCACCCTCTACCAGTTATACAGATCTATAGTTGTTCTGCAACATATAGTCTTACAATTCCCTGGCTTTACATGACTTGCCAAGGTCATACAGACAAATACTCAGTCTGATCTATTCAGAAGATATGAGTTAAAATCTCAGTTCAGCAACTTTACTACTTATGTGACTATTAGCACATCATTTCACCTCTTCAGTTTTCTTATGAAGCAGGAAGTTGTTCTAGCTGACCACAGACTGTCCTTTCCAGCATGAGATCTAAGATCTTATGATATTTGAATGACAGGACTTGAACTCAGATCATCCTGACACGTTTCTGACCTTCTGAAGGGTTTTCTTCATCCACTGAACCATGTTGCCTCTGTTATATTGTTAATACTATTATGCAAGTAGATATCCAAAAATTTTTCCAAAGAAAACGATTAATTTCATGTAGCCACATGCTCAATAATTCTGCACTCACTTAAAAAATACACGTTGAAACTTCATCCATAGGTTAATATTGAGTTTAAGACCTTGTATAACCTCTTGAACAAACATGTTACAGCTGTACTGTGTAATACACCTCCTGCTGCATTTCAGGGAAAGATGATGATTGTAATGAGAAAAGATTGCTGGAAATACCCTATGTCTATTGATCATCAAAAACAAAAGATTAGATTCCACACTGCTAAAGGGCCACAACTAATCCTTTCAGCCAGAAAGATCAAATGGCTATAAGGACATAACCCACCTCTGCACCATAATCCCTTTATTGTCCAAGAACTTCACTCTTGGTGTTGATCTTTCATGTTTGTGTTTTATAAGAAGAAGTGATCTAGGCTACAACCAGGTGAGCCTTGTTATACTTAGCCATGGGAATCCTCATTTGGACAAAGGAGGAGGGGCATAAGTGAACGTCAAACTTTTCATCTCAGAATCTTTTGAGAAAACAAGGCATAACTTAGATTGTGGCTCTCTATTCCTCCCCAATCCAGCTTCTCTCACTTTTTTGCCAGCCCTGACAAGGGCCACCATCAATTTCTTGGCTGTTACTGGTAGATAGTAGGAATCTCATAATAAAAAAAAAAAAAGATTTTTGCTCTATATTTTGGCTCAGAAGTTTCCTCTTCCAAACTCTTCTTTTAGAGGCAGGAAGAACAGACAGTAGAAATAGCAGGAACAGAAAGAATAGAGATACATAATCATTTGTGCACTCTTAGTTTATATATCTAACTTGAGAGAGTATGGAGAGAACTGGGAAAGAATAGAATAATCAAACCTTAGAGTGAAGAAGTCATCCAGTAAGGGATGATGATCAATGAATAAGTGAAAATACTTACTATGCTCCAAGCATTATGTTAAGCACTTGGGATAGAAAAAGCTAAAGCCAGAAATTCCCCATTCTCAAGGATCTCATACTTAATTGGGGAGACAACACATAAAAGAAAACTCATTTGCAAGACAGATGAAAAGACCTAGATTTCCTTACAATGTAAACTCAGTAGATCAGATGATATATGTGGGAAGTCTGTAAGGCAAGGAGGTAAGGATTGGAATATTTTAGAAGGTAATTTAAGTAGCAAAGTCTGTTAGCTCTTTATCTCAGAATGAATAGAATTAGTAATTTCCATTTCATCCAAATTTTGTGAGCTGCTAAACTAGGCAAATGGATTTTGCGTGGCCTGGGGCCAAAGTAAGTAAAGAGGGGAAGACAAAGGGTAGGTGTCTTCTTGATGGTATCATTAATGTCAAATGTTAAAAAAAAGTCAGGAAGGACTCTGAGAATTAATAAAAGGGCATTTGATTTAGCAATTAAGAGATCACCAAGAAGGCTGGAAAGATAAGTTTCAGTTGAATGATGAATTCCAAAGCCAAATTGCTGAGGGTTTAAAAGTGAGCCAGATGATTGGAACCAGAGGTACCCAGTATATACAGTTTTCTCAAACATATTAGTTGTGAAGAAGAGGAATATAAGACAGTAACAAGCAGAGATGTCTATATTTCTGAATATATCCTTTTTCCTCCCTACAGAAAATAAATAAATAAATATATGTATATATATATATATATATATATAGAGAGAGAGAGAGAGAGAGAGAGAGGAAGAACCCATTGGATAGAAGGAGATTGAAAATAGAGAAATTGGGAATGATATCTAAGATAGTTTAGTGGAGATGACTGGCTTGGATGGGCTGAGATTGAGGATACATGAAGAGGAATTGGTCAAAGCAAGGAGAAAGCTACCTTTTCATCTAAAATAGGAATTAAGAAAAGAAGATGTCTGAATGATATTAAATAAAGAAAAGGAAAGAGGAAACTCTTGCTAACAGCTTTTATTTTATTTTTTTGATGAAATATGAGCAGTGAGATTCTCAGATAAGAGAGTAAGAATGTTGAGGAGCTATAAAACATTTGGAAGAGTCGTGTGGAGCAGTTAGGTTAGGGACAAATTGTAATGCCGAAGAAACTGAGGCAAGATAGAGATTAGGGAGTTTTTAAAATAATTTATTTGAAAGGGAGAGATTTACTGGGACCAAATGGGTCCATGGTTTGGTCCCAGGGCTGAATGAGACTATTGTCTCCAAGAATCCAGCATCCAGCACCCAATGGGAGTTCTCAATGACATATTTATACACAGTAGCTAAACAAAGGCAGGGTGGTGGAGTTTAAATTCTGGTGAGTAGGAATTTCCAGGCTGGAACCTTTAATCCTGTTCTGACAGAGGTAAAACCATAAATTCTTACAAATGGGGAGGATTAACTTTAGAGTAAATAGAGTAAATAGCCCTGAGTTATATCAATCTTAATGAACTGGAGGGGGGGTTTGCAACTAAGGGGATTGAGGCAAAGCAATTAAAGAAACTGAGGCAGGACAACTAGGGAAACTGAGGCAGAACAATTTAGGGAAATTGAGGCAGAACAATTTAGGAAACAGGCAGAACAATTAAAGAGAATAGTGGCACAACAAAATAAAAAGATTGCATTATTGCAGGAGGGCTCATTTGAAATTACATAATGTGTATCTTCTGTGGATCCAATCGATATTGTTTAATGATTTTTCCCAGTTCAGTTAAGCATCACAAAAAATTAGGTGAGAGATGAATTATAGGAGTGATGCAGAGGTTGGTCTTTGAGTGGAGAAAGATGTTGGGAAATCAAGCAATTTGAGGGACAGTAAGAATGTATGCTAGAATTTATAGTATGAAGGTATGTACGAAGTATGAAGGCAAGTGTTGGAGTAGAAAGAGTGAGATAGATGCTGAACTCATTGAAAAAGGAAGAGGATTCTGGAGTTGATAGCATTTACCAGCTGTATCACTTTAGAAAATCCCTTAACCTTCCCAAGCCTCAGTTTTCTCATTTATAAAATGGGGATGGAATTATATCTAGTCTCTATACCACAGGATTGTTATAGCTTAGATCAGATGCGGTAATGTATAAAGGGAAATTGCTATCCAAATGCCTGTATTAATACTGATGTTGATGATAATGTCTGTTTTAAGGTGGCAGTGAGCTCTTAGAATCATCCAGCATATATTTTGTTTACTGACTGTTTCCACAATTAGACTGTGAATTCCTTGAGATCAGGGACTGTCTTTTGCCATTTTTATATCCCCAGATCTTAGCATAGTGCCTGCTACATAGTTTTTAAATAAAGGCTTACAGATTGACTAATAGGGATCTATTATGGACAATTTCTTGATCTGAATTTTACTAATTAATTTATTTCTTCTTACTCTAGAGATAATAGGGAAGAAAAGGCCAATAAATATATCAATCTATAAATAGATGCTTTAATAATATGTAATGAGGTAAGGAAAAAAAAAACTCTTAATACCATGTATACAGTAAGAATTAGTATTGATAGTATCAATTTAATTCAATTCGAAAAGCATTTATTAAACACCAACAATGGATAAGAAAATCTGTCAGATCCTGAGAACACAAAATGGACAATGAAATACTTCCCATCAATAGAGTATAAGGTCCTTGAGGATAGATACTCATATAGACATAAATAAGCAAGCAAAAATATACATAATAATTACAGAATAAATTCTGGAGTTGAATGAGAAAAAAACATTAGGAAGATTGGGAAAGTATTTGTATGGGAAACGGCTTTTGGGAATGGGTCATCCGATGCATAGTCTGAGCTCTCTTGATCTTTCCATAATTACTCCCCTCTTTAATTGAGAAAAATTTTCATTATCTCTCTGATTTCTCTATTTTTTATATTCTGAAAAATGAATTTTATTTGACCAAAATTCATTTGAAGATTACAGGAGTGTATATTCTCTGCAAACAATTTTGTACATCCCTTATTGGTAATCCAGAGTTCTTAGAACAGATGCAATCATTTCTATTTTTACCAGGTGGTAATTTGGCCCTGTCTGTTGATATCTGGGGCATTTAGAGCATGCCTGCTAAGTGTTTCACACACTCAGCTTGTGAAGACCCAGGAAATGGAAATCAAAATAAATTCATTTTTCTTTAGCACCAAAATTATTTTTAAGGCACTAACCTTTATCCACCAGCCAAAGAAGGGAAGGTAAATAAATTTGCCATTGGAGATATTTACATTGATTTATCACTGATTGACTTAAATAATTCATAAGACCCTATGGAAGTTCTGAATAATGGACACTTTCCCTTAAGTCCTATAGCACTAGGGACTGTGGAAGCCCTCACCAGCAGCTTCCAATAAAAGGAAATGCTGAGAAAACTTCAAGCTGGGCCTGTGTATTCTCTCAGACACAATTCTTGGCAGTAAGTAACATATGAAATGAGAGACTCTTCTCCCTAAGATAGACTTCAGAGGAGGGTAGTTTCAGAAACCAATATTTGGCATCTCTGCCTGGTTGCAGACATTAATGTAAAAGAATGGGATGGAAGGAGAAAAGAGCCCATTTCGGGAGAGCTGAAATGATTGCTTAGACACCACATTTAGCAGAAGAAAGATCGAATTGTTACAGTGAGTGGTCTCAGGAACAGCTTGGAACTACCGGAGCTTGGTTTGCTGGTGTGACATGTATTTTGTTTAGTTCAAATGAGAGCAAACATAGCAGATGACACTAATAAAAATCCAGTCCTGAAGGATGGAATTTGAGGCACGAACACCAAGAACAGAAAGTTCCAGGGCTTGGTGCAATTTGCCAATAACCCTGTTACTGCATCCAGAGATGGGTGGCCCCATAACAGAAAATGCTTTGGCAGAATATCCTGCATGCTCTCCTGGCTGACAAATGCACACCCTGGCCTGTGTTATTGCCCTTATAAAATAGCTCATGGAGCTTGTGAGCCAAACATTTAAGATGTGACTGTAAGAAAAAATGTTAAATATTAATCCACTCAATAAAATCTTTCAGTGTAACTGGAACCACATACATCATCACTGCCCAAGGATGGGCCATTTGTGAAAGCAGCAGCTGCTGCAGAGGTGTCCCTGATGGTCACTTTCCATGTTGTACATCACCCTTAAAAAGGAAGGACCCAACAGACTCATTTTTAGTTTTCTTCCCATTTCCCAAGGATCTATAAAGGGAGAGAGATACGTATCTCTTGGGGAATCTGTGTAATAATAATTCATTTGTCAATGAATAGACTATAAGAAGGAGAGACAAAAAGAAACCACCCAGTTGTTGAAAAGTTTCAGATGGCTTAAAAATGACAACAAAAACAACTACAACTACCAGAGTCTCTCTATGTTGAGAAAAGTCTTGGGAAGCCCAATTGGATATATCCCTATTTCAAAAGGTTAGCAAAACATCTAATGTCTGTTGCCTCATTTGGTCTTTTGAACCATGTGATATAGATGCTATTATTAACTTCACTTTACCACTGATGAAACACATGTAAATAGAGATTAAGTGATTTTCTTAGAGTCACACAGCCACTAATCATTTGAAACTGGATTTGAATTCAGGTCTTCATGTATAAGAAATTCCACTTAACACATAAGGGATCTCCCTGGATTTGATCATTAATTGAGACTCAGATAACAAAAACTGTAACTGATATTATCAGGAATCTTCTGCGTTTACATATTTTCAAAGAGCTTATGTTTTTTTGTTTTGTTTTGTTTTGTTTTTATTTATGAAAGTGAATTCACTGTGTAAGATATTCTTTATGAAGAATTTGAGGGTTTGTTGAGACCTCAGATCTCAGTTATTCAATTCATAAGCTCTTTCCTCCAGTGCAAATCACTAACTCTTCAAGTTGATTCTTTGAAAGCTGCATTGAGAGATTGAGTGATTTTCTCAGATATTGTGTAGCAGAGGCTAGATTTGAACTCGGGGCTTATACTGAGCTTGTTTTTCTATATGCTATTATCAGATTGCCTCTCATGGGTTATGATAATGATAAAAAGGAAACAATTCCTGATATTAAGGAGCTGATATTCTACTGACTGGTATACACAGTTGAGTATAACACAACATAAAATGAGAAGTGATAGAACACTAATAATTGGAGAAAATTCTTGGCACTTTGTGTAGAGCCTAGTGACAAATATGGTCCCCATGCAGCTTATCTTTAACTCAGGAAGTAAAATAAATTCAGGAACCAAGAAAGTAAGTGCTTTTGCTTAAGGATTAGAGATACAGGTTCAGATATGAGGTTCAGAATATAGTAAAAGAAGTATATTAGTTCCTACTTGGAACTAATTTATGGGGCCTGGCCCTAGACTCAAAGCCTTTTACTGTAATCAACAAGCCTGTGGTCCAAGAAGGAATCCTCATTTAATGAAATGGAAAGAGTCCTAGATTTTGAATCATAAGATTTGGATTGATAGTCTGACTCTGTAATTTAGTAGTTGTATGATCTTTGAAAAAATCATTTACCCTCTATGAACTTCATATGGCTCATTGGTAAAATGAAGTTACAGGACTAGATTAAATGAATCAAGTTAAAAATTCTCATACCTTGGAATGTTGCCTGAAACAGATCAAAATATTTTACAAAATAAATAAAAATACAATGCAACATAAATAATGCTAATTTATGCTTTTTTTAAATTAATATGCAACCCACAGATATGCTTTCCTATTTGAATTTAATACCACTGGATAATCTCTAAGGTCTTTCCTTCTTTTCTCCTGATCATGCCCATATGATTTTCTATATGGCACAATACTTAATTAACCAAGACACTCCATCCATGAGCTTTTCTGGTTAAAAGATTTGTTGTATTACGCTTCCTTCCACTCGTTCTCAACCTTAGAAAATCACAATATGAAAACTACTTTTGTCAGTCTCAACAGAATTCCTTTGCTCATCAACCTTGAATGTATAGGTCCTTTAATTGTGATGGACATGCTACTTTTCTTCTCTACTTTCCTGATTTCATTTTTGACTCTGTCATGCCTGGTACAGTTGATTTCTGAGTCAAGCTTAGTTGATGTGAGTAATTAAAATCATGTAACTTAAACTTTTGAAATTAAACATTTTTGTACAATGAAGTCCTATGCATGGAGGGAACTTGAATATTGACTTAGAAGGGGAAAAAAAACAACTCTGCTCACCAAAAAGGGGTGTAAATTCAGTTTCTTTGGTACCATAGAAAATGAAGTAGAACAGGCAGAAAGACAGCGGAGTTTATCTTGTGCCTCTGCCATGGCAGGGAGGAGGACAAAAGAGGGGGTAGAGAAAATAAATAAACAGTTAAAAATCTCTAGCAAAATCTATTATTTAACCAAGTACCTATGCATGCCAACTAAACATTTTCTATCCTTACCAGGTTAGAAGTTTCAAGACAAAGCCCTGGATCCAGGGACTGTGGAGCAGATGTGTATTTGTAGTTCTGAACTTCATAAGGTTATCCATTTTCTTTAAATATAATATTAAATTAAAGGTCTTGCGGGAAGCTCAGAATAGTTCACTTCAGGCTTTGTGGTTACACTGGTGCCTGTACCCTTTAATTCTGAAAATGCAGGCACTGAAAAACTTCACAACAAAGATCCCTCGATGATAGACATGTGGCCCTGGCATGGGCAAAATCATCTGGGAATCAGGTTCTGTATTTTTATACACACATATGTATGTGTATATATAGAAATGTTCACATAGACTTAGATATATGAGACCAAAAGTAAAACATGTACACACACATTCATTCACATAAAAGGTGAGAAGCATTGAGGGTCAGCAGAAAATTTCAGAGGAACTTATGTGCAAAGCTATACTGCATTCTACTACTGACGAAGGAAGCAATCTAGGACACAAGTGAAATGATTGCTGTCTTTCCCATTTTCTCTATGGTAGGGTTGGCCTGGAGTACCTTAACAATCTTTTTAGAAGGCTTGCTTCATTTCTGTAAGGTTCTAGCTAAGGGAGGTTGTAGGACCCAGGGGAATGCTATTCATCCATTTCTACAGTTGTTCTCCCTTGAACCAAGAAACCTTCTTTCTTGGTTTGCAAAAATGTTACTTGAGGATAGGTATTTGAGAATGAGTTAAGAATTGTCTAGGTTGTGCACTAGCTCTATTACTGTGGTTGCATTAAAAAAGAAAACATGAGTTAAGATGTGCTCATGTTATGCTATAATCCTAAATGGTCATACATAAAACCTTGATATTGTTAGTGCTTCTTAAAAGCCATCAGCATACTCATCATACAGGCTATGGAGCTTTGAATCTTTTTCTAGCACTATGTATTATGGTTTGGCTCTGTCTGTCAGAGCCAGGCTGGCTCCATCTCCCCTCAGGATTTCAGGATGCCTTAGGCAAAGCTGCCAGTGCTTTTTTCCCCCTCTACTATCATTGGCTGGAGCACCCACTGGCTCTGTTCCCCATTGTTAGGTCCCTTGACAGTTTTATCTAACTACTCAATATCTATTACCTTTTACAAATGGATATTTGCTTTAAAGGCATACCAAGAACAAATGTGCAGGGATTTTCCCCAATAGCTTTGTGCCATATTTTCTCCTATGTTACCTAGTTCTCTGAGGGTGTAGGCTCAAAATTTAGTTCCATTTCTGTATAATATTAGTTCTTGCAAGTTCATGTCCTAAAGAAGCCTAAGTGCCATGAATCCTTCAACTGGGCTAAGGTTTATCTTACTTGGATGCATTGGTGCTGCACTAATTGCAAAACTCAGTTTGGATTCTAAATCCCATATTCCTGTGGTTCCTCTTTTCATGTAGATAAGAAAAGTACAATGACTAAGACCTGTTCTTTGGGTTATGTGTTCTACTTCATTTTCTATGGTACCAATTGGGGCTAAGTGACTTGCCCAGGGTCACACAGCTAGGAAGTGTTAAGAGCCTGAGATCAGATTTGAAACTCAGGTCAGCCTGACTTCAGGGCTAGTGCTCTATCCACTACACCATCTAGCTGCCCCAGAGCTATATGGTTTTAAAGGGAAGATAACCCCTAAAATATTTTTCTATAATATCAGGCAACAGGTAGTTTGCAGTCAGTTAGCTGAGTTCAAATCTTCTCTATCTCTACTTTTTAATAGCTGTGTGACCCTAGGCAGCTTATTTAGTATGTTGCTTCAATTTTGTCAACTATTAAATGGGAATAATAACAGCAATTACTTTCCAGGGATGTTGTGAAGATCAAACAAGAAAAAAATTTTAAAGTTCTTAGCACAGTACCTGGTATATAGTAATTGCTACCTTAAATGCTTTTTTTCCCTCCCCCTAAAGGGACCAATATGAAGACACCAAAAGAAGTAGAATGAGGCAAAGAGAAAGTAATTGAAAATAATTGACGTTTCTAAAAACCCCTTAAAGCCAATCAGAGAACCTCCTCTTCAGAGGTTGATAGGTTGATAGAACCAGTTACATAATGTTCACCCATGCTTCCCATTTTCTCAAAGGTGCTTCTTTTTTTAACATCATGATTTGGCCTGAAGCAAGCCCCCAAATATCCTCCATAGGGACCAAGTTAGCACCCTGGATACCTTAGAATCAGCTGGAGTCAGGATAAGCAAAAGTTCTTGGTCTTTATTCTTGGTCTTTAGGGGTAGAAGTTAATTGGACGGATGCAAAATCTCCACAACCTCTCCTCTCCTTTTCTACCGCCAAAGTGACTCTGGCTTGTCTTACTCCACCCCCAACCCCTCACACAATTTTCTGTATATACCAAAAGATAGAACCAGCACAGAATAGTGAGAAGGGCCATTTTCCAAGCATATGCTAATAGAGTATTTCCCACTTGGTAATTAGCCTTAAGCGTTCAGTTGTCTGACCCCAGTGCATCAACTCAGAGTTTCAGTCCTTTACAAGGAGAGGTTTTATCTGCCACATAAGTTAATGGAGTCTGAGCATACACAGGACTGTTAGGGTAGAATAAATGTTTGCTTGGATTATGCAAAAATTTTATTCTGTGGCTTAGTTTAGCAATTTATGTTATTAGAGATAATCCTACAGTAATTTAGTGGAATAGGACTTGACATTTTCTACAAACATGGAGTTTAGATCACATGTTCAGTAGAAAACTGAATTAGAGGCAGAAGACCTTGGTTCAAAATCGAGCTCTTCCATTTGTTATCCATATGTATTTCAGCAAGTTATTTGACTTCTCTAGGCCTTTATTCTGTTTTATAAAATGAATGACTAGAAGATTTATTCCAATTCTAAACCTGAGTCTACTCAGTAACCCTACTTTGTGCCCTAGACATTTGGAAATATATGATTTTTTATAAAAGATATGACTCCAGGCTTTACATAACTTACTGGCTACTTGGATGTATGGATTATTTTTCTTTTTCTTTTGTATTCTTATTACTTAGCATATTAGCACAGAGTAAAAGTTTAATAAATGCTTCTTGATTGCTTAGGTGACACAGAAATAGATAATTGTGACTCACAACATTGCATTCATTAGAAAAATACAAAGTGTACAAGATCTGAGAGGTACAGTTGTTATATATAGTATATGGATGTCAAGGAAAAAATTATGAAAGAAACAGAATTTGAACAGTTCTTCCTAAGAGTGAGAAAGAAGGAACAGAGGTAATGCTATTTCACTTATTTGACAGAAGAGGAAATAAAAGTTTAGAGATGCTGGATAAAATTTCCATTGGAAATGAGCCGAAACATAACCATAGAGGATGCACTTTTGATTCTATGCCTTGGAAGAGGCTTTATCTGACGTTAATTCTACTCTGAATGATGATGCAGAATAATCCAGGTATGAACAGAATTCAAAGGAATTTTGGCATTGGACTAAAATTTGTTTTTCTGCACAATTCTTTGTGATTGGTCTGGCTCCTCCTCAATTTTATTTAGCACCAATGGTTTCTTTATATCACTCTGCAAGGGAGCCAAGATAATATATAAACCACCTTGTTCATATTCCCCTGACTGCTGGATAGAAGTTGTAAATTTTAGGTATTGACAACATTTAATAATGATTGGAATGAATGTTCTTTCCTCCTTAACATAAGATGTTCCATGTTTACAATGGAAAAGTTGGGCCAAGGCTCATCCCTGTGTAGACTGGTTGACAAATGAATATTTCCCAAAGTTGCTGTTGGAATAATGTGTTGTTTTTAATCACAGAGTAGACCACAATGAGACAATCATTAAAAACCCTTACTGCCCAGGAAAAGTCTCATCAACCTCTGCCAAGTTTATATGTACCTTCACAGAGTGATTCTGGGTTTCAAGACTAATAAGTGAGACTAAGAGGAAAGAAAAAAGTCTTATTAGACCAAAATTTTTCTCCCATCAATCTTTTTTTCTATAGGTATGGCATGTCATAGTCATATTCAATATTCTGTGACAAATACCAAAACAGAAGAGCTATGCTTATTTAGAAATTTAGTTAGCCACCACTGTTTCAAATAAGGCCTATTGAAACATAAATTGCTATTAAAGTGTATCCTGACACCCTTTGGTAGTATACCAAGTTTGGCCAAGTCAGTCAACCCTCTGGGAGTTTATTGTGAAATGAACAAACATATGGACAACAATGAAGTGCTGAAGTGCTGAGTGGAATAACTGAAACAAAGACCTCATTTAATGACGTTTGCCGACATTTATTCCAAAATAAAAATGAACAAAATAAGCACCATGGTATGGAAGTGACTTTGGACTCCTGAAGAATGTGCCGCCAATAAAAACATAAGCTCTGACAGGTCATACCAAGCTAGAGAGGCCTCAAGTATGGGCTCAGTAACTTACTGTATGCCAATTACAATCTGGGAACTTGCCTAACTAAGTTCATAGAGGCTTATCACCAGCTTGACTGCAGACTCATTCATTTGGGGGAAAGACGTAAATATTCTCTACTGAGACAAACAAGAGTTGTGGCATGTGGCAGGGGAGGGACAACTCACATGGGGAAACATATATCCTTGAAATATAAAAATATTATCTCATATGCTCTGGAGGATCCAAGGAAACAATCTATGGTGGTCTTGCTCTTTGCCCTTAAGCATCCTTGAAATGATTGAGTTAGTCATGTGTACAAAGCAAACAGTCTCTTCCCCTTTAGCCCCAAAGCACAATTCAAAACTGATTCCAGAAGTAATTTTTTTTGGACAAAACAAAACAAACCACATTTTTTCCCCTTTAAATTGAGTCCAAAGGTACTCCTCTCTCCCCCCTTTTAAAGCACTGCTTTGGTTCTTTTATGTTTCAAATGTAATTAGAAACAAACATCTTACTGATAAAAGAAGAGGCATACTATTTTAATTACTATTCCAGAACTTTCATGGCTATCCTATGATAATTTCAAGAGAAATCAAGGAAGTCTTCCTGTACACTGGGTGGATCTCTTATGATGAACTTACCAAAAGTCATGGACATGTGCTTTACAAGAAGAACAGGCATAGATACTTTGGAATTTATATCAAGGAAAGGAACATCCAAGTTTTTTGAGATCACAGAATCACAATACTTAGCACTTAATATTATAGAGTACAGATATGGTAGAATTGCATGGAAAGGGCATTACAGTTTTTAAAAATATCTTTTTGCTATTCAAACTTAAATTTATATTGAGAATTAAAAGTATTGAAACCTATAAACAAAAGTGTAAAAAACAAACACAGATAAAACAAACAAAACATAGAGTATAAAATTGGACATGTCTGTGAAATTGTATTATTTCAAATTGTTAATCTCAGCCACAGATATATGTATATTGATTTTAACATTGTAGGAAACATATTATCCTTGTATTTTGTGATTTTTTTCTTTTTTACCTTTTTCATTTATATGATGTAGATTTGCTATGGTTCTTATTGTCATTAACTATGTAGATGTAGTAAATGTGCATATTGTTATTTGGTTTGACTTTGTTTATTCTGAATCACTTTGTATATATGTTCCCATAGCTCTTTGAATTTTTCTATTAGTCACTTCTAATAGAGGGATAACATTCCCTTACATTCATCCACCACAATTTATTCACCATTCCCCAACTGACAGGCACAGTTTGGATTTCCAGTTTGTTGTTTTGGTTTTGTATTACAAATGATACTTAATGCTAGGAATATTTTTGCACAAAACTCCATGACTGGACAAGACACTTAGATTTCCAGTGCCCTAAGCAATTCTCTAAGGGTATAACTTAATAAACAATTGTCCTCTTCTTGGGCAGAATTTCCCTACTGAGCATTCCCTATACTAGTGAAATTATATATCTGAACCAAATTCAAATAGTATTTTTAAGCTCAGTAAATCCTTTGTGTAGAATCTCAGTGGTGGGACTACATCAAAGGGAATGTATATTTTTATACCTCATTATGTAATTTCAAATGTCTTAAAAAGATGGACCAGTTTTCATTACTAACCTCATTGTAATAGTATTCCTGTTCTGTGAGTCATATTCCCACTGAATTTTGTTGTTTTTGCCAATTTTATGGATTTACAAGGTAATAATTTTTTTTTAAATAATAATGATGATAAATATTTTTATGGGACTTTAAAGTTCACAAAGCAATTTATATTATTTCATTTGATCCTCATTTGACCCTGTGAAGTAGGTTACTTTTATCCCCATTTTACAAATGAGGAAACTGATATTGATAGAGAATAAGTGATTTGCTTAGAGTCAAACAGCTAAGTAAGCGTCTGAATTGAGACTTGAATTCAGGGTCTTTCTGACTTCAAATCTACCATTTTATCCATTGCACCAATTAGCTGTTGGTTTTAATTTCGTTTCTCTGATATTTGGAACATTATTTCCTGTAACTAGTTGTTGGAGTCACATTCTTTAATTATTAATCTATTGGAGGCTTTTATGATTATAATTTGGATCACTTTTAAAAATAATTTGTAGGTGTCAGACATTTGTTATAAGTGGTAGATGCAACACTTCATTAGTGTGTTTCTTTCCTTTTTATGCACATTTTATTGTTCAAGGGTTTCTCATTTCTATATAATTAAGCTCATCTATTTCATCTCTTAATTTCAGCCGATATTTCCTCTCTCCACAGTTATAAAATATATGACACTCCTGGTCACCTAGTTGTATTTTTCTGTAAATATTTTACATTTTAGGTTTTTTTTTCTCAAATATTAAATGAGGATAATAATAGCACCTACCTTACAGGTTAGGACCAAATGGGATAATTCTAGCATTTAGCACAGTGACTGGCACATAGTAGGCACTTAATAAACAGTTGGATAGTTAAGTGGTACAGTGGATCGAGCCTGGAATGGGCCTAGCATCAGGAAAACCTGAGTTTAGATCTGTCCCAAAATGCTTCCTAGCTATGTAAGGAAATCACTTAAGCTCGGATTGTCTGACAGAAGGATCCGCTAGAGGAAGAAATGTCAAACCACTCTAATCTCTTTGCCAAGAAAACCTCATAGACAATTTTGATTCATGGGCTCATAAAGAGTTGGACACAACTGAATGATTGAACAATAAATACTTATTCCGTCCCTCCTAAATATTGTCACCTTCCAACACAAGATCCTAGATTTTAAAAATGATATTTTTTGTCTTGGTTTTGTACTTTATTCTATTACTGGTACCTAGGATATTGTAGGCTCCTTTAAAATGGCTTATTGAATTGAATTGAAAATGAGTACTTTAGGGTTTCATATTTTACATTGATGCTCTTAATTTTCTGTTCTCTATTTTTTTTTAATTATTCTATTTTTTCCCAGAAGGTCCAAAGTCTTTCTGGTATTGGGAAACTATGTTATGATACTATTTGTCATAATTTCTTTGGATCTAGTGTAGTAGAAAGAAGACCATAACCAGAATCATAGAATTTCTGTTCCAATACTGGCTCTGCTATTTATTATATATATGACTTAAAGCAAGTCACTAAATTTTTGTGGGCCTCTGTTATCTCCTCTATGCAGTGATCAAGTTGGACTATATCATCTTTCAAGTTGCTTTTAGTCCTAAAGCTATGATGGAGACAGCTGGATTAGATATATTGGATAGAATGTTGACCATGGAGTCAGGCAGGAAGAACTGAGTTCAAATCCTATATCAGACACTTTCAAGCTATAAAATGAGAAGTTTTTGGTGACCTATAATGTCTTTTCCAGCTCTCTCTATATTATTCTATAGTGCCTAATAGTGTAAATTTATACCACTCACATTTGTCCCAAAATGTTGGATCATAGACAGCCCTACCAGGTCTCATTTTTATAATAATCATTTCAGTCAGTCTCAAGAGGATTCATATAAAAGTTCCATCGAGATAGAAGGGAACTTCTGGCAATCTAGTCAAATACCATCATTTTAAAGATGAGGCCCAGAGATAGAAAGGGATGGTAAATAAATGAGGAGCTGGGGATTCAAATTCCAAACATAGGCCCTTTTCTTTATGTCATGCTGACTATAATGGATCTGTAACTATCCTAAGACTTAATTAAAGGAAGATTATTGTGCACACTTACAATCATTTACATCAAGAACAAATCATTTAGTTTTTTCATGTATAGACTTTTTCTTTTTTCTACTGTCTTCAAATCCTTAGTTTCTAAATGAGCAAATTCTAAAAAATAGAAATGCAGGTTAACGCTTTTGTGGCAGCATTTGACGGGTGATGGGGATAATCAAATATTTTAAAGTAGAGGATGGAAATTGCTATGAATGAATGTATTTTTTTCTCCATTTAGTCTGACTGTAATGTAGTTGGCATAGTATGTTTTCCACTAACTTTTATCAAGAGCCAAGGCAAGTTGCCATGCAAATTTCCCTTCAAAAGTCAACACTTGTGTAAAAAGAAACTCAGTAAGGCTCACTCGGGGAGAAAAGAGCAGAAAACCACTCTGCATTGCATTGTTTTTCTTGGGTCCTGACTGTTTTCCTTCTTTTAGTGAGAAAGTATTTCTTTAGCCAAATGAGGCTTAACTGAGCAAGAAATTGTCACATGGCGTAGATACAGGAAATGCTTGAAAATTCTGGAATCAGAAAAACTTGGGTTCAAATCCTGTCTCTTATCTTACTATCTCTGTGACTGTGGAAAAGTCACTTAATTTCTCAAAGTCTGTTTTTTCTTTGGTAAAATGAGAATGTTGTTCATCAAAGTCTTTGATGTACCTTCCAGCTATAAATCTATGATCCAATGATTAGCCTATCTTTACTTCCTGTTAAAACTTATTTCTTGGTTTCAGTCACACTATCTATGGTTTCTCAAATCAAACTTTCATGGCAATTGAGAATAACTTTTACAATACATACATACATTCACAAACATACACATACACACACATTCTGCCAAGGTCCTTTTTGAAATTAGACTGAATGTAGGTAGTATCATTTGACATTTGGTGAATTTTTTTTTTTTAGCATCTGGCTGCATTTTCAACCCTCTTTTTAGTGTTTATAAGAAAAATTCACAATCCTATAGTACTTTGTTTACCTCACAAAAAGTCATTCAGATAGGTAGGGCAAGTACTATAATCTTCATTTCACATTTCTTAGGAAGAAGTGGTGTGGCACAGTGGCAAAAGTAATAGTTTAATGTAGGAAAAATCTGGGATTTGAATTCCAGTTCTGATAATGACTTGTTGTATCAATCTAGTCAAGTCCTATGACCTGAGCAATCTGAACTATTATATTTACTTGTGGGTTGCCAGGGAAGATGACATAGTAGGAGAGCCTTCTTCAGAATTAAGAATATCTAGGTGTTTAAAGTCATCTTCTGACATATTGATTGTATAACTCTAGAACAAGTGCTTTAACCTCTCAATGTCACAGTTAAGTCTCTAAAACTAAAAGTTGGATTATTGATTTGAATGGCACTACAAAATCATTCCCCATCCCTATCTCGCCACCACTTTTTTTTTATTCTACATACATTAATTTCAGAACAAAATAAACATAAATAGCCCACAATACACAATATCCTATTCTCCAGATCAGAAGAGGAGGAACAGGAACTGTGTAAACCTGTCCTAATATGCTGGAACACAGAAGGAGAAAAAAGCCCAACTGACTTTGGAAGATAGAGTCAGTTAGGACAGTGCCTTCACCTATGCTGTGAGGGGAAAAAAAAAAGATACTTTACAGAGGGTGAAGTCTGATGCAGAAGTTTGAATTCATCTTCATCTCTTTCAAGTGAAATCTCATCAGTAACAGCAACGCTATGTTCTTCTGTCACCTCATCCTTTTCGTTGCCGAGACCTAGCTTGATAATGGAGTAAATTCAATTTGAGGAAGTTTGGGGATCTTTCTGGAGTGAAGGACTAGATTATATCCCAAGACAGCAACTAGCATGATGAAGGATCTTATATACTTGCCTTGTGAAGATTAACTGTAGGAACAAGGGAGATTTACCCTGAATGAGAGAAGATCTTAAGGAGAGGAGAATAATTAGAGTTGAAATGTGGAAAATCAGACTCATTTTTTATACGTGGCCACAGAAAGCAATTGCTAGTAGCTTTGAGGGAAAATGACCAAGAATCAAGGGAAAAATCTGAGCCTAAAATCAGAAAAAAAGTTCCCAGCAATGAGTGCTACTTAAAAGTGGCTTAGAAAGTCTTAGGGAAGTGGGTAGCTTTCCTTGTTGGAGATTTTAAAGCAAAGACTGGACAATTATTTGTGGGTATTTTGTAGAGGGGATTCTGGTCGTGGAAGGCATTAAAATACTATGGATTAACTCCTGGGCCATAGTTCCCTCACATATACAATGAAGATAATAATATTTATAGTGCCCATTTCATCTATTTATAAGGAAAATTCAATGCAAAGCATCAAATGCTGTATAGATCTAAGTTATTCTTGTGGAGTGAGATAATCTATTTAAAGGTCTTTGTAAATTGTAAAACTTTATCATTATTAGTACAATGAAGTGATCATTGCATTCATAAAGCTAGTTAGTGGGCGAGGCAGCCCTTGAAAACAGGAGTCCTGATTCCAAATCCAGGGCTTTCCTTTGACCTCTCAGTTGTCACTTCAAGTCCTCCTCTTTATTCTCAATATATATATCCTAGTTCCTGGCTTTTATTTCTTTCTTCTAACCATAATCCAGTGCAAAAGACTTTAATAGAATTCCAGTGAGTATTTGAGTTTAATTTAAGAAACACTTTTTTCAGATGTTGAATTGTGTAGATTGATGTCTTAACTGATCCAGTATTTTTTTCAAGAACATTTTGGTCCCTAGTGTCTATTTGTTTTGTGATCTTGTGTTTCTGTCTACTTGTTTACTGTTCCTAATTTCTAGCTATAGATATCAAATTTGTTGTAGAATAGGGCTTAAGTGAATTCACTAAAGCCAAGTGTTTGTCTGAAGTCTTATACACAGCCCTGTTTCATGTGCTGATAAACGCAGACTGTATAACTTCTTGTTTTGTTTCATTTCTTTGGTATGGCATTCAGCTCTTTCCGGATGCCCATAAAATGAAATTACTGTGCCAGAATCGGCCCATTTTCTGCCTGTGGCTGATTCCAACCACACAGCATAAAAGCTGCAGTTACAAATGTGCAAGGAAAGAAAAGACCCATATGGGATTTCTAAGGAATGTGTATGTGTATGTTTAATGTGCTTCTTGTTGGTCAAAGGTGGCTGGAAAAGAGGTTATTTCATACAGGGGAAAAACTGGAGATGTGTAATTTGTCCTCATTATTTAGAAAAAAGATTGATGCCTAAATTCTAACCCCTTACCTTGTCTGAGCTGATAAATTATGATCTTTATGGAAGTTGATATCACAATTAATATTATAGCAATGTTACAGCTCTTTTGTTCCATCAGCCATCTTTTCATCAAAATAACAAAGAAATCCTTTAAAGATTTTTGCTGCAAGTACTTTCACAGGTAATTGTCTTGTAAAATATAATTTATTACATAGAATTAGTGTATTATTTACTTATGTTTTCCTACTGTTGTTTTGTAAGTCTTTTATTATTTGAGTATTTTAAATACATGTATCTCTGAGCTATAATCAGCTATAATTTGAGGAATGGGGAGAAGAGATATTTGTGAGTGTGTGTACGTGTGCATGCACATGAAAGCATAAGTCATTTGGTGGAAGTGGAATCAGGAATATGTGAGTTTAAATGATGCGTTTGTCATTTATAAGTTGTGTGATCCTGAATAAGTCATTTAACTTCTCAGCTTCAGTTTCTTCAGCTATAAAAGAGGGATAATAATAGTCACCTCACAGAGGGGTTGTGAATATCATGTAAGATAACACATGTAAAATGCTTTGCAATCATTGAAACACTTTACAGATGTTTCCTATTATCATTAGCTGTAGGTAGGTATCATTGCGTAATAGAGACTGGACTTTGGGACCACAAAGACTTGGGCTCAAGCCCTGCCTCTTACATATATGACTGGACAAGTTGATTGACCTCTCTAGGCACCCCTACATCTAAGACCACTGAGCTACCTAGAAGATGCCTATCATTGCCAGAGAAAGTTTCTTCAAGCAGAGATTTCTCTATATCATTGAAATCACAAATCCAGATACTATATCTCTTGCTTTACGGATGGAGGAAAGGCATGATGAATTGATGATTCAAGAAGACAATACAATTGAAAATATACTTCTACCTTGGAAAGGGGTGATCTAGCTCTTCCCCTAGAGATGGAATGGGGGAAAGTAGGGCCCATAAGAAGTGTACTCTGATGATAGGACCCAGGGATGACTAGCCAAGGTATGAGGGCTTGGATACATTCTGTAACAATATCAGAAAACAAAGTACAGTTGTATTAATAGCTCTGAGGAGGAAACATGTCTTGTCTTAGAAACATGGCCTCTAGAGAGGAAGCAAAACCCAAACTAGTCTGAATCTCATTGATTGGCCACCTACAGTTTCCAGGTCAAGCTTCATTTGATCATTATCTGGGTCCCGATTGATTTAGATTGAATGTAAATAGCAATCATTTCTGCTTTGGCCAGAAAACTTGAGCTTTTCCCCTTCAAGATTTATTTATTGGGGCAGCTAGTTGGTGCAGTGGATAGAGCACCAGCCTTGAATTTAGGAGGACCTGAGTTCAAATCTGGTCTCAGACACATAATACTTCCTAGCTGTGTGACCCTGGGCAAGTCACTTAACACCCAGCCTGGGGGGGGGGGGAAGAAAGATTTATTTATTTATTTTGTTTTTTGACAAGGTGAAAGAGATTCTTTGTTTCAATTGTTACCTAGCCTTAATCACTGAGTGGGGGGGGGGGGGGCGATGCAGGCATATTGAGACCTGTTGAAGACTTTGGCTTAAAAAGGCCAAGGTCTCTCTCTGCATCCAGGGCCATCTCAGGTCATCCAAATATAGATCAAGATGATCTCCTTCACTTAAATCCAACTCATTTACACATCATGTCATCCCCTCCCTTATGGCATGGTCCTCTTCTAGAAGGAAGCATAAACAACAACCAAGAACAACAACAATCTTAGTCTTGTCTTGGCTAATGAATCTTTCATTTCTTCTATTGCTTAAGGTTTAATATCTCCATAGTTGATTTCCTTTTAATTTAGCAAAAAAGTATAAAAATGATTTTGGCTGTTTGGTTTGCAGATTCTTCAGGTTTATATTTCTGGAACTTCTTTATCCAAGATGTCTAGGCCTTGGTATGGTAAAGGTGCTAAGGAATTAAGTACATTCACTTCCTTTGCCTCCCTTCCCATGCTTACATGGAATGCATAGGCTTTATGTAGAAAAGAACACATGATAGCATACTTATTTGAAATCAAAATGGGAAATTTTTATTATTAATTTCAAAAAAATGAGTAGCATAATGAGATGGCTTAAAGTGCAAGGGAGATATTGTTATGTAAAGAGGCTTTTATTTGATGTCAGAAGACAAATCCCAATCCTTCCATGTAATTATGGAATTTGAGAGTTGGAAGGACCTTCAGTTGTCATTTAATCCAAAATAAACATGAAAGCAATCTCCAGTATATCATATCCATAAGTGGATTGTCCAGCCATTGCTGGAAATATTCCGAAAAGGGGGAAGCCACCACATCTCTTAAGGCAACAAATTCCACTTGTAGACAGCTCTAATTATTAGGAAGTTTTTTCCTGACTTTGAGCTTCAATTTTTTTTTTTATTTTTTATTTTTTTTGCACCTTGCACCTATTGCTCCTACTTATGCTCTCTGGGGCTAAATGGAAAATGTTTAGTCCTTCCTCTATATGACAGCCCTTCAAAAACTTGAAAACAACTAGAAAGTTCCTTCTGCATTTTTTCTTCTCCAGGTTAACCATTATCAGTTTTTTAAAATGATTCTTGTAAGGCCTGGATTCAAGGCTGATTACCAATCATGTTGCCCTCCCTTACATGCTCTACAATTAATCAGTGGCACTTAGAAGTGATTATAAGATTTCAGATGAACTATGACAAGAGCAGAATACCATGAGATTATCATTTCTTTATTTCTAGAGAAATAGTATGCTTTTCTTAATGAAACCTAACATATTAGCTTTTTTTTGGGGGGGGAGTTTACCATCTTACTCTGCAGATTCATGTTGAGTTTGAAGTACATGATATCCCCAGATCTTTTTCAGAACAACTACTATCTATTATCCTCCCCACCTATATCTTTGTGAACTTAATTTCCGTACCAATGTGCAAGACCTCATGCTTTTCCTCTCTTTGTTTCAGCTTGTGAAATTTTAACTGGTAGCATAATATCTGTCAATATCCTTTTGTTTCTGAATCTGTTATCCACTCTGTTAGTTATTCTATCTGGTTTTGTGTCATCTGAAAATCTGGTGATCATACTAATGAAAGCTTAAATAACAGATTAGTGATACTTTCTTCTTTTTTTATTTAGAATTTTTTTCCACAATATATATGCATGAGTAATTTTTTTATAATATTATCCCTTGTATTCATTTTTCCAAATTATCCCCCCTCCTTTCACTCCCTCCCCCCGATGACAGGCAATCCCATACATTTTACATGTTTTACAATATAACCTAGATACAATATATGTGTGTAATTACCATTTTCTTGTTGCACATTAAGTATTAGATTCCGAAGGTATAAGTAACCTGGGTAGATAGACAGTAGTGCTAACAGTTTACATTCAATTCCCACTCTCTGGGTGTAGTTATTTCTGTCCATCATTGATCAACTGGAAGTGAGTTGGATCTTCTTTATGTTGAAGATTTCCACTTCCATCAGAATACATCCTCATTGTTGTTGAAGTGTACAGTGATCTTCTGGTTCTATTCATTTCACTCAGCATCAGTTGATGTAAGTCTCTTCAAGCCTCTCTGTATTCCTCCTGCTGGTCATTTCTTACAGAGCAATAATATTCCATAACCTTCATATACCATAATTTACCCAACCATTCTCCAATTGATAGACATCCATTCATCTTCCAGTTTCTAGCTACAACAAAAAGAGCTGCCACAAACATTTTGGCACATATAAGTCCCTTTCCGCTCCTTAGTATTTCTTTGGGATATAAGCCCAATAGCAGCAATGCTGGGTCAAAGGGTATGCACAGTTTGATAACTTTTTGAGCATAATTCCAGATTGCTCTCCAGAATGGCTGGATTCTTTCACAACTCCACCAACAATGTATCAGTGTCCCAGTTTTCCCACATCCCCTCCAACATTCATCATTATTTGCTCCTGTCATCTTAGCCAATCTGACAGGTGTATAGTGGTATCTCAGAGTGGTCTTAATTTGCATTTCTCTGATCAGTAGTGATTTGGAACACTCTTTCATATGAGTGGATATAATTTCAATTTCATCATGTGAGAATTGTCTGTTCATATCCTTTGACCATTTATCAATTGAAGAATGGTTTGATTTCTTATAAATTAGGGTCAGTTCTCTATATATTTTGGAAATGAGACCTTTGTCAGAACCTTTAACTTTAAAAATATTTTCCCAATTTGTTACTTCCCTTCTAATCTTGTTTGCATTAGTATTATTTGTACAGAAACTTTTTAGTTTGATGTAATTAAAATCTTCTCTTTTGTGATCAATAATGATCTCTAGTTCTCCTCTGGTCATAAATTCCTTCCTCCTCCACAGGTCTGAGAGGTAGACTATTCTCTGTTCCTCTAATCTATTTATTATCTCATTCTTTATGCCTAAATCATGGACCCATTTTGATCTTATCTTGGTATATGGTGTTAAGTGTGGATCCATATCCAATTTCTCCCATACTAATTTCCAGTTTTCCCAACAGTTTTTTCCAAATAATGAATTTTTATCCCTAATGTTGGTATTTTTGGGTTTGTCAAAGATTAGATTGCTATAGATGTACCCTTTTTTGTCCTTTGTATCTAATCTGTTCCACTGATCTACCTGTCTATTTCTTAGCCAATACCAAATAGTTTTGGTGACTGCTGCTATATAATATAGCTTTAGATCAGGTACACTTAGACCACCTTCCTCTAACTTTTTTTTTCATTAGTTCCCTTGCAATTCTCGACCTTTTATTTTTCCATATGAATTTTGTTGTTATTTTTTTCTAGGTCATTAAAATAGTTTCTTTGGGAGTCTGATTGGTATACCACTAAATAAATAGATTAGTTTGTGGAGTATTGTCATCTTTATTATATTTGCTCAGCCTATCCAAGAGCACTGAATGTCTTTCCAATTATTTAAATCTGACTTTATTTTTGCGGCAAGTGTTTTGTAATTTTTCTCATATAATTCCTGACTATTCTTTGGTAGATGGATTTCCAAATACTTTATACTCTCAACATTTGTTTGGAATTTCTCTTTGTATCTCTTGCTGTTGCATTTTGTGGGTAGCGATACTTTCTAAGGGGGAGAGACCTAAGTGTACTGAGAAGGAAGAAAACTGTTGTCCCTTTCAAGAATAATACCAAGGTACAGAAACTGGTAAGAGATAATCTACTAATGGACAGAGGAAGAAAATAAGATTC
Organism: Sminthopsis crassicaudata; assembly: GCF_048593235.1. Lineage (NCBI taxonomy): Eukaryota > Metazoa > Chordata > Mammalia > Dasyuromorphia > Dasyuridae > Sminthopsis > Sminthopsis crassicaudata. Next base: position 654,403,259 of record NC_133617.1, read on the forward strand.
TCTGCTCTGAGATAACTAGGTAGCTGTTGTCAGCCCAATAACAACAACCCAGAGGTCTGCTGTTTTACTAGACTTTACAATGAATCACCTAAGACCAATCAAAACAGATGATTACTCAGTTAGGCAGAACTGGCAAGTCAAAGAGGAACTTCAAAAGTGTGAAAAATAGTGATGAAGTCTTGATCAAGAAATTAAAGATCAAAAGGACATAGATTGTATTTTTCTCATATTTTCTGATTGAAGGCAAGGGATGCAGAAAAGAAAAAAAAAACAATTGGCTAAGAAGTGATTTGAGAATGGAATTTGGATTTCTGGATCACGGCTTAAAATATAAATTTGACAGATGCATGGCCAGACATAGAATACACCTGACAAAGTCTGATAACAAAGTATTTTGTGAAAAATCACAAGTCTGGCATAGGGACAATGATGGAAGACTTCAGTTATTCAGACATATACTGGAGTCTCCCCACCTTGCCAAAAATCAGAGCATCTAATAGCTTCTCTTTGATGCATAGTCCAAAACATACATATATGGAAGCTGATAATGTTCCTCTAGTTCATCTGTCTTAGGTGGAAAAGACATTTTTACCTTGTACAATACTTTAAATGTGAAGCATTTAAGAAAACAAAATATTTTTGATCCAAGATTTAATAAGGCAAAATTCTTTAGCCTCACAGAACAGAAATTTTATGTTTAATAATATCCATTTAAAGGTGAATATACTTATTTAAGGAAAAAGTGGGAAAACACCATTTAGTTTTTTCATTGCTGGATTTTGTATTCTTAAGAATTACATTGCAATAGATTATAGAAAATAAGCAAAACTACAAATTCTTTCCTCTCCTAATGTAAAAGTATGACTGAGCAACATTTTCCCAATTTAGTGAGAAAATATTCATTGATTAACACAAGAAGGTAAACAAGAACTTATGTCTTTTGAGGAAACTAAAGATGAAGGACTACGTACTGGCTTAGTAATTGTTTTTACAAAATAATAACAATTTCTTTTTTTTTTTAATTTCTGTTTTTTGTTCAGTTGTATCTGACTTTGTGATCCCATTTGGCATTTACTTAACAAGGATTCTTGAGTGTTTTGCCATTTTCTTCTTCTCATTTTTACAGATGAGTAAAGAGACAAAAAGTGTTAAGTAACTTCACAAGGTCACACGTTACTAAGTGTCTGAGACTAAATTTGAACTCACTAAGAGTCTCCCTAACTCTCTATCCATTATACCCATCTCACTGACTCATTATTCATTATACAACTCTGAGTTTTCTTTTGTTGCAAACGTGAAATATAATTCACTTTGAGGTGGGCTAGTAAGATAGGTTACAACAATACAGTATGTATTAAGACATGATGTTGGGATTATATAGGGTAACTGCTCAAATATATGAACCATCAACACATTAATCATTAATCTGGTGGAAGAAATGAGATGTTTCGTAATTGATTACTCAACTGAATGCCATTAGAATAGCTGGAAAAATAAAAAATTCATGGAGGATCACATGATGTCATGTCTTATTCAAAATATGACTGGAAATTAATGAGACTATTTCAATCAAATTTATTAGAACTTATTTATAGAAATGAACATTGTCCTTACAAATATTTGCTTTAATTTTGGCATTTTACTCAAATATTCCTATGGTTCCTCTTTGAAGTGCCTTCAGAGATAGTCAAAATAATACAAATAATACACACAAAATAATAGTATCTCACTTTATTGTATATGTTCAACTCAAGACAGAATTTTTCATATTCACCATCTCATTTATTCGTAACATTAGAGTCGAAGAACTTTTTTTTTAACTATTTCTAGGTATAATGCATACTATTTAATGGCAGAGAGTGTTGCAAAAATATTTCTCTTGCTCCTTGTGTCTCAGGTTCTGAAAACATCTGGCTGCCACTTACATTTTAGATCCTATGTGGATTTATATTCTTATTTCATTCTAGGATTGCTATGGTGTCCTGAAATTTTGTTGTGAGAGTGGGCTGAGGGTGTACCGGTCTCACTTTGTCCTGTAGAACCACTTGGATCTAGTGACCAGATATATATCAGGATGACTGGAGATGATCCAGGATGCAGAGAGAGACCTTGGCCATTTTTAAGCTAAGATTTTTCCCAAGTCTCATTTTTTTCTCAAGCAAAGTATATTCTTTGATTTCCCTGCAATCTAATCTTATGATTTAATTCATTCCTTCTCTACCAATGGATACTTCTATTAATCTCTTACCTCTGTGTGTGTGTGTGTGTGTGTGTGTGTGTGTGCGTGTATGTGTGTTTGTTTTGTTTTGTTTTTTTTCATTTAAGGTAACTTCCCAGGACTTAAAAGGATAAAATTAGTTCTTACCAAGACAATTCATTTCAACAATAGGATATACTTGACTCCATCAAGGTAGAAGAAGGGTATCAGTACAATAACAGTTAATCATACATTTTAATTTCAAGGGATTTTACACCAATTTTCCTAATTGGTTTTCCTTCTAGTCTCTGTATTTGTTCCTGAAATAGCTGGCAAGGCAGAAGTGCAGAAGTTGAATTCCTTTTTGCTTCTCAACAGGAGGACATAAGGACTTAAATTTTTTAAGTGCTAAAATGGATAATTTTTATGTTGCTGCAGTACAGGAACTCATATCACTTTGAGGGTCTCTCTGAGAGTCAGCAAGGGTTAAGAATCAGAATGTTACCAGGATATGATTTGGTTTCAAATGGTCATATTTCTGCTCCTCAATTTCTGATTTCTTTCTCTTTAAAAGCTACCTTTTATTTTGTTCTGCCTTTTGATTACAGGATGAACTGAGGGGTTCTTTCCAATTGAATCCAAGCTACTAGTATAACTTAGTGATGTAAAAGCAAAAGGTACAGGTTATAGTCATTCATAATCTTAAATGCAATTTCTCTAATACTTTTTTGTGCTATTTTTTATTATATATACACATATATTTTCAATTATGTAGTTATATTCTCTTTACCTTCTCTCATGGATGACAGGAAAATAGAAGTAATACATCATTATCATAAAAAACACATTTCCATATCAGTCATCCAGGCAAAAATGAAAGAAGCAAGGAAAATGAAAAAAAAATAGGATGATTTGATCTGCATTCAGACTCCACGAGTTCCTTCTCTTGATTTATAGCATTTTTCATCAATAGTCTTTTAGAATTGTCTTGGCCCACTGTATTGCTGAGAATACTTAAGACATTCACAGTAATATAATATTATTGTTACTGTGTACAATATTCTCCTGGTCCTGCTCATTCCATTTTGCATCAGTTCATGTACAACTCAGGTTTTTCTGAAATCATCTTGGTTATTATTTTTTATAGCACAATAATATTCAGGTTATGTTCATATACTTCAACTTGTTTAACTATTCCCCAGTTGATGGATCTCCCTTTGATTTCCAATACTCAGCCAGCACAAAAAAGCTACTATAAATATTTTTGTATAAATAGATCTTTCCCTCTTTTCTAGGATGTCTTTGGGATATCAACTTAGCAGTGTCATTGTTGGATCAAAGGGTATGCACACTTTTATAGCTCTTTAGGCACAGTTTCACATTGCCTCTGCAAAGTTTGGATCAGTACACAATTTTATCAATAATGTTTTAATATTCTTGTTTACCCACATCCTCTCCAACATCAAACATTTTTCTTTTTTTTCATATTAGTCATTCTGATACATGTGAGATTGTATTTCAGAGTTGATTGAATTTTCATTTCTGTAATTAAAATTGCTTAGAACATTTTATTTTTCAAATGATTATAGATAACCTTGATTTCTTTGTCTGGAAACTGCCTTAGATAGCTATGATTAGTTCATCTGAAAACAATTCTTATCTCTTGATAATTTATAAATTGAGAAATGGATTTTACTTTTATAAATTTTACTCAATTTTCTATATTTTTGAGAAATGAGGCCTTTTAAGAAATTTGCTCCAATAATTTTTTCAATTACTCTAGCTTCTTGTATTTCACCCTATATGCACAACTATATTTCTATTCTGTTTTCTTTCACTCTGTCCCTCCTCAAAAATATATTGCTTCTGACTACCCTTCCTCCAAATTGCCCTTCTTTCTTTTATCTCCACCTCCATGCTTTAAATCTCTCCCCATCCTACTATCTGTTAGGATGTGATATATCTTTTTATCCAATTGAGTGTGTATGTTATTTCTTCTTTGGGCCAATTCTTGTGAGAATACAGTTCACTCACTTCCCCTTACCTCCCTTCTGCTTCATTATAAAAGCTTTTTTCTAGCCTTTTTTTATGTGTGATAATTCACCACATCCTGTCCCTCCCTTTCCCTTTCTCCCAAACATTCCTCTCTCATCCCTTAATCTTATTTTTTAGATATCGTTCCTTCACATTCAACTAACACTCCTGCCTTCTATTCATTTTACCTGTCCTAATGATGAGAAAGTTCTTTTGAGTTAGAAATATCATCTTCCCCATGTAGGAATTTAATTTTATTATGTTCCTTATGATTTCTCTTCTTTAGTTCCCTTTTTATTGTACTCTAGAGTCTTGTTTTTGAAAAATCAAACATTCTATTCAGTTTTTATCTTTTTTACTATTTTACTGGACATCCTCTGTTTCCTTGAGTATCTGTTTTTACCCTGAAGAATTATGGTCATTTTTGCTGGGTAAGTGATTTATGGCTTTCATCCTAGCTCCTTTGCTTTTGGAATATCCTATGCCAAGCCCTCCAATCCTTTAATGGAGAAGGTGCTAAGTCTTGTGTTATCCTGATTGTGATTCTAAGATACTTCAGTCTTTTTTTTTTATTTCTAGGTGTTAGCAATATTTTTCCTTGACCTTGGAACTATGCAATTTGATTATAATTTTCCTGAGAGTTTTCTTTTTGGAAGCTCTTTTTGGAGGTGATTGTTCATTCTTTCACTTTCTCTTTTACCCGCTGGTTCTAGAATACCAGGTCAGTTTTCTTTGACAATTTCTTGAAAGATGAAATTTAGGTTTTTTTTTTTTCATCATAACTTTCAAATAGTCCAATAATTTATAAAATTACCTGTCTTGGATCTATTTTTCTGGTCTAATTTATTTTCCAATGAGATTTTTCACATTGTCTTCTATTTTTTCATCCTTTTGCTTTTGTTTTATTGCTTCTTGATTTTTCATAAAGTCATTAGCTTTTAATTTTTAAGGAATCATTTTCTTCAGTGAGCTTTTGTATCCCCTTTTCCATTTGTCCAATTACATTTTTAAAGGAGTTGTTTTCTTTATATTTTTCCCATTTATCCAATTCTGTTTTTAAGGCATTTTTTTCCTCATTGGCTTTTTGTATTTCCTTTACCATTTGATTTAGACTGGTTTTTAAGGTATTTTTCCTTCATTTTTTTGTGTCTCCTTTATCAAGGTGTTGACTTGTTTTTCATGATTTTATTGCATCACTTTTATTTCTCTTCCCAATTTTTTCATGTACCTTTCTTACCTGATTCCTTCAAAATCCTGAATTCTTCCATGGCTTGAGACCAATTTTTTTTTTTTTTTGGAAACTTTGGATGTAGGAGCTTTGACTTTATTATCTTCTGAGGGTGTGTTTTGATCTACCTTGTCACCAAAGTAACTTTCTATGGTCAGAGTTATTTTTTTTCTGCTTTTTTTTGCTCATTTTCTTTGAACTTTTTGTTAAAGTAGGACTCTGTTTTCAAAGGTATTTCTAGGTATTTTCAAGTTTTCAGTTGGGACTCTATGGAGAAATCTCTGCTTCTCTTTGCTGCAAGCTCTAGTGTACTAGTGCTCCTCCTCCTGCTGGATTGACTCCCAGGATTGAAACCCAAATTCAAGTATGTTTAAAGCAATGGAGTTCTGCTTCTTTGCTAGCTAACAGAACCCTGAAATATCCTTGTGACCAATTGTTCACCTCCCCTTACTATTTGTACCCTGAGAGCTCTGGAAGCTGCTGCTGTCACTACTGATTCAGTGAATCCCAAGGGTTACTCTCAAGGATTTTCTGAGTTTTTAAGGGTTTCTGTACTGGTAAGCCTGCACTGGCGTATGCTCTGCTCTCATGTTAGTGCAACAGACCTCTCCTGCTGATCCTTAAATTGTCCTAGGATGGAAAATTGTTTCACTCTGTCTTGTTATGGATTTTGATACTCTAAAATTTGTTTAGGATCATAATTTAAAGATATTTGGAGTGGTTTGTAGGCAAGCCCAAGCAAGTTCCGGTCTTTACTCCTCTTATCTTGCTTTTGTCTCCTAAAATAATTTTTGATGGTTTGATTGTTATGGCTCTGAATAAATAGATTAATTTAAGTACAATTATCATTTTTCTTATTTTGGCTTAACTTATCCATGAGCAATTAATATTTTCCAGTTGTTTAAATCTGACTCTATTTGTGTGAAAATGTTTTATCTTTCTGTTCATATAACTATCTTGGTATACTTGGTAGGTAGACTATCAAGTATTTTCTATTGTCTACAGTAATTTTAAGTGGAATTTTTCTTTCTAGCTCTTGTTGCTGGACTTAGTTGGTAATATATAGAAATGTTGATAATCTATGTAGATTTATTTTATATCTTGCAATTTTATTGAAGTTGTTAATAATTTCAAATACGTTTTAGTTGATTCTCTAGGATTTTCTAAATATGTTTCCTCATTGCCTATTCTGATTTCTTTTTCTTTTCTTATTACTATAGTTAATATTTCTATTATAATATTACATAATAGAAGGATAATGGATATCTTCACCCTACCCCAATTATATTTGGAAGGCTTCTAGCATTTCTGTATTACAGATATTTGCTGATGATTTTAGATAAATGTTACTGATTATTAGTGTTATAATTCTAAGTTCTCTTTATTACTATGCTTTTTAGTGAATTTTAATAGGAATGGGGGCTGAACTTTATCAAAGGCTTTTTCTGCATCTATAGAGATAATCTTATAATTTCTATTGGTTTTGTTATTGATATGATTAATTATGATGATAGTTGTCCTAAAATTAAACCAGTCCTGCATTCTTGGCTAAATTATAGTTGGTCATAGTGTCTGATCCTTATGATATATTGTTGTAATCTCTTTACTAATATTTTGTTTAATTTTTTTGCATCAATATTCACAAGTGAACTTGGATTATAATTTTTTTCTCTGTTTTGGCTTTTCCTGGTTTTTGGTATCAGCCTCATATTTGTATCAGAAAAAAAATTGGTAAGATTCTTTCTTTGTCTATTTTTCTAAATTGTCCTAGCTCTTTGAGACAAAAATATAATTAAAATGAAGGAGGAGAAGAATGATAAAAGGAAAAAGAAGAAGGTGGAGTGAAAGGTTAGAAAAAAGAGAAAATTTGGAAAAGTTTTTAGTTCACCATCTTGGCTCAATTCATCACACTTTCCTGGACAATATGAATCCCACTATTGCCTCTAAAGGCTTGGTCCTCAAATTATTTCTGTGGTTCTATAAAAAGAAGCATATTTACAGTTTGTGTGTTTGAATTAACTTTTAAAGAATTTACAGAGATGGAAATTAGCTATTTCATTCCACATAATGTTTTCCTCAATATAGAGTCAAGTAGTAGGCATATTCCCAAGGCTCAAGTTGTATGTACATGTTGGATAAAACTGGATAAGACCCCACTCTCATCAAATTTAACAAAATTTTGATTTAAATTCTTTTAATGCTTTGTATTAATTTCTTTCACTATCAGGGTCATGCTACTAGGTCTTAAGGCTTTGTGAAAGGGACACAAATACTACACAAATCTATCTTCAAAGGATGGATTATCATTAGGTAACAAAAGGTTATTATTAACATTTAAAATTCTACCTTATACTCTAAAAGCAATTCTAAAATGAAAAACCACAAAAAATGTTTTGAGGAAAGGCTATTGAGTTGAAGTAAGTATACAATACCCTTAGGTTACTTCTTTGAAACAGATGATAATTACTTTGGTAGATAAATTTTTGTAATTAAAAAAATAAGTTCTGTTACTCTACAGTTACACTTCTTGGACATATCATTAAGTCAAAGCAGCAATTACTTTGGCACTGTTTTTGGCACTGTTGATATGCCAAAGATTGTGCTAAGTGCTACATATACAAAATATGTAAAAGGAGCATTTACCTTAAAGGAACTCACAATCTAATAGGAGAGACAACAGGCAAGCAGGTATATATAATAAGTTATATAAAGGATAGTGAAGTTAATCTCTGATGGAAAGCATTAACAGTAAGGGTCTAGGATAAGCTTGAACAAGGTGAATTTGAGATTTGAAGGAAATCACAAAAGCTTTGAAGGCAGAGTATACCAGGTGTGAAGAACAGCCAATGAAAATGTAAGGGCTCAATAGGTAGGGTGCATAGTTTGAGGTAGTACAAGGGGTCATTGTCACTGCATCACAGAGCATGTGGAAAGTAGAGAAGTATAGAAAACAACTATTAAAATTAATAAGACATTCTAATTAATCTAAAACTGTGTAAAGTTCATAGATTGTAAAAAAAAGAACACAATAATTTAATCATCATTAAATAGAAATCATTTTTTGTAATTTTCATAAAGAGTAGGCACATGTGAGCTAAGATCATAATAATGTATTCACCTATTTTGTCCTCAAAACTCCTTGAAAAAGATATCTCTGTTCTCTTTACATTCTATTATTTAGATCAACCTCTAATTTATGAAGCTTTGGTCATTTTTTTTTTTGCTCTAGTAAGCAAAAGGCACAATAATGCCAGTTTCATTGGGTAAAATACCCATTTCTGTTAAATAGGCAAACCAAACATTTTTTTCTGCTTGGTCAACAGCTCAATAGCTTCACCTCTGCAACCACAAGAACATGTGTCTTAAAGAAAATATGCCACCAACATCCAAGTGTAATGCCCATGATTGAACACATGTTTAATAGAATCTAAATAATGTTATATCTAGAGAAGAATGCTGGCAATCACATTGCTTCACATTTTGAATAGTAATTTTCCTACATACTATAATAAATTTTCTAATTGGGGGGGGGCAAAGAAGAATTGATTTTGGGTAAAGAACTCACATAGAAACTAGTACAGTAGAATTGCCATAACTATGAATTGTTGTATTCCATCCCTTGGCAATGTCACTAAAGAAGGTAACATAGCATTAGAAAGAAAAAAAAAAACAAAAAAAACCACAAAAAAAACAACTGCTATGTGCAGGATTGTATTACATGCAAGTAACAAGAGAATGTTTCTCACTATTTTACTTTCCCATGTTTCTAAGCTCATTCTAATCAATAAAATTTAGTTCACGGAATCTTAGAATCTCATAATTGAAAGGCCATTTATTAGTTCAGTTTATACCTATATATTATTGACAAGTAAATGATGGAAAACCTGGTACCTACTGAGACTGTCCCATTCACTTCTGAGGCAGATAGTTATTAGGAAGTTTTTCATTATGTCAAAAGTTGCCTCATATAGCTTCTAACAATTTTCTGCCTTCTTTGACCAATCAGAACAAATGTAATTCGCCTTCCATAAGGAAACCTTTCAAATACATGAAGATAACTATTGACCTTCATAAATCAATGTCAAGGGAAGTAAAGGCAAACTTTTAGAAAATTGAGTGCACCTCCTATGGAGAATTTAAAGTGAAAGAATCATAGTAGATACTCAAAAATGTGTTCTTGCCTGTGTTCTTGGAGGGAATATTCATGTAATGGAAATCAAAGTATCAAATAATGGTTCTCATTTATATTGTGTTTGGAGGTTTAAAAGTGCTTTTCTCACTTCAGTCTATGAGGTGAGACTTAAAAATATTTTAAACTCCATATTTACAGATGGGGATATTTGAATTTAGAAATGTAAGGTGATTCACTGAGGACCAAACAGCTGGGAAGAATTATAGTGAAGAGATGAACTTGGGTTTCTTTTGATTCCAAGGCCTATACTCTTTCTGCCACACATACTTCTTTCCTCAAGGAATTAATCCAAGAATTTCATCTTAGATTCTTCATACATTGCCTTTCTATACCAGGTAGATGTGTTAGATCTTCTAGAAAGAAGAGAAAAATATTCCCGGGGATGAATAAACAAAGAATTCATTTATTTTAGTATTTTAATTTTTATGGCAGGCTATTGCTCTTGAACAAGCAAGCTGAGGTGATGAATGGGTGGGGGTGTTAATACAGATGTGGGTGTTAATGGTCTCTTAATGTGGAAATCCCTTAAAATGATTCAGAACTCTTCAATTTCACAGCCATGTGTTCTTTGCTATTGAGAAGAATTAGCCATAAAACATTGCTAGTTAACTGTCAATAATAGCCTTTCAAACCTTTCCCCCTCCCTATGGATACATAGAGCAAAAAATCATTTAGAGATGATAAATAATTTGGTGGTTTTATCATATAGAACACTTAACTTGTAAATTGCCTTTATTAACAGTAACTAAATACAGGAAAATACTAAGTAAATCCTAAAAAAAAATTGCCTAAGGCACACAGAGGTTAAGTAATTTGCCTAGGCTAACTAACTAGTAAGTATCAGTTTTAGGTTTAGTTTAAGATCTTGATTTTTAAATCAACTAATGATCTGATTCTATCCACATGCCACATTGTCTTTCCTATGGTCAGACTAACACTGAAGAAAAAAAAAAAGAAACAAATTAACAAATAAAAAATCTAAACTCTGCTTCAGATAAACATGGTGATTGTAATAATATTAAATCTGTCAATTTGTGGTTCTAATATAGCTGGAAATAATCTTTTAAAAGGTTTTGTTTAAGAGGAATACAATATAATAAAAAAAAAAAAAACACTGGACTTTGGAGACTGAACATCAGAGAGGTTAAGTGACCAGCTCAGTGTCACACAGCTGATAAATAACATGGCCTCTATTTATTCATATATAACATGAAAGTGCTTGTTAGATGATCACTTAGTCCCTTATAGTTTCTAATTATGAAACTTAAAGAGAGCACTTTTTAATAGTTGTTTAGCAGGAAAGTAAATTTCAAAAATTCATTAACTAAAATAATTGATCTTAGGCAATATTATTATTTAAAGTGAGTGTTGATAAGTTTGTATAATAGGACATTTTCTAAGCTTCTTGAAAAAATAGCCCATTTAATTAATAACAATAGCTTTCTAGTGGTATCAACTGACTGCACATAATAGAAAAAATAATTTCCAAAGAATTGAAAACAATATAATTGATAGGTCAGTGGAGAATTAATTAGTGGATATTAGCAGGCAATAATCCATTTTAAACAAAGCATTATAAAGGAGAAACAGTTTAAAGGATGTCATTAAAGAAATGGGTACATAAAAAGATAGTCCGATCATGTGGGAAGAATGAGAAATAATTGATATCTTTGGAATGACAGAAAAATTCATAAGAGGACTTCTAGAACTTTGGACAGTCCTCAAAAAACTTATAGGGAAACATGGACAAAAATAACACAAGAAGGTCAAGAATGAAGGGATTATAAATTTCATCTTTGGAAAGATTAAACATATTGACAAGGTCAGTGATTCATTGGTATATTTGAATATTTAAGCTAAGAAGCTTACCTAGAAAACTGAAAAGGAGCCTTCTTATGCTTTTGTACTTAGAAAAAATCTTCAGAATTTTCTTGCTTAATGTTTTTAGCAAATAGGTTTTGTTAGAATACATCATCATAATTTATCTAAAGTGTGCCTTTGCAATAATAGGACAGCACTGTGCAAAAATAACCACAAGCACAGATGAGTGTGTGTGTGTATGTATTTGTGTAAAGCCACAAAACTTGGTTTTAATAGAATAGAATTCATACTTTAATCAGTCACTAATAGAGTCTGACTGACACAGATTTCTTTTTTTTTTTCTTGGATCATAAAATGAAAACTTGGCAGCTGAATGTTGACAAAGCAGTGAAAAGATGAACTAATTGCACTCTACAAGTTATGAATGAAACATTAAAATTTTTGTAGATGTGACTCTACTTTTCAAAAATGTAAACCAGTTGCCCATATAATGAATAATTTTAAAAATTATAATAAACCACATCTAGAAGTAATGTGTAAGGATAGTTACATCCTTAAAAGATATATTTATATTGGCTTAATGGATATCTACTGGCTAATGTCAACAACAGAGAAAAATAAATCTTTCAATCTAATTCTTGGTACCTAGGACTGTTCCTTGAATATAGAAACTGTATCAAAAATGTTTGTGAATTACATTGAATAATTCACAACATGAATACCTTTAATACTTTAAATTTCACAAAGACATTTTTTTGGCAGTATTCTTGAGAGGTAATTAGTTTTTGTCTCTGGGGTGAGTAAAACCCAGGCATATCAAGCAAGTAACCTATTGTCAATTGATAAAGGGGAAAAAAAACTATGTGCAATGAGGAAGAGCCAAGTATGCTGGGTTACAGGTCCAAGACTATGGCTTGGCTCTGAAGTCAGAGGTACTAGATTCAAGTCCATTCTCTGAAATGTTACCAGTAAGATATTAGACAAGACATTACCTTTCCTGAGCCTCAGTTTCCTTATCTGTAAAGTGAAGTAGGATTATATGTTCTCTGAGGAATCTTGTACCACTGGGTCTATGATTCTATGATCAAATGTTTTTAACCTTCAATGGAACTGGTGCAACACCAAGGCTATCAGTATGTTATCTCATACTCTTGCTACATGACCAACCAATCTTCTTTTTTGATTTTACATTTCTTGAATGATTTTTATTATAGGACTTCTGCATGTCACTGTTGGAAATATCTTACAACCGATTTATACCTATTATGCATTTCTCCACTTCTCTTTGATAACCAGTCATTTTGATACCTTTCTATTATTTATTTATTTTTTTGCTGATGCAATTTGGGTTAAGTAACTTGTCCAGGGTCATACAACTAGGCAATGTTAAGTGTCTGAAGCCAGATTTAAACTCAGGTCCTCCTGATTTCAGAGCTGGTGCTCTATCCATCAAAGCAGCTACCTGTCCCCTTTCTACTATTTTTAAAACATCACATAGCAAGTTTCAGGACAAAATGTCTATCCCTTTTCTAAGAGCTGAATCATCTCTTTTAACAAAGAAAAATAGATCATGAAAAACAATCAAAACAGTGATAAATTTGACAATATACATATTTTTGCCCTTGTAATACTTTACTTCTTTGATGAAATGAGGAAAGTATTTTCATTATCTGTTTTATAGAACTACTATTGTTAGATTGATTTGTTTAATTGCAAATTTGAGCTTCATTGTTTTAGTATTCTTTTTATTTATATTATTGTTGGTATCAACTTTCCTAACTCTATTTGTTTTACTTGTTCTTGTATATATCTTCACATTTGTCTAAAATATGGATCATACTCATAATTTCTTCTTGTACAATATTGTTTGATTACATTCCTATATCACATTTGTTCATTCTTTGTCCAGGCGATGGATTGCTATTTTTATAATTCCTAGTACTATAAAAGTGCTGCTCTTCATATTTATGTGTATGTTGGACTGTTTTTGTTATCTTGAGCAACTTTGGTGAGATTGTGGTATTCCATGATTCATATTCATATAGCATATTTGGAAGTATATTATTGTTTAGAGTAATGATGATGAGAGCTATCATTTAAATAATACTTTAATGCTTAATAAATATCTAAGTTGATTCTTAAAACAACTCTGGGAGGCAGGACTCCCATTTTACAAAAAAGTATGTTTTATAAATTTTACAATTTTAAAATAGTATCCTAATTTTACAGATGAAGAAATTGAAACATTCAGAGATTAAGTGACTTGGCCAGAGTCACATAAGTAATACATGTCCGAGGTTAGATTTGAACTTGTCTTTCTGACACCAGGTCTTGTACCATTTTCATTTCACCACCTAGCGCTTAGAAATGTTTGTATGCATTTGTTGCAGGAGTCAATGGGCATTTATTAATTATGCATTATGTGCTAGCACTGGAAATACAAAAAAGGGGCAAATTAGCCTTACCCTTGGGATTTCCATTTCAAGATAGGTAAAGGAAACTATATATATATATATATATATATATATGTATATATATGTATATGTACATACATATACATATATAAACATATATATATATATATATATATATATATATATATATATATATATATATATATATGCAGTGTATAGAAAATATTTCTATCGATCTGACTATCTGCCTGGCTGCCTGTGTGTTTTGCATAGCAAGAAGCCTAGAAAAAAATAGAGGATATTCCAAATATGTTAGAGAACTAGTGCAAAAATACAGAAATGAAAGTTGTTGCATCATGTGCAAGGAATAGCAAGCAGATAATTGTGGCTGCATCTTACTTGTAGTGAAAGAATGCTGAAATGAAGGAAAGCAGCCATAGTATGAAAAGCTGGTAAGAGAAGGACGTATGTGTGTGTGTGGGGGTATGTCTGTCTGTAACTATTAAGATCTGTATTTTAGACAGATCACCTTGGCAGTAACTATAGATTGGAAGGGGCAGAAATTTGAGGGAAGAAGGTCAGTCAGAAGTCTGTTACAATAATTAATGTGATAGGTAATGAGGTCTGAACTATGATGATAGCTCTGTGAGTAAGGAGAAAGGGATATGAATGAAAAAATGAAGAATAAACATTTAATTAACATTTCCTATAGGCATTATAGTACTAAGAAATTAGATTAGATGACTAGTGAGTTCCCTTCACATTCTCAAATTTTATGATTTCAAAGTCATTGTTTGCTTGGTGCTTGCTCATCTATGTTGTAGCAAAATTGCTGCATCAGAAGTCAAACAAAAGAGACTATATACTAACTCTGCCATGAATTAACCATGTGATCTTGGTCAAGTCCCGTTTCTTCACTGCACCTTATTTTTCTTACATGTGATGGGGTTGGATTGGATAATCTCTAGCCAATTTTTGCAATAGAAATGGGATTACATACTGCTGCTAGGAGATAGTAGTATTTCATATAGGATAAAGCTCAATACTCTGTGTTATTGTCTTCCTCAATGTATGTAACTGAGTATGTGCAGAACCTATCAGAACCAATTTGGAAAGTTGGGTCTCCCTTAAATATATTGGGGGCAGGCTTGCATAGTATAGGGCTTCTTAAACTTTTCCCCTTCACTACCCGTTTTCATTGAGAAATTTTTACATGACCTCATATATAGATATATTAAATATGTCTACAAATCAAACATTTGCTGATAATTAATCCTAATTTCATGACCCCCTAATTACATGAACCCTGTATGGGCTCAGGAACCACAGTTTAAGAAACAGAGGCATAGTGGATATAAAGATGGTTTCAGAGCCAGCAAGACATAGATTCAAGTCCTTCCTCTGAAACATGTTAGCTGTGTGAACTTGAACAATTCAGTTCTGCCACCCCTTAGGTACCTTTCTAAGACTGTACTTTGCAGAGAAGGTGCAAATCTACACTGGTAGAAGGAGTTTCTTTCCCAGTGAATTCCTTATACTAGTGAAATCTTACAGCCCCTGTTCTTATTTGTAGGTTCGTGACAACTTTTTCAGAAATACAGACCATTACAGAAAACAACAGGATTTATAAAAGAAAAGAAGGAAAGGGAAGAAATTCTACACAGGCAGCATGAGGTTAGTTGCACACAGAGGGCCATGTGGTCCCCATCACTCATCTTTCCTCTTTTTCCTGGGATATGCTGAGCCATAAATTTTTAGAGAAATATGCCAGATAAATACTGGCTCCTTGTCATTGGCACACGTTCAGTTCCCCTTAAAGAGCAATGTACAAATTGCTTCCTTGTTCAGCTGAGAGCTCTGCAGAGCTTAGTCTTTTTACTGATGTTTAGGAAATACAGGCCGTAGGTGAGCAGGCACTTCCTACTGAGACTTTGATGTATTAACCTTAAACAAAAAGAGTTTATAATTCAGTTGCAGAAAAGTAACTCTTGGATTCTGTTGGGAATGGGAGCATAGAAACCTTAATAAGACTTCTTTCAAAGAGCATACATGCCTGGGACATTCTGAAAGGTTGGTTGTACCTGATTCCTGTTTGGACCAGTACCATATACATCAAGAAGTAGGGAAAACACTATGATTGCCAGTAATAAGTGGTGGCAAGGCACATAAATTACTGGTCCTTTGCTCTATGATTTAAGGAATTCACAGTAGCAAAGGGTCACATGGATGGCTCTGAAGGCTGGAGTTATTCAGCTTGGATGTGGTAGAGAATTTACTTCCTCTGAAGGAAGGCCAAGACTGCTCGTGAATATTGCATTTGATTTTAAAAAGCACATTGATTTGGCTTTCCCACAAACCCCAGCCTTTCCAAAGGGATAGGGGCTCAGGCCTGATTTTGCTATTCATTGCTCAGAAGGTTCACTACAGGGGCTGCATTTCTACAAGCTGTGACCAGCAGAGGAACCTGAATGCCTTCCAAGTGAGCAGGCACCTCTTCAATCTAAAGCCAGAGAGGTCAGGGAAGGGAAAATGAATTTAGCTTCTTCCAACCTAAGTGGTGATCAAAAGCAGGAACATTTTTAGATTTATCTAGTCTTGAGCCTTGCCTGTAGTTTTGAAAGTTTACTAAATGTTGCCAATTTAGTATGCCAGCTGTGAGGATAATCCATAAGGCTGGAGGTCCTTATCTGAATCCACAGTGACATCTTCCCCACAAAGGTCCATCTGAATAAAGCAATTAAAGAATGATTCTCAGTTTCCTTTGTCCTCTCACTTCAATGAAATATAGAAAGATTTCTAACTGGCAAATATAAGAGCTGTAAGGTGGAGTCAATTCATGAGACAAAGTGTTGATGTTTTAAATGCGATCAAGGATCCAAGAACCCCCTTAAGATGGAGTAACACCGAAATAAAAAGTATGCTTATATTAACCAAACTCCTCCTTGCCACCCAGTCTCCTTCATGACCGGTTAATATTCTGCTGACTGGCAGTATTTCCCTCTCTACCTTCTTCATGCCCAGCTAATTAAATTCACTTTCCCTTGTCATGCATCACATGTTCAAAGTTGGCGGGAAAGTCCTCCTGTGGGATGTGTTGGTTAATCTGCAGTTAGTCTATTAAGCATGCTCATTCCTCATTTGCCTTTGCCAGGTCATTCATTGATCCCCATTAACTTGATCCAGACTGGGGGTCTTGTTAAAACTATGGTTGAAAAAGATACAGGGACCAATTTCTGATTGGTTAGAACCACCTGTTAAACAGCTTTGTTGATTATTATCACAATTCTCAGAATTCTAGCTCTCTGAAAAACAAATTTTTGTTACCCCATCTTGAGACTCATCCACCACACTGATCCTTTGATTTGTTGGGTCTTCCTCTAAACTACCTCAATGTTTATTTCTTTATCTACTTGGGAGGTGTGCACCCACACCACCTAATAAAAATATACTTGCGCGTAGAAAATGAATATTTTTTATCTTTGGATTGCATGCTTTTTGCTTCAATATTTTGTGTACAATGTTGCTGTTTAGTCATTTCAGTCACATTCAGCTCTTTATGATCTCCTTTGGAGTTTTCTTGGCAAAGATACTGGAGTGGTCATTTCCTTCTCTAGCTCATTGTATAGATGTAGACCTGAAGCAACAGAATTAAGTGACTTCCCCTGGATCACACAGCCAGTAAGTATCTGAGGCCACATTTGAACTTCAGTTTTCCTAACTCTAGGCCTGGTGCTCTATCCACTAAACACCTACATGTTTCTTTAATAATAGCAAGTTATTGAGCAGTAATGTTGATATAGGCACAAAAGTCTGAAAAGAATTTCATATATTTTATTTTAGATACTTCTTCATTCAATGCCTTAGCTTGTTGGGTAGATTTTTCAGATGTCTTTCCTTCAAGAAAAAAAAAAATCTATTAATCACAAAATAAAACATTTATGGAAAGAAACATTTACCACTTAATTTGTAAGCCAGAATCTGCTATTTAAATTTCTTAGATTTTTACTTATCAACTTTATCAAAGTATTGGATAATTAAATGAATATATAAATTAAAAATAGACAAGATATATACAAAGTAAAAAAAAAAAAGAAAAAAAAAGAAAACCTAAGTAGCACCAATGTAAAAGGACAAGAAGATTTTCATCCAGAAACCTGGACTCTTACCCTTGATCACCTATGGGCCTCAGGCACAGCAAACTCTGTCTTAGATTTTATTCCCACCTTTTTGGACCATTATTACAGGGCAAAAAAGACAAAAGAACTTGAATGGGTTTTGAAAAAAAATAAAGAAGCATCTTGGAGACAGCTGACATTACTTAGAAAACTATTTGAAGAAAGATAACTGAAATCCTTTTTTTTTTTTTCATTCATCTCTCATTGAGAGGTCTCAGTATGAGAGATCATTCCAGATATTGTAGGGGTTTGATTATTCATCCTCAAAATATTCTGTGCACTTGTGGCTATTGTTCAGTTATTTTCAATCACATCCAACTTTTCATGACCTCATTTGGGGGCTTTTCTTAGTAAAAATATTGGAGTGGTTTGCCATTTTCTTCTACAGTTCATTTTACAGACGAAACTGAGGTAAATAGGGTTAGTGACTTATCCAAGGTCACACAGTTAGCAAGCTAGATTTGCACTAGAGAAAATGAGTCTTCCTAACCCAGGCCTGGTGCTGCAGCTGCTTTGTCACCTACCTATTCCCTGACTCTCTAGACTATGTATTTTAAATTAAGGGAGTTAAAAAAAAAAGCAAAAGAGTTGGGAAAATATACCAATTGATTAAAACTCTAGTGAAATCCAACCCAGACTTCTTTTGTGGTTTTCAGAATACACTTCAGATTTTGTTGTTTTAATTATGCTTGCACCTCTTCTGAACTCTGGTTTTTGGCAAAAAGAGACTGTAGTAAAATTCCATGAAAAAGGTTGCTGTTGTGGTATTTCTAGTGTGACCTAAAGCATGAATCTGTGGAAATTGTATAGAAGGCTTGTTCTGTTTCTCTTTTGGGGAAATGCCTGGTCCTATTTAGAGGCCAAAGAGGTTAAAGTAAAATTGGATGGAAATTGGATGAGCCTTAGGTACATTTGGAATGACTCTCACTTACTTTGAGGCAGCAAACCTCAAGTGTTTTTGAAACCCATTGCTAGTAGAATACTAGTTTCCTATTTGAGATGACAGCTTAGGGTTTATGTTCTGTCAATAGAGAGGATAGGACCAGAGAATTTTGAGATTACTCAGATATTTCAAGCACTAAATAAAGGGGGTCACCATTCAGTGCCCTGAACTAAGGTAGGAGGAAAAAAATAAAATGCTCCTTTGATAATGTTTCCAACAGCCCTTCCCCCCTTTTTACAGTTTCATTAATTCTCAAGGTCACTGGTTTTTAAGTAGCAATTGTTTCTCCCTCCTCCCTTTTTACCTAAATTCTTCTCATGTTGACAGCAACCAGTGGAACTAGCACTCTATCATCCTTTCATTGTTGACAGACCAATGATGAAATGGGACCCAAGAAATGAAACCAGAAATCTTAATATTAGAGACTCTGATATTGGTTGCCTTACAAAATTCCTGTTTTTTAAATTAATTCTCTAAGTTTTATTTAGAGAATGGCAAAAGAAAACTCTAAGTCTCAAAGGAAATTGTTTACATGTGAAGATGACTTTTGATAAATTCTTCTTACCCAATAAAAGGCAACAGAGGAAAATAAAAATTTGCATATCACTTACTATTTGCCAAGCACTGTGCTAAATGCTTTACAAGTATTATCTTACTTGAACCTCATAAAAGCTCTGTGAGGTAGATGCTGTTATCATCTCCATTTTGCAGTTGAGGAAACTGAGTCAAACAGCGTGTAGGTGACTTGCCCAGAAGCACAAAGCTAGTAAGTTGTCCAAAGTCAGATTTTTATTCAGGTCTTTCTAATAATAGGCTCAGTGCTTCATCCATTGTGCCACTGGGCTGCTTCTTCACTCAGCAAGGTTTGTTGACTTTCAGGGCATATAGTAGCCATCTATAAATATTTGTAGTCATATATGTCATACAAATGGTATCAATCATCTTTTTTTCCCCTCATTAAAATGAGGCAAAATCTGTCATACTTCTCTTCAGGTATTGTGAAAAATAAGATGTTTAAAGTACTTTGTGACTGTCAGCTGAATATAGTTCACATTGCAGTCTTCTTTGCTAGAAGAGTGCAAGAAGTAATGAGTTCAGAGGACAACATAACCAGGTAAATCATTTTCTCTCTTTTCATGGATTTTATCTACTGCCCAAAGAACTCTGGAAATTAAACAGACAAAAAACATAGGGATGAGTATGATTCCATTAAAATCAGCAAATGTTTAATCATAGTTCTGAAGACTCTGATAATATTCATAGTAATAGAATTACTCTTGCCATAACCTGAGAATTTTTTTTATTTCCTTGTTCATGTTCATGAACTTTGAATTTCCAACTGATTACAATCATAAGACCAGTAAGACAGAGATAGAGAACTAAATGTTTTCTTTGATTTTCATGACTCTCAAATCTTTCTAAAACAGGAATTGTGTATCAGAAATAAAGCATTTTCACCCCAATCCACAGTCTAGAACAACAAAAAACCAAACATAAAAATCCAATGAATCAATGACTAAACTCTAATCTCTAACTTGTTCAATCAACACTCCTTCTGTTCATCTTTCTCCCTATAGAAGAGTTATACAAACTAACCCATGTGCTTTAATAGAAATCAACTCTACATCCCTGGTATTCCTTTCTCTGGTGCCATGAAATCCAAATCACAAAAAATGTGCTCAGTCTGGGTTAGCAGCAGGAGAACAACAATAGCAAAGACTAATAAAGATTTATGCCATAATAGAATTAGGCCAGAGAATGAGACACAAAGGGTAGAAGTTAGAACATGTGTGACACTCCATTAAGCTTGAGTGAAAATATGCAGCATTATGCTGAAACCAATTTTGTCCCCCAAAAGTCACTTAGTGCCATAGGCTGATAGACCATGAATTGTTTAACATGGAATGAGGCAGGCAGTTTTGAGAACAATCCCACAGGGAAATTGCCCACAGAGACGAGAGAGAGAGTTAAAATTAGCAAGAGGGGAAAATGAAGCAGGAGATGATGAGAAGGCTGAAATTTCCAAAGATCTCAAAGAAGAAAATTTACCAACAGGAAAGGCATTGACAGCAGAAAAGAAAATGGCCTCCAGATCAAGGAGGAAAAAAAGTTTAGGTAATTTTGAAAAAGTATTGAAAGAAAAAACTAAATGTTTAAATATCTAATGAAGCAGAGGATAGATTCCAAGAGAGCATGGAAGCACAGTAGGATGTTATTGAATGGTTTTAAAAAAGAAATATAAGCTGTGGAAGCTGAATTTATAGTCTTCACAACAGAAGCAATTGGCAAAATAGAAAAACTTGAACTCATGGTGCTAAGTCTTACAAAGAAAGAAAAAAGAGGATAGCTAATTTTAAATTGTAAATACATGGAAAGGAATGACAACCTGGAAGAAGAGAATAAAAATCAATAGCATTAAAAGAAAGCATGATTTCCATAAAGGCCAAATATTTATCTCAAAGAAAATGTGAGCATGAAGACAATTTAAAGATTATAGATATCCAAGAAGAACACTACAAGTAAAACAAAACAAAAATTGAAAAAAAAAAAAAAACCCTAGACCCTATATGAAAGAACTAATACAAGAAAACTGACAAAAAAAATTTGGTCACGTGAGACAAAAATGTCAGTTGAAAAAATTCACAGATTATCTTCAGAAAAACCTCCTATGCTGCAAAATTCCAAGATTCTTGGGAGTTAAATTTAACAATTCCATTGAGAAATAACAAATTCTACAAACCACTGTGCAAAAAGATAATTCAAATGTAAAGGAAAAGAAGTTCAAATAACACAAGATTATTTTGTACAAACTAGAAAATCCAGCAGAAATGTTTCATAAAGAACAAGAGTTCAAGATGTAGCCCATTGTGATCTATCTTACATATCTGAACCTGATTATAAATAAATAGAGATGAATGCTCAATTAAAAAGAGACATTCAAAAATTCTTAAAAAGAAAATCAGACCTGAAGAAATCATTTGCTTTTCAAGCATCCCAGGTACTAGAATTAAAACAAGAATAAAGCAAATACAACAATTTAGGACAACAATAAAATAACAACACAGAGAGAAATAATGTTTATTTTTGGAAATGTATGAAGAGACAAGGATGAAAACAGTAGTTAAATAGAAGTGAAAATGAAGAAAGAATCTAGAAATAGTCATAGACTAAACTTTTTGACACCTTGACAATAAGTGAATCCAGTGTGTGTGTGTGTGTGTGTGTGTGTGTGTGTGTGTGTGTGTGTGTGTGTGTGACTAAATTAGTGGGAGAGAACATAAAAAGGGAGAAGAAGAATATATAGGGGGATATATGATGTGTCCTAATCAAGTAAAGGCTAATAACAATGAAGGCTAATAACAAAAATAACTTCTGTACTCTTTCAAGAAGAAAGCATGTAAGAGATAAAAGACTGAGCAAAGAAGCAAAGGGATAGATTAAAATAAAGCGTGGGGAAGGAGAAGAAAATCTTGTTTTAGAGGGGATATTATTAAGGAATGTTCTTATGGGAAAAGAGATATAAAAGGCATTGGAGGCTTTATAGTGGGTATTATCTACAGAGATTTGGTACTTAGAGGAACCCTTCATCCTTGTCTCAGGGGAATGGAAATCCATTCCATGTACAACTGATATCTAGAAGAGTGGGAAGGAAATGGATTGAAGGAAGAGATTTTAAGGCAAGTGGAAAAATAAATCTTAGCATCAGAAAGAAACATTAACTGAGCTATAAGAACTCTGGATTTCTTTGATCTGCTTATATTCTGCTCCCTCCCCTTTATCCCTACAAGTTACTCCTTCTAAGCTTACTATCTTCACAGTAACCTTCAACTCCCCATCCCTCAGTATTATCATAGACCACCAATTCATGGTCTAGTTCTTCTTTCTATTTTGACTTTGTGGTGAGTATTTCAAACCTATATTATCTTCAGCTTTTGTACTCTATCCTTTCACAGATGACCAAAAGAACAACCTTCGAGTATTCCCACCATGTACTTCCTTCTCTCTTGCATCTATTAAATATAATTAGAGGAAATCATGAAACTGTGCTGATAAGGTCCACTAAAATTTATATTATCTAATCTAAATTTATATCAGCAAGGCAATACTTTTACTCCTTCCTAATTGTTTCCTTCTCTCATTTACCACAACAAATTTTTTAAATTTTCCTTTTCTTCTCAGTTTTTTCAAACTATGCCTTTTTCTTACTCTCCTTGCTAAGACCTTTAGTTCATTTTTTTAAAATGAAGTCATTCATTGAGATTTCTTTCTTCTCTTTTTCTCATCTCATAACCTCGGAAGTCACTCTTCCCCCATTATCTTCTCCTTTTTCAGTCTCTGAATAAGAGGTGGCATTTCTGCTACTTTATAGGAACCCTTGATCCTATTTTCTTATGTTTTATATTCAGCAGACTACCCTTGCCATTATCCCTATTGTCTTTCTAACCTCTATCTTCTGACTTCTGTGCTGCTTTTTTCATGTGAGCTCTCCATAAAATATTCTTTTAGGCAAACATACATTTGGCATTTGAACTATGTGGCCAGCCCTGTAGAGTTGGACACTCTGCAACAGAGTTTAAGTATTTGGCAGTTCAGCTTGAGAAAGATCTTTAGTTACTGGTACTTTATCTTTCTAGGTGATCTTCAGAATTTTCATAAGTCAATTCAAGTGGAAGTGATTCCATTCCTTGGTATGATGCTGGTATGTCCAAGTTTCACAGACATACAACAATGAGGTTGGCACAGTGGTTCTGTGGAACTTTAGTTTGGTAGACAATTTAATTTTCTTTTTTCCCATATATTCCTTTAGTACCTCCCAAACATTGAGCTAGCTCTGGAAATGTCTACATGAATCTCATTATCTGTGTGTACATCCCTGGAAAGTATACTGCCAAAATAAGTGAACTTTTCAGTAGTATCCAACATTTCTCCATTTGTGGGAATTAATGGTTTTGTGTATAGGTTGCTGGCTGGTGGAGAACCTTTGTGTGTTTGTTTTGTTTTTGGTATTGTCAGGCTCAAATGAGCACATATCACAGAGAATCAATACACATTTTCTTGCATCTCAGCCTTGTAGGCTACATCAAATGCATATAATCTATAAACAAATATGGCATGCCAGTTCTCCCTCCACTTTAGTCTTAGCTAGTAGCATTTGTAAATTAAATAATTTACCATGAATTCAGTAGCTGATCTTGATGCCATTTTTGTCTTCATTAAAGGCTGCTTTCTTAGACATGAGCTGTCCTGCTAGTAAACCTTATGTTTTTTCATTTATCAGCTTCTGAATTTCCCCACCATTTCCATGGGGGAGAAATCAGTCTTGATGTTTGTAAATGCTCTGGCCAGATGATTAAATCAATTCTGAAAATTATTTCTTTTCTGTTCTACTTTTACCAAATGTGTGTTCATTTAATTTTCCCTTTAAGTCAACAACAGACTTTTGAAGCATGGGAGAAGTGCTCAATCTGTTGACATTAATAGTCTTCTGATAGTTGTCTTGCCTTGGAACTGTCACTATTGCTGATTGCAAAGATTTAGCTTGGAGAGGATAGGTCTGTGATTGGTCTAGCACTCTGTACCATATGTCACCTTCATATCCTCTCTCACATCCTATCTCTTCTCCTTTTAATGACAAAATTTACTGAATGCCAATGACTGCATCCATGAAACTGAAGACAGCATTAGTGATGAGAAGATCTTGAGATACACAAGTCTTCAGTAATAAGGGACCATTGGTATTGCTTTTTCTGACTCCATTCCTCCAAGGACTCCTTGTCATTTCTGGTAGTCTAAACCTATACAAGTATTAAAATCACCCAGAATTATAAGTTTGTTCTATTTTGGCATATTAATGACTAAGGTCTCTGAGTCTTCATAAAATTTTCTTTTAGCCTCATCAGGGTTTGTCATGGAGGGAGCATAGACACTGATGATAGTCTCATGGCACTTTACTGAAAATGGTAATTGCATTAACGTGAGCTTGTCCACTATTTTTGAGGAGAAATACAAGCATATTGGTTATAATAAATTTGATTACAAAACGTACACCAGCTTCACAGTGCTCCTTATGACTGCTGCCACTCCAGAAAAATGTGTATCCAACTTGAACTTCAGTAAGCTGCCCTTCATTTTCCAGATTGTTTCACTCAGAGCTGCTATTTGAACACATACCTGCTGAGTTCTTAACAATAAGAGCTTCTAATCTTTCAGGTCTACTGGATTTTCTACTATATTTTCTATAAGCATGCGCCATTCCAAGTACCAATGGTAAGTGGAATCATCTTCACAAAAGGATCCCCACCTGACACAGTAAAGGGCAAAGTTAGATTTAGTGAAGCAGACAATTTTTAAGGTGCCTTTTCTAGCCCCTTTCTTATACTATACACCTATACTATTCTATACTTATACATCCATGTTCACAACCTCTGTTTTATCTTTGATGTTGCTCTGAATCATCTCATGCCAAATTTGGCCATTTCTTTTCCTCTATATTTATCTTTCCCGTACAGCACCTTCTTTCCAGGTACACAGTCTCCACAGATTTTCAGGCTCTTATTTCTTCTCATCTAGATTTTTAGAAAAATTTTAAAATGTGTCCTCCTGTCTTCTGAAGTCTGCCTCCACTTCAATACATTATTTGCATAGCTACTGAAGCATGTGTGTGACTATTTTAACACCATCTCCCTTCAATTAATTCCTTTTACTTCCAGGATCAAGTATAAAATTCTTTATTGGTATTTAAAGTTCTTCAAAACCTGATCCTTTCTTACTTTTTCATTCTATTTATGGTTTTGTCCCTTCTGTGAGTATTTGCTAATTATTTTGGATTACTTGCTTATATTGGAACCACGTATTCCTTTCTCTAATCCATTTTGCATGAAATTCTCTCCTTAACTTGTGACTTGTAAAATCTGTCTCTTCCTTTAATAATCAACTCATGTGTCACCATCCTCCAGAGCCCTTTTCTTAGCTCTTCAGCTGCTAGTGCCACACCTGCCAAGTTTACCTTCTCCCTGATTTATATCTATATGATATATATTCACGCATACATACACACATACACACATTTATCAGTACATCTAATATGTACTGACATGTGTCATACATCTATAGATATATAGATGCACATTTCAAAGCTGTCTTCCATGTATATATTTGTCAATATATCTCATGTATGTAATATACTTTCTACATACACACATAGATATATATGTGTATATATATATGTATGTATATATACATGTATTTATGTGTATATATATATATATATTCCCCATTAAAATATAAGCTCCTTTAGAGGAGGAGCTTAAGAACTGAAATTTTTTGCTATTTCTTAATGCCTCTCTTAACATATTGCCCTCAACAGCTACCTCTCACCCAAATGTTTTTCTTCCAGATAAAATAATGTCATTTTATAAATCTATGAATTTCAGTTTGTTCATGTTGTTGGTAAAATGTTTACTAATCCAAAAAAAAAAGTTATCTTAGATAACCCCAACGAGCATATATTTAAACTCTGAGTGTCCCTTCCTTTCTGACTTTCTATGCTACATAAATCCTTTGAGGAAAGAGATAAAAACCTCTTCTCTTAATGATTTACATTAGGAACTTGTTTTATTATTTTTTTAATTATTTGTGTGCTACTAAATGATTAACACGCTAATGGCATTAGGTCTGAAATTTCTCAGATCTTGACTATATAATTTCTAGTATTCTAGCTGTCTAGAATTCAGTCTTCAAAAATATGTTAAATGATTTACTTTACATGGTGGAAGCACACTAATATTTAGTTCTTCCTTTAGAACTATTAAGAAAAGAATTTTAATGTCTTAGAAGCCCTTAGATTAGCTAAATGAACTGAATGAGAAACCTTAACAATATGGTTTTGTAACCAATTATGTCTAACCTCTACTTTTTTTTTTGAGAAACGTAGACAAAATATGTAACCTCTCTCAGACTGTTTCCTTATATGTAAAGTGGGAATTATATTAGCTTCAATCTCAAAAGGTTATGGTGAAGATCAAATAGCATTATATACATATATACTCTTCTCATACTTTAAAGCACAGTATTAATGTTAGCTATGATTATTAACTGATAAACAGGTAAACAGTTTAGGGAAAAAACTGTTCTCTTTGATAGAATTAGGATAAGTTTAGAACCAAGGACCATTGATTGATCCATTTAAGAATACTACTTTTTTGTTCTAAACTTCGACCAAATTAGGATAATGATTAGATTAAGAAGGAAAGAAGAATTCTTTAATTACTTAAAAGAAGTATCTTTGACAACCAGTTTGAAGAAAGTGGTTGAAAAGGGATTAATTGATTTTAGGAAAATGATGGTCCAAGAGTGTGCAAAAATTTAAACAACTATTTTATTACCTAATATCTGAACTTTTGTTCAACTTTAAATATGGATTTTTGAATATTTTGAAGGAATGCTATCAACTATAAGTCTGAAATGACCTCTATCAGAGAGATTTTGAAAGGCATGAGGGGATCTTGCCAATTTAAACTTTGCCCTGCTTTTAAAAACCTTAGATTTATTAATACTTAATAACAATTTTCCGATAGGAGTGTCCTCAAAAAGCAATGAAAGTTATTTTCTTTGAAGACATTTAATACTAAAACCACATGTTTCTTTTGTAACAATTTACATTTTTTAAAAGTGAATTTCAGAACAAAAATTATGTTTTCTTTGTGAAGATGTCACATTCACGTGTGTGAAATTCTGTCAAATTCACTTGTCAGTTCTATATCCATTTATTTTCATTTTGTCTCTAATATGGTGAAAATGAATATTCAGGTTCTACTATTTTTGCTTTGCTGTATTTCAGAAATGGAAGACATCACCATCTTTCTATAATATCTAATA
This sequence comes from Sminthopsis crassicaudata, assembly GCF_048593235.1. Taxonomy (NCBI): domain Eukaryota; kingdom Metazoa; phylum Chordata; class Mammalia; order Dasyuromorphia; family Dasyuridae; genus Sminthopsis; species Sminthopsis crassicaudata. The sequence goes on from NC_133617.1 coordinate 654,431,140, forward strand.
CTTATCTATCTTAATTATAGTATTTCACTATATAATATACCTCTTTTATGACATATAATCAGCTAAGTAGAGTAGTATAGTAGATAGAGTAATGAACTTGGAGCAAGGAAGACCTGAGTTTAAAACCAGCATCAGATAATTTAATAGCTGTGTGATCCTGGGCAAATCACATGACTTTTCTTAACCTCAATCTTCTTATTTGTATTATGGAGAAGATAGTCACCAATTCATAGGGTTGTTTTGAACATTATGTAAAAGAACATTTATAAGGTGCTTTGCAAAATCAATGTGCTATGTAAGTGTTAGTTATTATTATTTTACTTGTTATTACATTTCCTGATTATTGGGCTGTGTGCTTCCAGCTTTTTGCAATTATAAACAATGTATTATAAAATGTAAACAAATAGCTTCCTTTGTTGTTGGTTTTGATACAATATTTGTCATTACCAATTTAAATACTGAGTCAAAGGATATGATCATATTTGTAATTTACATATTCTTCTATTCAGTAACACTGGTCTGATGGCTTTCCGTAAGGAGCACCTTCTGTCCCTGGACTCTGAGCATTTTCTCTGGCTATCTCGCATGCATGTAGTCACAGATCTATAAATGCATGTCAGTAATGAATTTGCTGACAAAAGCACTAGCATAAAACTATAAAAGAAATATTGAGAAATAATAAGAAAATGATCTGTCCTTTTAAAACTTTAGTTATAACAGGAATGGAAGAAAAGATGCAAAATGAAAGAATGCTCAAAGTGATATTTAGGCTAAAACAATGAATTTTTCCTAATAGATATAATTTCTCCTATTTTTTGACCCACAAAACAGGAATGAGAAATGAGAGAGAATTGTATTTATTCTTTATATAAAACAAAACTTTTTAGTAATCAAAGATATCCAAAGGTGAAGAGAACTTCTGAGCCACTTGAGCTTTGTCTCAGGTTGAACATAAGACACCAATAGGGGCACAATTCTCCTGTAATAGCAACACTAGATTTGGTAGTACTTGAATAAAATCCATACTTCTTTGCAGCTGGAAAGTTTAGGGGACCCAAGATGCATTGTTCTGAGCTTCTCTCTACCAATAAGTCCTTTGATGAATCAGTCTTGTGAAAGACTGGTTTCATACCTTCGACTAACCTACCCCTGCCAACACAGCTGTAGCCATTTCTTTAATAGCACAAGAATGTCACCATGGCCCAAGACCTTTTTCCATCCCAATTGTTCTGACTCTGGCCCCATACCCAATTTCTTCTCCTATCACATCTGAAGAATACTTATCTATGAGAGAGCAGGATGGTATAATGACTAAAACACTGGACCAGGAGTCATAAAGGCCTGAGTTCAAGTTAAGCCTCAGGCACCTAATTAGCTATGTGACCCTGGGCAAATCACTTAATGCATGTTTACTTGTTTTCTCAACTGTAAAATGATGATAAAAACAAGAGCTATCTGATAGGGTACATTTGTAAAACAGTGCCTGATGCAGAGTAGAAATTCATATATATATATATGTATACACACACACACACATATATATACATACATACATACATATATATTCCTATATATAATTCCTATATAGATACTATAGCCTAAAGCAACATATAAACTTTCTAGTAGAGCACACTTCCTTCTTGCAGCAGCTATATCCAGATGCTATCTTCCACAAACATCACATGTCTCAAGTGCAAGTACTGCCACTGAAAGCTCTATCTTCAAGCAAAAGTTAGATGTTCACTTGTCAGATCTGTTGTGGAAGACATTTTTGTCTGGGCATGTTTTGTACTGGATAGCTCCTTCTGCCCCTTATGATGTTAGGATTTGAGGATGCTGTGAAATATTTGTGAATATCCTTTTTTATTTAAATTAAGCCTTTGGAACACTAATGCATTGTTGGTGAAGTTGTGAACTGATCTTACCTTTCATGAGAACAATTTGGAACAGTGAGCAAAAGGCAACCAAACTGTTTGATCTAGCAATACTAGGATTTTATCCCAGAGAGATCATAAAAGGGAAAAAAAAAAGAATTTATATGAACAAAAATATTTATAGCAGTTCTTTTGATGGTGGCAAAGAATTGGAAATTTAGGGGACGTCCATCAATTGGAGAATGGTTGCATAAATTGTGCTATGTGAATGCAATGGAATGTTTTGTATTATTAGAAATGATGATAAGAAAATGATGATCAGGGAAAAAAAAAGACTTACATGAAGTGATGCTGAACAAGTGATCAGAATGAAGAAAGTACTGCACGTAGTAGTAGCAACAATGCACAGTGAACAGCTATGGATGATTTAGCTCTTGTCAGAAATATGATTCAAGACAATTCCAGAGGACTCATGATGGAAAATGCTATTTCCATCCAGAGATAGAACTAATGGAATCTGAATGCAGATTGAAGAATCCATTTTGACCCCCTCCCTTGCATTTTTGGATGTAGTGTCTTCTTTCTTATTATGACTGATATGGAAATATGGTTTATATAATTGCACATATATAACCATACCACACTATTTACCATGTTAAGGAGTAGGGAGGGGAAGGAGAAAAAAAAACTTGGAACTCAAAAATTGTTTAAAATGATTGTTAAAAATTGTCTTTACATGTAATTGGAAAAAAGAAAAGAATATTAAATTAAAGGAGAAAAAAGAAAAATGTTTAAGTCAATCTTATATTTACTCCTACAAACAAGATAGTAACATCAGGATTATTATTGATAAAACATGTCCTGTGTAATTAAAGTATTAAAAAGATTTAGAAAAGAGGAAGGGTAGTGTTAGGTTTAGTAAAAGATAAATCAGGTGCTAGGCATTATTTTGCATAAATTACACACTATACCATGAAAGGCTTAAGTATGCAGCAGCTTCTGTTGTCCAGGTTTTAATGTAGTTGGAATTGAATACTCCATCTGATAAATACCTTCGTGGTTTTGACAGATCCTTCCTTTTCTATAGGGTCTTCAAGCTAGGTGTATCAGATTACAAATCTATAAAGATGAAACTTCAGAAAGGAAAAAAGAGAGCATTAAATTAGAGATGTGGAGAACTGGAATGAAGTAAGACATTCAACTCCAAGCAGGATTTCCCCTTTTAAAGCAAGAATAATGAATGGCTTACACCTGCTGTTAGGCCAGTGAGATAAGTAAGGATTCATCATCCATGGTAATCCCAAACTGTTGAAAGAAAGCCCTCCAATTGCTGTGTTGTTCAGTAAATCTCATTAAGGCAGTGGCACCTCATATCCTGTGCTATCAGGTAATTTCTAGGAGTTGTTATCTTTGAATTTGCATTTTGGGTGTCCTTGTAGAATCCAAACATTGCAATGCTACCTTCCTCAAATCCTTCCTCTCACCTTTCTCCTCTACCACACTTGTTCGATAATGTTGTGAAAGTGCTAAATAGTGAATGTAGCAAGAGGGTTACTGTGATTGCTTTTCCTGCCTCATTCCAGAAAGGCCAGAAAAACCAAAGTTTTAGGCAGATTATAAAAGGAATCAGTAAAAGTAGAGTGTGTAGAATGATCCTTTTACTCCCCCCCACAACACCATTTTTGTTAGGGGATTCTGACCCAGGGAAACTCAGGAGCAAGGTTAAGTCAAACACTGACTGTATTGTATGTTGCTTTCCATAATATTGGCACAGACCTTTTAATTTTTCTCTTTTCTCCTCCCTCTTCCTGCTCGGAGCTGGAAGGAGCAAAAGCTGGTTAACTTTAAGAAGCATTGGACCTAGTTTGTGAAATCGGTATCAAGAATATGCAAAATGGGACCCTAAACTGAAACTTATTGCAAGGTCGTCATTTATAGTACTTGTTAGCAAGGCGACTTTCATAATTATAAGTCAAAAATTTTCTTCGAATCTTCCTCACATATCTTCATACAAACATGGTATAGAATCTTGGTGAAAGTATCTCCTATGAGGAAGAAATAATACTGTAATATCAGTGACTGTCCATTAGGACTGAGGTCTTCACTTAGTATCAATATACCACTTTAGGAGAAAGTGTGGATCACATTCATGAATTTAATTGTTTTATGCCAGTCCCAGACTGATTGATATTCATGAGTAGATGCTTTCATTTGTCTTAAAGGTTCATTAATCTTTTAATTTCTATCTAGATCATCTTGGTTATAATATTTATTGCCTATGTCATTCCCTGGGCCTCAGTTTCCTTATCTAGAATACAATGAAGTTAGACTAGGTGACATCTAAGGGCCTTTCTAGTTCTTAGTTCTATTTCCCTGTAATTATAATTATTAAGAAGACTGTGAATCAGATAAGGTGGTATAAGAAGTCTATCAGAAGACTTAGAAACATCAATCTGATACTGGATTATGAGAGAATTTGAAAACTGTGATAGATATCTATCATTTTGTTGCTTTTTTTGTACCTTGCATCATTTTATGTTTGTAATATCTGCCACCAAGGCCTTTTAAAACTAAAAAGGCCCTATGCCTACCACAAAAAAGATCCACAGACTTTTAGGCATAAAATACAGGGGTGTTAATTCATACTCTTTTTGCATTGTCTTTGATCTGCCCAAAGGCCCTTTGCCCTTCCTTGTTTTTATTTAGATCCCAATAGTTTAATTAAATGACTATCAAATAAATGAAGAATTACTGAGTTAAATTAGGAATTTGAGGAATGTACATTATTGCTTCAAGGTCACTGAGGAATATATATCATCATTCTTTTAAAAATTATTATTATTTTTAATACAAAACCATTTTATCCCTCTCCTTACTTTACCATTGGCAGGGATGTGGGTGGGGAAGTGGTTGGAAGATACTTTATATCAATATAGTTAAACAATTTGTCACTCTTTATCCAAAGGCCATCAGCTCTCTGACAAAAGGTGAGGAACATGATTTATCATTGGTCCTCTGGAATTGTGAGTGGTCTTAGTGTTGTTGAGAGTTCCCAAGTCTTTCAAAATAACACATATTTAAAGCATAAAGTTTCTTAGATCAGATCTTACCTGAATGATATTGTGAAGGCTCTCATAGGTCTTGGAACAATCTGGTTGTTCTATCTCATAAAATTATGTAGCATTCTCCCTATTCATGGTGAAGAAGGTGAAATTTATAAGAAAGGGCCTTCTTATAAATTTGGAGATTGATCACCTGACAAAAAAATATTTCTCCCACTGGATTTCCTTTATTGAATTTCCCTGTGAATCATGCTAAATGACTTTCATTCAAACTGTGTCAATTCACTACCTTGTATAGGAAGAGAGACATTTTAAAGATAATTGCCCTAAAATTCTCTGCTTATGGACAATTCTTCTGGCTATTGACATTCATTTATATTACTAAAACTTCTTTTTCTACCAGTTATCCCCTTTCCCTCCATAATCAGGAATGGCAGAGAAGTTGATCTGTGGCTTAAGAAGAATGTAATTTCTTCCAATAGCCTTATTTAGGACATTAACTTCTCTCTTTTTCTTGTCTTCTTGGAGGCACCAGATAAATTTTAGGAGAAACAAGTACTGTAGTCTAAATTGTAGCTTAGATTAGTATAGTGCTGTGTTTCAGCTATGTATATTGGATCAAAAGAAAGCTAAATAAAAATCTAAAATGAATGAAAAAAGTTCCTTTTTTCATTTTCATATTACAGATCATGTTTATCAATCAATAAGCAATCATTAAGAAATTATTATGTGCTAGACAACCTGCTAGGAGTTGGAGATAAAAACAGCAAAAATAAATATTCCTATTCTGAAGGAATAAGAAAGCAAATAACATTTATTAACTTAAACAAAAATAATTCCTATACCCAAGAAGTTCACAATTGGAGACAACTTGTAAACCACCATGAACAAACAAGAGGATACAGGATAAATTGTAAACAATCTGAGGAAAGGCACTAACAGCAATAAGGGGAATAGAGAAGAATTTTTGCAGACAGTAGGATTTTAGCTGAGCATTGAATAAAATCCAGAGATGGCCATGAGGAGGAAGTGAATTCCAGGAATCAGTGACAGATATTGAAAAAGTATGGAGTGGGGGGATGGGGTACCTTCTGTAAGGAACATGAAGAGGATTGATGTCACTTGATCATAGACTAAGTACATGGAAGGGGTTAAGAAATAAGAAGCTTACATTCTCTTTATGGAAAATAACATACATGATAACAAAAAAAGGATGCACAAGAGATGAGGTAATTGAAGCTCAGAGAGATTGTTGATGCATCTCGCTCCCACAACTACCTTTCTCAGAGAAGCATCTTGTCATCCCATACCAATACTGGTGTTCTTTCTCCTCAGAGTGCTCTCTGTGGCCTCCATGATCTTATATGTGAACACACCTGGAAATGTTTAAAAGAAATCTCTTGCCATAGTAGTTGGGCTGTGTTATAATAATCCTGAACAAGAAATTAAAAAAAAATTAGTATTGCAGGAAAGTAAAATAAGTGTTCCCCCACCTATCAGTTTTACAAGTTTTACTAGCAAAACTTCAGCTTAAATATTAAGGCAAGAATCTGTCCACCATGAAAACTGAAAGGACACTGTCTTTACTATGAATATGAGTTTCTCAATGGCTATTTTTAGCTTACAAGGCAACCACAGCCAGCCAAATTTCACCACACTGTACATTCAGTGTCTCAGAACTTTTTTTCCCCTCCTAATGCTCTGGGTTTTCTGAAACCCCAAATGCATTTGGCCATGAGGACTTGTATCCCTTAATTTTCAAGGTAAATGTAATACATATGTTTTCAGCTTGAATTACTATCATCAAAATGTTATTTAGAAGTGAGACCTGTCATATAAGGCAACTTCAATGCTTTCCATCAGATGGCCTTGGATTTTTTGGTATACCATGTGACCATTAATTCCTGTATCTTTGCCGATATCTCCCCCTTTGCACAGGTGATACTCCTAAGTTTTCCTTTTGGGGATTTGTCTCGCACTTGATGTTGTCCCTTTTCTTACACTGCTAAAAATCAAGTCTTACCAAGAGAAGTAGCCTTAGAAGTCAAACAGTCTTAAAACCAAAGATTTATGACAAGAATGGATTATAGAAATTATCAAACCAATCCCATCATTTTAGAGATGAAGAAACTGAGGTATAGGGGTTGTTACTTGTTCAGAGTCACCTAAGCTAGTTGTTTCTGAAGTGGGATTTGAATTTGTCCAAGTCCTATCTCTGATACTTCATGTCTCTCTTTTTTAGCTTACCCAAGGAGTAGTATGAATCTTGGAAGTTTGTTGCTTCCAGGTTGTTGGGTGCTCTCTTTCTCTTTTATTCCCTTAATACCCACCTATTCACCCCCATCACCTAATACATATATGTATTTGAGACATTGTCAATGGTATATTTAAAAAATATCTTAGAAGTCATTATACTTTAGTGCAAGATTAACATCTCATCCAATTCTTTATTTTATAGATCCAGAGAGAGGAAGTTAACAAGTCAGACTCATTCCTTCCCTTCTTTGCTTATTGAATTTCTACCTTTAAAGCTCAATTCAGATATAATCTTTCCCCTTGGCCTTCACAGAGGACTCTTTTTTCAATTTAATTAAATTCAACAAGCACTTATTAAGCACTTGCTGTGTGCCAGATAACATTTGAAAAGCTGGGGATATAAAGAGGGGAAAAATAAAATAACCTACAGGAAAATTTAAGTCATAGAAGGGTGTCAGCGATAGAAATACAAAAAAGAGCCTCTGAACAAGAGATACAAGAGTAAATCATTGTCTTAATGAGAGGATATAAACAATAACTTCTTAGGTACAGAAGCCCTAAGGCCACCTTGTTTGCCCAGTGGGATGGAAGGTAAGACAGAAAGAAAGTAACTTTCTGTTAAGTAAAAAAAGAAAACTAAAGAAAGGGAAAATATTGTTAGCAAATTAAGAAAACTCTTCAAATTAAACCAGGTCCATCTTATCAGAAGCTGAGCTTCGATTGTTACAGTTGTGCAAGTGTTGTAATAATATAAAAATATTACAAATTGTAAAATGTTGTCAATCAACAATCACTTATTAAATATTTTCTTTGTGACAGATACTATGCCAAGTATTGGGAATAAAGTAAAAGGCAAAACCAGTCTATTTCTAAGGATCTTACTTTCTAATGGGAGAGATAAGATATACATAGTACATATAAATAGCACATACATAGTACATATAGAACATATACAAAATAATAGGAGGTAACCACAGAGGGAAATATTCTAGGAGTTGGGGAGCCAGGAAAAGCTTTCTTCAGAATCTAAAATGTGACCTGAGTTTTGAAAGAAGCCAAAGTTTCCAAAAGGAGAAAAGGGAGATCATCCCAAGTGTGAAGAAGAGCCAGCACAAAGACAGAGATGTTTTCAGACTTGTAGAAGAGGGGATATTGAAACTAGTACATATGGATTGAAAAATACCTGGAGTGAAATGTGAGATTTGAAAGACTAGATTTTGAAGAGCTTTAAATGCCAAACAAAGGCCTTTGTCATTGATAAGGAAATAATAACTATTGGGCTTTATTGAATGGGAGAAGGTATGATATGGTCAGATGATATGGACAATTATGGAGGAAAAAATGGGCAGAAAAAAAGCATAAAAGAAAGAAAAGTGCCAAGTGGGAAGAAAAGGAAAATGATTCTGCCAAGAAATAAAAAAAAATGAGAAAAAAATAAAACTTGATTGAACTTTTGAAAATTAAAACATTGACAAATAAACCAGTATGATTCTAGAGGATTCTTCCTACTGTTAAATGTTTGTTTAAAAAAAAAATTTAGGTTATAAAATTATTATGAGGATGAATTAGAGTGAGAAGAGATTTGAAGTAGGGAAACTAATTAGAAGGCTAATGTAATAATAGCTCAGGAGATAGGAGAACTTGATGCAGCATGATAGTTATATGAGTGGAGAAAAGAGAGCCCATGTAAGAAATGTTGTGAGGACAGAAATGACAAGATTTGGAAACTGGCCTGATATGGATTTATAGAAGGTGGGGAAGTGAGAATAAGGAGTCAAGGGTTATAGTGAAGTTGTGAATTTGGGGACCTCTGAAGATGATGATGCACTTTACAGTAACAAGGACATTCAGAAGGGATTCTGTTATGAACACTTTGAATTTGAGATGTATGTCAGATATCATTTGGAATTTCCAACAAACATTTCTTTATTGTAGACTCAAGATCAGAACAGACACTAGGCATTGATTTTTAAAATTGAGAATTATTTAGATAGAAATAATTGACTTCATGGGAGATGATGAGATCATCAGTGAAATAAATAGCCTTGAGAAGAAAAAGAAGAGACTTTAATATAAAATAAAATAAAAACCTTTGTGGGAAACGCACAGTTAGTTCAATGGCATGGATAGAGATTGGGCAAAGGAAACTAAGAAGGAATGATATTTAGGAAGGAGAATCAAGAGAAAAGTTCCATTAAAAAAAAAGAGCAAATATCCAGGAAAACATGAGCAATGATATCAAATGTGCAGAGAGCTGAAGGATGAGAAAAAGGCATTTAGGTCTGGCAATTAAGGGAAAACTGAAAACTTTTGGAAAACAGTTTTACTGGAAGGAGAAAGCAAGGAGACTGATTTTAAGGAGTTTAGAGCACACTGAAAGGAGAGGGAATAGAGGCTTTGGATTTAATTGTCTTTTTCAAGGTGTTTAGGAAGGAAAGTAAGAAACAGAATCTACTATGTCCCAATTAGAAGGGGGGGAAAAGGGTTCTTTTTTGTCAGATATTGAAGAAGTGTTTATTGAAGCATGCAATAACCATTTATGTGTGAGGCTCTCTTGAGGAATCCAGATAGAACTTTTTTTTTTTCTATTTTTAATTAAAGTTTTTTTTTTATTTTCAAAATATATGCATGGATAATTTGTCATCATTAACCCTTGCAAAACCATGTGTTTAAAATTTCCCCCTTCCCCACTCCCTCCCCTAGATGACAAGTAATCCAATATATGTTAAACATGTACAATTCTTCTATACATATTTTACATATATTGTGCTGTATAAGAAAAATCAGATCAAAAAGGAAAAAATGACAAAACAAAATGCAAGCAAACAACAATAGGAAGAGTGAAAATACTATGTTGTGATACACACTTAGTACCCACAATCCACTCTCTGGATGTAGATAGCTCTCTTCATCACAAGATCATTGGAACTGGCCTGAATCATCTCATTTTATGTCCATCAGAATTGATCATCTTATAATATTGTTGTTCCTGTATACAATGATCTCCTGGTTCTGCTCATTTCCCTCAGCATCAATTCATGGAAGTCTCTTCAGCCTCTCTGAAATCAGCCTACTGATCTTTTCTTATAGAACAATAATATTTCATAGCATTCATATGCCATAAATTATTCAGCGATTCTACAACTGGTGGGCATCCACTCAGTTTCCAGTTTCTTGCCACTAAAAAAGGGCTGTCACAAATATTTTTGCACATATTGTGCAAAGTGTTGCTCTTGACAAATGCTCTCAATTATTTTGGTTAGCTAAAATTCTAGCTGGTTCCTGTTTATAAGAAAGTATTTTTCATTTGTTCCTCACAATAATCTTAGGTAGTATATTGTATTTTAAAGATGGGAAAAATGGAATTTTAGAGAGGCAAAGCTCAAAGTCACAAAGATGGTAAGTGTCAAAGCTAGAATAGATAGACTATTGTTTCTTGTGAGGAGTCAGCTAAGATGCAGCTCTCCTTTCAAATTGGATTAGAAGAATTAGAAAATGAGAAGAGTTTTGATAACAACACCCAGACAGAAAGTGATTGCCACTAGAGCAAAGACTCTGGATAAGTATTTAATATGTTGAATCCACAGAATTCTGATAATTTCTTAGGTCCTAAAATGTGTTATTTGTTTTTCCTTCACGAATTCCTTTGTAATAATGATATTTGCTTGTAATTGAACTGTATCTGTATAATTAGCTTGAATAAGATGTTCTTTTATTTTACAGAGTATTTTCCAGTGGTTTTTGTCAGTAATTCTTCCCAGTTCCTCAGTTATTTTACAGAACAAGGTAGGAGTATTAATTCATAGAGAGGTAAATCACCTTTCTGAAGGGGCAGCCCCATAATTAGTTCACCCTTCACTATTGTCTACTGTAGAATAATATTAATCAGCAGAGTAGGACAACAGACTTCTTTTCAGTCTCAGCCGAGCCCTATCCGGAGAGAATGAATTACCCCTTCTCCTTCCTCCCTGGTAGACAGAGTAAAAGTTGTACTGTGGCCAAAAAAGCAGGAGCCACTTGGTGAGGAGCCAAACTTTATGGGCCTGGAGTATGTGCTTAGTCTAAGCCAAGGTTTGACAACAGCAAGATGAAGTATCCAGCTCAGGCAACTGTAGCTGTGACCTGATTGGCTGTCCCGGCTTAGCTGCCCAGGTCCCTGTTTTCTGTGCATCCCTCCCATGCAAAGATCTATTCATTAAGGGCAGAAGAAGCCGTCCGTCCAGAAATCCTCCGTGGTTCCCTCAGCATCTACCACAGGAAGGGAAAACCTCCCCTTTGTGTGAGGCTGGTAGTCAGTTGGTCTTTCCTGTCAAAGCCTTTTTTAAAAAATCTGTTTGTATACTTACAATGAAACAGAATGACAAAGCAAGACTTTCTTTAAGTTCCTGAGTTTGCTGTAGCTTAATTTAAATGGCATACCCCTACAAAACCTTAGGGAAACTTTCTCTGATTACCCCCAGCTGGAAGTAATCCTTTTCTCTTCAGTATATAGTTTGTACTTCCCTCATGGTACTTATCATATTCTCTCTTACTCTCTAGTTATTATACTTCCATTTTATCTCCTTTATTGAATTCTAAAATCTAATTCAGAGAACATTTACAAGAGTTCATCTTTGGATTCTTCACTGGAATTGCCCATCGTCAAAACTCAGTAATTCTTGATTGAATGAAGTTGTTTTGCAGCCTTTTCCATTTATTGTACTCTGCCTAAGACAATGCTCAGGATTTCGTTTAGCCATTCCCCAGTTGATGGAAATTTACTTTGTTTCCAATTCTTTGATCTCACAAAAAGTGCTGCTATAATTACTGAATGTATATAGGATTTTTTATAACAATGGACTCAAAGTATATGAACATTTTAGTTGCTTTATTTGCATTATTCCAAATTGTTTTCCAAAATGGTTGTTTCATTTCATACCTCCATCAACAAAATCTTATTATTCCTGTCATTCTATAATTTCCCAGTATTGAGTATTAACATTTGGGAGGTCGTCTTTGCCAGTTTGCAGAATGTGGGGTAAAGCTTGAGAGTTGTTTTGATTTACTTTTCTCTTATTATTAAGATTTGAAGCATTTTATGTGGTTGTGAATACTTTGCATTTCTTCTTTTGAGAACTGATTATTCATATCTTGACCACCTATATTTATTTGAGGAATGGTTCTTATACATAGAACACTCTATATTATATATATGTATATATACATATATATATATATATATATATATATAAAACTATAATGTATAATGATTTACAACGAATTTTACAAATATTATCTCATTTCATACTTACAATAGCCATGAGAGGGAAACATTATTATTCTCTGCACTTAAATGATCAGGCTACTGCAACAGAGGTAACATTTGCCCAGGCTGACTCAATTAGTGAGCGTGTGATGTCAGACTTGGTCTTTCTGATTCCAGACTCAGTGCTCTAATTAAACTCATAGGATCCAAGTTCAACAAGCAAGTTTCAATAGAGGGAAAAGAAGAAAGGACAATTGAGATCCTTGAGAGACACTGTATTTTGTGAGCACTCCTTGGATGGAGATCCAAAAAAACAGACTGAGAAAGAATGGTCAGACAAGTAGGAGAAGGACCAGGAAAGTCCAATACCTTAAAAATCCAGCGTATGTCCAGGAGGAGAGTAGACTGTTTCCTCAAGGAGTTTAGATAAAAATGAAGGAGATGTTAGATTGTAGCTGACCAGGAAAATAAGATGGAGCAAGGATGTTTGTTTTTAAGTATGAACTGAGATGTGTTTACTTTTAGGGTTAAAGAGAAAGAATCTTTAAATAGAGAGATGCAGATATTATTGTCAGTTGATTCATAGATGCTGGGTTAGAAATGGTAAAATGAAATAAACATAGAGTAAAATGGGAAGTAAAAATAATCTGTGGTGTAGCCAGAGGGTAAGGAGGCAAAAGTATACCTGGCTGAAGTTGAGGCTTCTCTTCCCCATTCCACCTTCCCAATCACACTCCTTCTGAAAGGTGTGATGAAATATCACACTTGCTCCAGTTTCTGGAATTGTACTAGCAAATTCAAAATATTATTGGGAGGTCTAGACCACAGTAATGTTAACAATTTCACATTCAGTGACATTGGAAGACAAAAGAAAGTTGAAGCTAAATGACTCATTGTTTCACCTTGGAGAGGCAAATAAAGGAGCTGATATACCTTTGGGCTGATATAATGAAACACTTGGTCATTTCATTTTGCAATATTTATGATAAACACAAGAAAAATAATCATGAAAATGATCATTGCAACTTTTGTTCTCTCATCTTTTGCAGAGAATGAAGGTGTAGAAAAGTAATATAAAGAACTTGATCCTCCCAACCAAGTCATCACAAACTTTGGAGAGTTCACTGTGAAAGTTAAAACAGGAGAGAAATTAAATTGGAGAATGTGGTTCAAGTGGGAGGATGGATGTCATCACACAAAAAATGAAACAATATCTTTTTCCTAATAAATTTATTTATGTTTAATACACATTACTATTTGAATCATGTTGGGAAAGAAAAATAAGAGCAAAAGGGGAAAAACATGGGAGAGACTAAAAAAAAGAAGCAGAAAAAAGAGGTGAACGTAGTTTTAGTATTTGTGACAGCCTATGGGCTTGCGAAAAGTGATCATTGCCTTCATAGAGGTGATCCCCTGCAAGTTCTGAAGGAAGTGGAATTCCCTATTATGAACATTTTCCAAGTGCTTTTGTTTTCAAATAGCATTGAGTTTATTGTATCATGTCTCATGATATTGTAGAGCCTCCTCAGTGAGATACCCATTTATTTGTAATAGCTAGATATTGCATATAGAAAAATAATCCAAGTAGAAAAAATGAACCAAAAATACCTGTTGTCAAGAATATTGCATATTGTTACATCAACTGATCTACTTCTTAGTAGATTAGTCTATAACTATAGTATAGACATTCAGATGGATAATGAATTTAGTCTAGAACTGAGCAAGAGGGAAAAAGTGAGCTCGATATATGTATATGGGAAATCTCACAAGGTTCTTTTTTTTTTTTTTTTTTTTAATAGTTTTTATTTACCAGATATATGCATGGGTAATTTTATAACATTGATCATTGCCAAACCCTTTGTTACAATTTTTCCCCTCCTTTCCCCCCACCAAATGGCAGGTTGACCAATACATGTTTAATATGTTAGAGTATAAATTAAATACAATATATGTATGCGTGACCAAACAGTTGTTTTGCGCACAAGGTTCTTAATGCTAGATTTCTTCAAAACAAAAAGAAGAAATGAAATTTTTTAGGCTAGTGCTTTTCTGGCAATGTTGTATGCTGGAAAACCTTAATATACAACAAAATGCAAAGATACAAAGCTGAATGGTAAGAGAGGTGAATGTTGGACCCAAATAGGCTACAGCATGGTTCCAGTGATGATAGAAGGGCAAGAAATGATATAAGAAAATGTCTGATCAGAAAAGAAGCTAGGCCTATCATGTAGTAAGAGCAAGGTGCAATAGATGGATCTACTACCAAGTACAGTGATAGCCAAGAATGCTTTCTGTTGTTGGATTGTTACTATTGTTGTTTAACCTAGAAAAGGAGAAAGAACCTACAGAGTTTAATCTAGAGAAAGGACCTTAGAAAATGGAAAAGAATGTGATCAAAATTCAGGTTTTATAGAAGTTTGCACAAAATGAAAGCATTATTATACCTTTTTCACAGATGAAGAAACTGAGCCCTAGAGGTGCTAATGATTTCTCCAGAGTCATACAGCTAAAATATTATCATATGATTATTATCGAGACAAGGATTTAAACTTAGGACCTTCTGATTGTAGGTCCAGGTTTTCTCCAGGATGTCTTCAAGAATTTAAAACAAAACTAAGCTAAATAATTAAGACAAATCCCAATCCAACCCAATGGTTTTGAGTTAAGCATGGATTCTAATTTCCTTGCCATGGTTTTTACCTTGGTTACTTTAAGAATTGTTGTGATCTTACATTTTATAGAATACTATCACAAAAGAATAGTCTCCCTGAGTATACTTTGTTTACAAGTACCCCAGTGTACTCTAATTTTGGAGGTTAAGTCAAAGAAAGATAATCTGTTTTTAGTAATTTTTTAAAATAGAGAAAAAGTGTTGGGGGTGTAAAAGAGAGGTAAAATAAGATATAAAGGTATATATATACTTTTTCTAGTGTTTAAAATATTCCCCATTTGCCAATTGCTATTTTGAGTACTGAAGCAAAACATTTAGAATAGTTATGTTTGTATTTAATATGTATGGGAATGCCTGCCATCTAGGGGAGGGGGTGGAGGGAAGGAGGGGAAAATTTGGAACAGAAGGGAGTACAAGGGATAATGTTGTAAAAAATTACCTATGTATATGTACTGTCAAAAAATGTTATAATTATAAAATTAATAAAAATAAATACTAAATAAATAAATAAATAAAAAGAATGCTTATGTTTGTTTTTATTATTTATATTCATTTGTTTATTTGTGTGGAGAGACCAAATGCTGAGTTATTAGTGTAGCATATATTTATAGGAGAAAAATGAAAAATAAATTAGTAAAATTCTAAGGAAACATATTTCTTACATATTGTATATAATTGTATGAAGAAGTATCACATTTTTAAACATCTGAGTTTAGAAAATAGTTCCCTTTATTGAAATTAACTAAGGTTTCCAGTGTTTACTTATTTCTCCTTCTTTGGACCTTTAAACAAATAGTAAAAAAAGTAAATTTAAGCCAAGTTTTTTTTTTTTTTTTTTTTTTTATTATTATGTAGTGTTTTAATTCGCAGCACTGATACTTCTTTTGTAAATGAGCCTGTTTTCTGGGTAATACTGTATGGAGAATGTAATTCTCCATAATGAGAATGGGAAAAAAAATCAGGACTCCTGCTTTTCAGCAAATTTTAATTTTATTTTTAAGTGGATATTTAGTTGAGTCAGAAGACTACTACTCTGAGTAAATCTCTAATAGATATTTTTAGGACATTGGGAAATTGTTTTTACTTGCATTTTACTTTTGTAAATATTTTACTTACACTTTTAAAATTAAAAGCTGATTTCTGATTCCATATTATGTTCCCTATTTAAAATCATCTTAGCCAGAAATGATTGACAATTTCACAAATAATTGTATTCAAATAAATATTTAAATAACAGTTTCATAGAAAATCTTTAAGGAAACATTAATTTAAATAATAATTATTCATGGAAACAATTTATTAAAGTGGAACTTTATGATTGGTGATTTAAAGCATAAGTGTTGAATGTCATAAAATGATAATTTCCTGCTGGTGTTTGGGAAAATGGGAAGGGAGAATTCTTATTTAATTTCTCATGTAATATGACATGTTTACAAATTGCTTTTTCTTTGGAAAGCTAAAGGAAGTAAAGTTGAAAGTATACAGTTTTTTGTTTTTTTAAGAGAATTTGATCCAATACTATTCAAGCTACCTAATCAAAATGGCTTTTATGCTAAACCATTGCATTGTACTGAAATATAAATTACAGGACATAATTTTTTATGTTGGGAAAATTTTTAAAAAGCCTTTACTTTGCTAAGGATAGTTCAGTGAAAACCTAGATATATAATATGGAAAAACTTGAATGAGTCCATCATTAGAATATTTAATTTAACCCTTTCCTTCCTTTTCTTCCAGACACTTTATTTTTAAGCAGAATTTGAATATATACAAGTACTTTCTCATGAACACCTCAAAATGGAGGTAATAGGGAGCCATATACAGAACAATTTAATAATTGTTACTGATTTCACATTGTAAAAATGAGACAACTGATCCATAGAGTAATTTTAATGGATCCCTCTGTGGGCCAAGTCATATAGTCAATCAGTCAACAAGCAATTATTATGTGTTAACACAGGGGTCTTAAGCTTTTTGTGCATCATTTATCAGTCTCATGAAACTTAGGAACTCAGAAAAAATGTTTTTAATGCATAAAATAAAATACATAGAGTTACAAAGGAAAGCAGTCATATTGAATTAATTACCAAAATATTAAAACAAAAACACATTATAGGATAAAAAACCCCATGCAAAGGCCTAGAGCTACAATGAAAGGCAAAAATATGGTCCCTGCCTTTATGGAGCTCACATTAAAATGTGAAGGGAGGAAGAGTAAAGAACCATATGAATAAGTATGTGCATACAAATTATGTACAGTGTAAGTGGAAGGCAATTTTAAAGGGGAAGCACTTAGAATGTGGGAGAATGGTGGGGAGGGAATGACTTCTGCTAAAGATTTAATTAATTCTTGAGCTGAATCTTCGAGGCTATTTCCTCCTTAGCATAGCGGTTGTCACTAATATATTATTTAAGACAAGATCTACTTGTATTTTGTCAAGGAGGACTACAAATTATATGTTTCTTATTGATTATGTTAGGGGGTGCTAATTATATTGTATTATAAGTGTCAAGATATTACCTTCCCCCTCCACTCAAATGTGGGTGAGATTCCTGAAGGGAATATTCACTAGACAATTGTGTTCTTGACATTTTTAGGTTAGTCTTTTAGAGTCAATGTTCCTTTGAGTCACACCTTTGATGTTAATCCTCCAACTGATGATGTTGATATTTCATTCAGTTGTTGTTCAGTCATTTCAGTCATGTCTAACTCTTCATGACCTTTTTGGGGTTTTCTTGGCAAGTATACTGGAGTGGTTTGTCATTTCCTTCTCTACCTCATTTTACAGAGAAGAAACTGAGGCAAAGAGGTTAATGCTTTTCTCTGGGTTATTCAGTTAATAAGTGTCTGAGACTAGATTGAATTCTTCCAGACTTCAGGCCTGTGCTCTTATCTACTGAGTCACCCAGTTGCTCCTTTTCATTCAGAAGCTTCTGCTTTGAACAAAGGTATTTTCAAAATGGGGGTACAGATTCTCTTGAATTGATTGATCTGATCAGTGGCTATAAGGAGGAAGATCTGAGAATGGCTAGATTTAGAAAGAGTATTGGTATTATTTTTATTCTCAGGAACGTTTGTCAACACATATCAAAAGAGATTGGAAAGATATTTGTCAAGTCACAACTGGCAATAACCACATTCAGGAGCCAAATGCTAGCTTTGAATCCTGTCTCTTAGTACCACTAATCTTTACTTATTCCTTCTTTCCTTCATGTCTTCACTCATTCATTCAGTAAACATTTCTAAAATCTATTCTCTATTAGTCACTGTACAACAAAGGACAGAACCAAAAATGTTGCTTCCCTAATTCTATTGAATGAGAGGAAATAACCTGCCCAAAATATACACAAAGTAAATACTAAATCATTTTATGGGACGGAGGGAGCATTGGCAACTAGCAAAATTGGTAAAAGCATTATATAGAAAGTGAGATACAAAGAGGAAATTAGGGATAGGTACAAAGACCGCTTATGCAAAGGCCGAGGAAATATTTCATACAAGAAAGAACAGATAGTCCAGTTTGACTGAAATATCGAGTATGTGAAGGGAAATAATAATATATAAGGAACCTTTCAAGGTCTAAAATCAGATTTCAAAGGATTTAATTTCAAGAGGACTTTGGAAAAAAATTTGCAAGAGACAGTAAAGAGTCATCGGAGCTACTTTAACAGAAAAATGACAGTCATACCCTATGCTTTAAGAAGATTTATTGGGAGTAACGTATAAGATGGATTGGAAAGAGGAGAGACAGGAGGAAAAAAACCAATTAGTTCAGGTAACTGGTTATGAAGGTCTGAACTAGGGTTGTAGCTATGTGAATCTAGAAAAGATGGACTCCAGAGTTATTGTAGAGGAAGATTGTGCAAGAGTCAAAGTGAGTAGGATGGAAAATAACTAGCGTGTAAAATCTATTCAGTTTAGATGTAGCCACAACAAGTGCAATAGTTTAATTGCCTGTCAGCCTATAATGATGGAAGTCAAGTTTTCTGCATGGAAGAGCTTACCCAGAAAGAAACAGATTCTCCCTATCACTGAAGCCCAAGTAATAAATCACCACTTTTATTCTGGGTGTTTGTATGTCTGACTGAGCAGGATAGTGGATGTGTTAATCCTTCTTTGAATCATCCAACCTCACCTTTTAGCATATGACACATACCCCCAAAAGTTTGTTTAGAGCCTAATTGTAGGCCTTCTTTTTAACAGCCTGCCTGAATCCCCAAGTATCCTTGCCTCCAGATCTAAAATAACAATATGACAATAATAGTTATTATCATTATTTCCTTCTAAAGTGAACATCCGGAAAAGTTCTTGAATATCTTAATCTACTTATTCAAATAACTAGAAAATATGTTATTATTGATGATTCATTTTGATCTTTAGCAATGACCTGGTTAACTGACTTTTATCCAAGAATAACTTTGCATTTGATAAATGTTGCTTTGTATAATAAGATGAATTCCTTTAACATCAGCAGTCTCACACTGAATTGTATTTTTAGTTTTACACCATGAATAGATAAATACACAGGATTCTATCAACATCCATTTCTTTGTCCAATTTTCCTTCCGTCTCATGGCATGCATTTGTAAGGTGACTGGATGGAGCTGAGGAAGATAAAACAAGTTCAAAACTGAAGTAAAATTTCTAGCTCTGGATCTTTTAGCACCAAAATTTATCATACGTGATTAGTCAGATACTTCTATACATCATTTCAAAAAAAGGTTCCCCAACTTGATGTCTGATACTGTCTCACTGTATCTATCTTTTTTATCCTTCTCTCTCTCTCTCTCTCTCTCTCTCTCTCTCTCTCTCTCTCTCTCTCTCTCTCTCTCTCTCTCTCACACACACACACACACACACACACACACACACACACACACACACACACACACACACACACACCAATTTCTTACTTATTTGAAGGACAGCCTTCCAGGAAAAGCCAGGTGGTTAAGGAGCAGGTAGTGCTAACTCTGAAGTTACAGAGACTTATCTTTGTGAATTCAAATTTGGCCTCAGACATTTATTAGATGAATGATCCTGAGAAATTCATTTAACTCTGTTTGCCTTGGTTCTTCATCTGTAAAATGAGCTAGAGAAAGAAATGACAAGCCATTCCAGGAAAACCCCAGATGGGGTCCCAGAAAGTCAGACATACTGAAATGAACACATAACAACTTCCAAGAACCTGTTACCTACTCTTGAGCAATGAAAAAGTGAGAACTAAAGCTATTACAAAGTATACCT
The DNA here is from genome assembly GCF_048593235.1 of Sminthopsis crassicaudata. Lineage (NCBI taxonomy): Eukaryota > Metazoa > Chordata > Mammalia > Dasyuromorphia > Dasyuridae > Sminthopsis > Sminthopsis crassicaudata. The sequence continues at coordinate 654,451,496 of NC_133617.1, forward strand.
TCTTAATTGTAAAGCACAGGCAGGAAACTCTTCCAGATCCTATCTTAGAACTCTGTTGATTTAGAATCATTCATAAATCTATTGTATTGATTCAATAAACCTGCTTTAAATTATCCTTAATATACTCGGACTCAAAAGAGCTGAAGTAGAAATATAAGAAAATATGGGGAAGGGATTATCAGAGAGTGAGGGAGGGTAAATGGTTTTAGAAATACTGATAATAAACCAAAAGATAAAACAGTACACAAAGTGGAAAACACAAACAGTAGAAAGCAGTTTAAGGCCAATTAATTCAGGAGAAAACATCCTATCACACCTGAGGGCATTAGTATATCACATCACAGGATAGTAATGGATAATCATAACAACAACTGTTAATCACTAGAAAAATAAAAAGATTTTATTTTGTTCTAGATATTATTTTTAGGAAGATATAGAACTGTGTGATCTCTTTTTTAAAAAGTCCACTTAGAATGGTTGAAAAAACCTTAAAGTTGTTAGCTTTAGTTATCCAGATAATTTGTTCAAGAGAAAAAGTTCGTTCTTGTTAATGCTGGATAAATGATATTTCTGCTCTCTAAACCCTGAAGAAAGCAGGGCTGTTTTTAGACCATGTCTGATTTCCACATTTGAGAGCAGAAGGAGACTTACTATATACCCTGGATTAGTATTGTAGGCAAGAGCAAATATTCTAAAGGGGAAAAAAGTTATTGTATGCTACTGACAATTCTAAGAAATTATTACAGTGATTGTGATTAAAGACAAAAAAATGAAACAGGTATTTCACACAAATGGGAGATATTATATCAGGTTCACAATTTATTAGTCTCTAAAAGGACTCCATCTATGGCCTGACAACAGAATTGTAAGATGAAATGAAATAAAAGATTTAAGCATAGAAAATAGAATAAAATAGGGAAAGCTATGAACCTAGAATACCTATTTCTTCAAAAAGTCATCGAATCACTCTATTCATATTATTAATTGGGACTATTTCATTTAAGATTATTGGGTACAATGATTGGGAGTAAGGATTTCTAACATCGTGTTTCAGATTTAATAGCTTTTACTATGATGGTGTGTGTGGAGGGAAGGTGGGTCTGTGGTGAAGGAAAGGGGAGGTAACAGGGCAAAAATGTTATGTTAATATATGTAATATTTTATAAAGTATGTAATAATCTTTTTTGTTATAACTAATTTTAATTAGAGAAATTTCTTTGGGGACTTTGTCAAAATCTATTTCTTAATTGGAGATAGTTTTAATATGGAGTCATTAGCCACTAATCAAGAAAATCATTGTGTTGTGGGGAAAGCATTGGTCAGAATTTGAATCTACATCTCTTACCATTTACCACCTTTTGGTTCTGAGAAAGTCACTTAAACTTTGTCAAACTCAGTGTCCTCTTCTGTTTAATGGGGATAATACTTTGAATTACTTATTACAGGACAGTACTTTAGGAAAATACTTTGTGAACTGTGAAATGCTTTATGTGATATTATTGTTCCCCTTAGACCTTCCTTTCAAAAAGGAACTGATCAAGATTGGTGCTCTGAGCCCTATCGTTCCACTGAGTTTTGAATAGAATAATCCCCAAGAGAGAATTGCCTATGCATAATCATAATTGCAATTCACTTCAGTTAAGCCAATTCCAATCTAATCTAACCCAGCATTTATTCAGTGCAAGGCATACTGGGAACACAAAGACAAAAAAAAAAAAAAAAAAAAAAAAAGAGAGAGAGAGAGAGAGAGAGAGACAGACAGAAAGAGAGGGAGAGGAGGGAGAGAGAAAGACAAAGAGAGGGAGCGAAGGAAAGAGAGAGAGGGAAAGATAGAGGGAGAGAAGGAAGGAGAAAGAGGGAGGGAGGGAGAGAGGGAGAGAAGGAGAGAGAGAGGGAGAGAGAGAAGGAGAGAGAGAGGGAGAGAGAGAAGGAGAGAAAGAGGGAGGAAGAGAGGGAGAGAAGGAGAGAGAGAGAGACAGAGACACACAGAGAAAGAGAGAGAAAGAGAGACGGAGAGAGAAAACCCTTTCCCTCAGCGAGCTTACATTCTACCAATGGATGATATAGCAAATTAAATGCAAGATAAATTTAAGAGATACAAAGCACTAAAATTAGATCAGTGAGAGGAGAAGAAATTAGATTCTTTATGATATCGACAACCACAATACTATTTTGTCACACTGAAAGAACTGTTGGATCATAGCAAGGTAAAATAAAAGTTTTTCTCTATAAGGAAGTCTTCATCTGTGGTCCATGGGTTTTTTGGGAAAAAAATTCAAACTGTATTTGAACATAATCAATTTTCTTTGTAATCCTAAATATTTAATTTATTTATGCACTTAAAAGCACTAATCTGAGAAGAGTTTTGTATGATTCACCAGATTGCCAAGTAATCCATGATACAAAAAAGTTTAACTTTTTGCTATAAATGGTGACTTTCTAAGAGAAATGCTGTACTTGAATGATAATTAAACTAAAATGTAAAATAATAGGTTAACAAAACATATATCAATATCAGAGATGTGTTATTTTGACATTATCGTGTTTTGAAGAACTGGGATATTATTCACTATTGAAAGCAACTGAAATGAACCCAAGATGAGTGTAAATGGGAAGATATTAATGAATGGTCTGGATGAATTAGAGAGGGCCTGGTTTGTTTCATATTTCATCTGATCAATTTTTCATACATCTTAAAAATACAGGGAAATCCAAATAAAACAAAAATGGTTTGTGATGTATATGAGGGTCAATGAAAGAGTATATAGTACACATACCAAATGTGTGTCTAGGGAATAATTTAAGGGAGCAGAGAAAATAACTCGGAATATTTGGCAAAGGAAAGCTTTCAGAGATGTACAAAGGTAGATCTTAGAGGCATGGGCCAGAATCTGCTTATATAACCCAGTGAATATTATATCATTCATTTACTTAAATTGGGGTCATTGGATCACATACTAATCCATTGTTGCTGTTGCTAATTATTATTAATATTATTGCTCACTACTTCTAAAAACAAAATAAAAACCTCTCCAGCTTACCAATTTATTTACTATTGAGAAAAATGATAATTTTTAGTTAGTGGTACTAATCATATATTAACTTAGCAACTTGTTTAAAATAATATTACAAAAATATAAGGTGGCATCTAATTAGGAAAAGTTCATGAAGAGATTATTTCATAGTTAGTTCATTAAGTGAATGTCTTTTTTTCTAAAGGGCCTGAAGATTCCTTTCTTTCTCCTCACCCCCACTGTCTCATTTTTATAAAAGTCATCTAAATCAACTGAGGAACTAGAAATATATTTCCTTGTGACAAGACTTAAGCTATAAAATTTAGAGCATTACAGCTATACCATAGGGAGATAATAAAAGCACAGAAAGTAATTTAGAAAGTAGAAGTTACAAAGCTACAGCCTGTTTTTTTTTCCCTACAAAAAGCTATAGGATTTACTCCATGTATAGATTTATTTGGTGTCTATTCCAACCAATATCATTTTATTTTATTTTTTATTTTTTTTTTTGGTGTGGAAGGATTGTGTTGGGACTATCCTGTTTACTCCTAAGTACTGTACTTTAGGAAACCATTCACCAGCCAGAGAATATCTAGAAGAAACTAGCAGTATGGTGAAAAGTTCTTGAATTAATAACAACAAACAATGTTATATAGCACTTTAAAGTTTGCTGAGCATTTCAATTACATTATTATATTGCAAAGCCCTCTATACATATTCTCTTTTGACTCTTACAATGACCTTGTAAAGTTATTACCCTCATTTTATATTGAGAAAATGAGATTAAGACTGGCTAAGTGACTTGTTCAGTATCACTTAGCTAGTAAATATTAAGGGCCAGATTGGAATTCAGATATAATTGATACCCAGCCCAGTGTTCTGCCTGCCTGCTACCTCAGACTTGATTGAAGGGACTTAACAAGGATGTGATAGTTGTAAAATATTTGAAGAAGATGTGTGTGGAAGAGGGATTTTTGTCCTCAGAGAACAGAATCAGGATAATGGGTAGAAATAGTCCATAGTCCAAATTTATACTGAGGAAAAACTTCCCAAAAACTAGAATAATTTGAGAACAGAAATGAGAAGTGGAATCCTTTCTTTATGGTCTTCCAGAAAAGGCTGAATGGCCATTTGTTAGGTATTGTGTGGGAGACCTTTTCCCAAAATGACTACTTAGAGATCGCTCAGTAGAAAGCAGAAAGGTTGCTTATTAAACCTCTGAAGGATGAGCTGTCCCATCATGTGATAAGAAAGAGAAAGCTTGTGGTAGGAGGGCTAAAGAATTAGTAAAGATGTACAGCTTTTAAAGGTCCTGTTATAAAGGATTATATCATAAATTGGAGAGCATTGAGAAATAGGTGCCCTCTTCCTTAATTGAATGTTAAACATTGGTAACAAAAGCAGATTAGAACAGAATGCTTTCAGTTTCCCTGGTTCCTAGAGGAATCATCCATCAGACCTTAAAACTTCAGATTACTGAGCTGACATCATTTAAACTAATAGTCTAAATATTGATAGCATTGAATAAGGATAAATGTCATCATCTCTGATTAGGTAAATATATCTAAAGTTTTAAGTAAATATTGGCTAGCACACACTGTACTTATGTAGGTCACAGAGACATAGAAATAATAAAAAATAAAATACAGAAAAAGAAAAATAAATCCTTCACCTTATCTCTCCAGTTCACACAGTATGATCCAGGAAAGATTTCTTTCAATTACAGGTTAGATTAGATGATTACTGAATTCCCTTCTCAGTTTTAAAATATTGTGATTTTGTGAGGAGTTGTTTAATTGAGAACTTTTGTTTCTACATATCAGCATTATCTTTTATATTATTTAGTAAATATTTATCTTGCTTTTAGAGTTAAATCATTATGTTAACTTTATAACTTTCTAGATCTAACTGTACTTTAATGCACAATCAGATTTACATTGAGAAGAAATCTTAAAGATAGTCTAACATCAACTCCTCATAATTATTAAGTAAGAAAGGTGGAATTTAAATGTAGGTCTTCTGCAAAGTTATATCAAGTAATTTTTTTCACTTGAACAAGCAATTCAAATTCATCTGAGTCCAGGCATAAAATGGCTCTCATGTCAATTTTTGAAGACAAAAAAAGTTGGGATAGAGAGAAGACTGGAAGAATGCTGTATTTTGGTGAGGAAACAGGTAGGTAAGGCTGGGCATATGGGGAAAAGAGATATATCATATGATAGTTTGTATTTTAAATTACAGTTCTTATTAAATAGATAATAATCTTATTCCACTCCCATCCCCCATACTTATAAAGGCCTAGAAATTCTGTTAGCACTTTTAATTTTTTTCATATACTTACTTTTTGTCCAACTATATATAAAACCATTTTAACTTTCTTAAAAAAAAAAAAAAAAACTTCAGTCCTAAATTTTCTCTCTCTCTTCAGTAAATAGGCAAGCAATTTGATAGAGATTATATATGTGCAATCTCGCAAAACACATTTCCTTATTAGTCATGTTGTATAAAAAACATAGACCAAAAAAACCTCAAAAGAAATAAAGTTTAAAAATAATGTGCTTCAGTATGCATTAATATTCCATCAATTCTTTCTTTGGGGTGGATAGAATTTTTCATCATGAGATATTGTTTTATATCAAGTGGTTGAACATAACTAAGTCATTCACAGTTGGTCATATAATATTGTCGGTACTGTGTATGATGTTCTGATTCTGCTCACTTTGCATCTTTTAACATAAATCTTTCTAGGTTTTATGGGATTTTTTATAAGAACATCATGTTCATCATTTCTTATAACACAATTACATTACTTCACAGTCATATACCACTCAGTTTTCCCAAATGATGAACATCCACTGTTTCCAGTTTTTTGCCACCACAAAAAGTTGCAGTAAGTATTTTTTAGTGCATGTAGGTCCTTTTCCTTTTCCTTTTTTTTTTTTGTAAGGTGGTATGTCAAAATTGTTTTAATTTGCATTTCTCTAATAGCATTTTTGAAATTTTGAAGTCCTAGGAAAAACCTCTAGTCATTTCACTGTAGCTATACATTCTGCTTTCCAGGTCTGTACACTTTTCAACTTCAATTCCCTAACTCTACCTGTTGATTACTTTATATTATGCCTTCACTATTGGGGTGATAAAACATACATTTCAGGAATCAGATGACCAGAAATCTCCTACAGGTTTTGTCATTTCTCTTTTATTTGAGAAGGTAACTTTTTACTAGTTTATATGATTGAAAGTTATTGCAGTTCTCATCAATCACAATTAATTCCTATATTTGAGATCAGAGGAATAACAAATAAGTTCTTTGAGTATTGTTCATTCCATTCCTGTCTTTACTACAAGCATGTGGGTTGCCCATTCTATCAATAGCTTTATTTTTTTATTTATTTTTTATTTTTTAGCTTTATTTTGTTTATCCTTTCTCCTTTTTCTCTCTCTTTCTCTCTACTTTAATTCTGAACCATCAGGAATGTGTTAGTATGAAATGGAGAGAAAATAAATCGAGTCTTTCTGAGAGAGAGGCTATTTACTTGGGATTGGTTTTGGACCAACAGAATCCTTCAGATCCCTGAAACACTTTCCCCTCTCCAAACTATTTTAATAGCATTGGGATCAAGGAAACACATAATAATATCTGATAGATCAGACCCACTGTTCCCCCTTCAAAAAAAGGAATAGAAAAAGCAATGCAATCTAGCAAATGAAGGATAAGATTTGACTTTTTTAAAGGAACAGGGAATCTTATTATTGATCACTGTAGGCTCAGCATTTGGCATATCATGCCAATGGAGAAAGTAAAGCCCTAGGCTTTGAATACTCTAGTGTTGAGGACACATAAAATGATCTTTTTTGTCATTTATTTTTCCCCCATTCTGTGATTTTCTCTCTGGTTTACCTTGGATATTTTTCTTATATCCAGATATCTACTGAGGATGTAGATCAGAAAGAAAACTATACTACATGGACAGTGGATTTGACCCATTTATATGAGTTTCCTTGACTCTAGTGCAACCAAAAATGGTGGTAGTAGTGGGAGGAGCTTCAATTTGTCAGTCCTTCCAGGGCATGCTGCTTTGGTAGCATGATCAGCCCATTAGAAAAATAATGTATTTGCCATTTCTTCATATTGAGAAGCTCAGATTCATTGGACAGCATTGGACAGTTATCAGATGTAAATTTTTTCTGGTTAGAAGTTCAGATAGGGAGATATAAGTGCTTTTCATTCTTTTTTTTTTTATTTTTTCATGTTTCTTTCTTCATTCGACTCATCTCCCTTTCTCACATTCTCCGTTTCTTCCTTATTTTCATTCTTTCCCTCCACGAAGCCCTCCCTTTTTTGGAGAAGCTAATACAGAAAAGATAGCATCGTTCAGTTGTCAGAAATTTGGAAAAACAATTGAAAATGCTAGCCTATTATGTTAGAGTTTTCAACATTGCATCATTTCTTTTCACTGAACCAGATTTAAAAACTAGTAGGGACTTTAGGGATCACCTAGTACAACGTCCTCATTTTATAGATGAGGGAACATGTCCAAAGGGATTGTGACTTTCCCAAGATAACGTAATTAGACAGTGAGAGAATTAGACTTGGAATCTAGTCTTTTGATAGTAAGCCCAGTAAGCCCAGTGTACATTCCACTATATCTGACTTGACTCCGAGGGTTTTTTGTTTTTTAAATAGCTTGATTTTCTAGATAAAATCATGTTTAACTTGAATTCCATGTCTATCCAAAAAAGGTGTCATGATAACATCCTTAAAAAAAAAAAAAAAAGATCTTGTTCAAAACACCCTTTGAATTTTCAGTGTAATTTGCCTAAGATAAGACCTACTTTACCATGTCTCCCCTCAACCAAGCAACCTAGAGATGAACTAATACCATCTCAGCATCTTGTCATGATTGTTTCCTTCACCCTCATATCCCCTCTTCCCCTGTCCCCTCAGCCCATGACAGACTGACAGGGGGGAAACAGTTTTATTTCTATTGAGTGCCAAAGATAACCAGTGTTTACTGATGGAACCCAAACGTTAGTCATAAAATTATACTCCAACGCTTGGATGTGTAACAGGGCATGTAGTGCCAAGTCTACACAATGTCAACAGAAACTGCCTCCAAGTTTCTGGGTAGCCTTCATATGAACAAGGTGGCAGCTTTCTGCTTACAAGGGAGGGCTAAACCCAAAATGTGGCACAGAGCACTTACTTATATGCTCTCTTGACTGCTGTTTACATTATTTTTTCCTCTTCACAAAACAGGCTCGAGTAGCTGGAACAACCATATACAACACAAAACAGAACTATGACCTGGATTCCATTTTCAAAGAAATAATAAAAAATTTGGATATCATATGTCATCATAAAGAATATGGTATCTAGGAATGAATACTTCTCCATTCAACTTCGTCCTTTATATAGTGGTAAATCAAAATAAAAAATATATAATGCTAAATAAACTGCATCCTTTATATAGTGCTAAATAAAAATGCTTTGAGTGGTACTCAAAGTACTTGGGGATTTGTGAAAGCTACCCATCAGGATTAAACAAGTAAGCAATTCTGCTTATGGATGGATGAATTCTGCAATTTAATGTGGGCATAGGTCTTCACCTCCCCATTAGCTAATTTTTCATTTCATCAAAGCTACCTAGTGTGGATAAGTATGGGTGGAGGAGGGATGAAGTGTTTACTTTCTATAGTGAAGATCTTGTGCCTTAGAATATAAGGCTTCAAATTGCTAAAAGATACGATTATGGTGTATGTTTACTTTATAATAAAGCATGAGCTAAACGAAGGCGCAGTTAAAAGGGTTCCATACTTGAGTTAGGAGAGATATAGAAAGAAATCTTGGCTGTGGGAAAAAAATCACTTCATTCTCTCTGAACTCTGTTTCCTTGGATGTAAAGTGGAGATAGCATCACTGATACCATCTGCCTCTTGGGTTTGTTGTGGTTATTGGTTGTTTGTTTGGTTTAAGGAAGAAAGCCCAATGTAATCTCTAAAATACTATTTCTTTGTGAATAGCTGCTGTCATTGCTCCAGTGAAAAGATTTTACTATCAATTTGGTCCAATTGAATTCAATTCAGTTGAATGGGAAAAGTTTGGGGGATTTGTAATCTGAAAAACCTGAGTTCAGATCTTTCCTCAAACACTTACTAGCTGTGAGACTCTCAACAAGTCCCCTTAACTTCTCCAAGCCTCAGTTATCTCACTACATGATGAGAAGGTTGGACTTAGTGACCTCTAAGGCCCCTTGCTATTCTTAATCTGTGAACCTTAATACATTTCATTTAATACATTTATCAAGTCTTGCTATGTGACATGAATTGTGCTAAGTACTAAGGATACAAGGAAAAAGAAATAAAACGACACTGTCCTCTAGGAGGCAGCTAAATGCTCAGGTCATTGGAACTGCAAATGGAAAGAAAAGTTGAAAGCCATCCTTAAACATTTCCTAGCAGCATGTCTCTGGGTAAATCATTTAACCTCTCTCTGATTCAGTTTCCTTATCTCTAAAATGGAAGTGATAATAATTATAATTCATTTTTCTCAGAGTTATTGTCAGGATCAAATGAAATCAACTGCTTAGTAAAACTTACTGTTTTATATAATAAATTGTCTCTGCATTCTGTTGGGGAATGGAGGGGACATATATAGAGTTGTTATTTAAATATATTAGTAATTATTGTCAAATGAGATATTTGTATATACAGAAAGCCTGCATATAGTGGGCACTTAAATGTTTATTCCCTTCTCTTTCCCTCCCTAATATAAAGTAATTTCAGTGGCAGGGGTAATAACAAAATGGGTGGAGGGTTGTACAGGGTTATACTGGTAAATTTTTAACAACCAGCTCTCCGAAAAATGTCCACATGATACACTTTTTTTTAAGTCCAAAAGTCTTTATTGTCTCCTTCACAGTCTTTTTAAAAATTTTTATATTTATATGTATATATATTTTTGACAGTACATATGCATGAGTAATTTTTTTATAACATTATCCCTTGTATTCGTTTTTCCAAATTTTCCCCTCCCTCTATTGCCTCCCCTAGATGACAGGCAATCCCATACATTTTACATTTGTTACAGTATAACCTAGATACAATATATGTGTGTAAATCCAATTTTCTTGTTGCATGTTAAGTATTAGATTCCGAAGGTATAAGTAACCTGGGTAGATAGACAGTAGTGCTAACAATTTACATTCACTTCCCAGTGTTCCTTCTCTGGGTGTAGTTGTTTCTGTCCATCATTGATCAACTGGAAGTGAGTTAGATCTTCTTTATGTTGAAGATATCCACTTCCTTCAGAATACATCCTCATACAGTATTGTTGTTGAAGTGTATAGTGATCTTCTGGTTCTGCTCATTTCACTCAGCATCAGTTCCACATGATATACTTTTTAGTTTAATTTTTAGCATTTTCTTCATCACTTAACCTAGATCTAGATAATTAACAAATCAAGAAATCAAGCTCTGATTTGTAGCATTTGAGTTTTACAATTTGTAAAGGCTTACAAATGAAAATTTAATAATCATCTCTCCCCAAAATCTAAAAGTTGGCTCCAGCACAGAGTAGGGGAAATCAAAAAAGGTTTTCTGGGGTATCATCTGTGGTGGACTTAAGAAAGTTAAGGATTCTCCTGGGTGATCAAGTAGAGCAAACTACATAGAAGAGACATCCTATGCAAAGTCAGGAGATGGAAGGCTAGGAATGAAGCAGAGTATATAGGCCAGTTTAGTTGGGAGGAAGAGTTATATACTATGTCTGTAATCAGTCTTAAAAATAGATTAGAACCAAATTGTGAGGGCTTTAAAGGCCAGGTACAGGAGCTGATATTTAAACCTAGAGGTGATGTGAGCCACATTCTTGAATGTGGAAGTGACATTGTCAAACCTGTGTTTTTCAAATACTCTGGTAGCTCTGGGGAATATCAGATGTAGTGGGGAGAGACTGGAGGCAGAGAAGCCAATTGGGAGTTTATTATATTACATTAGTCCAGGTGATGACCAGGGCTCAAACTAAGGTAGTGACTGGATGAGTATGACAAGACATGTCATAGAGGTAGAATGAAAGTTGAGTATGAACTTCCATGACTGGAAAGATTTCTTTTAAGCCAGTTGGAAAGATGGTAGTTTTTAGTTGTTGCTGTTGAGCATGAGGGGAAGGGAGATCATGATTTTTGCTTTGTGAAGGAAGTATCTAACAGCATATATCTGTATAACCAGAAAAAGCAGATCAGTTGATTACTCTATCACTCCACTCAACAACTCCATAATTTTACAGATAAAATTCCCCATTCTTGAATGCCACTTTTTTTTTGAGGGGAGGGCCCATTATAACATTTGTATTTATATTTCCAGCACTATGCTTGGCATTTAATAAACACTTAGTAAATGCTTTATCATTTATTCAAATATTTATACCCAGACTTTCACGTAGGCAAAATCAGTGGCAGGCTATGAGATCTAATTTAAGCCAAACTGAATATCTTTCAAGTGCCAAAGTCAACAGGGACCTCATTGGTAATACAATGGCTGTAGTTCCTAGTGCCAGTTGGAGCTCTACCTTAACATGCAGTCTAACACAGACTCTGCTCTCTAGCTATCTTTCATGACCTCCTCTTGTGTTCTAGGCTATATACCTCCTGTTATACCTCCAGGCCCCATTCTGAAGCCTTCTGATTAGCGAGAATAGACCTGCCTCATACTAACCAGCTACAGGAAATCCTCATGGGATCTTGGACAACCCATTTATATCAATATTATCATTCCTGGAAAGGGTGTGTTAATCAATGGCCTTACAACCTCACTTGCCCTACTATCTGTACCTTCCCAGCCCAAAACCTTTCTCTACACAGGCTAGAAGAGATAATGACTAACCTTTAAGCAGGATAATTCAATTTAATACATGTTTACCAAGCTCCTGCTGTATGTTAGACCTTTGTAATAAAAGTTTCTATTTATATAGACATGATGATGACAAAACTAATTTGCATTCATTATATTGATTTTCATAATAGTCCTGTTGGAGACAGAGTATATTAATGTTCTCAATTTACAAGTGTAGAAACTGAGGTTAATCGAGTCAAAATGACTTTCTCTCAAGATCATCAAGAGTAATGCTAGATTGTTAACTGAGCTGATTTGGGACAGTGATTAGTGCCTCTTCCATTGTATCATGCACATCTGCAAGAGATATAGCATGTAGATCAAAAGAATTATGGAGCAGCATAATGTAGTTAGTGAAAGAAGCACTGGATCAGATGGACATAAGTTTGAATCAAGCCAATGACACATAACTGCCTCTATGATCCTTGACATGTCACGCTACTTCTATAAATCTCAATTTCTTCATCTGCATCTGTTGGGAAGATCAAATAAAATAATTTGTGTTAATATTTTAAAGCACCATAAAATGTTAGCTGTCATCATCTTTATTGTTATTTTATCATCCTCAAAAATAAACTTTTTGTATAATAGGACTGGTATTATTAGAAAGATGAGGAAAACAATGGTCTGGTCAACTGACTTGTCTCCTAATGCCTAATTCATTTCTACTTCCCTAGGCACTAATCAGTTCATCAGATTGTAGAGAGTACATTTGTAAGGATATGAAATGGATTTAATTCAATTCAATGTGTATATGTGTATGCACACACATATGTTAAATGCAAGGCACTGTGCTCAGCATAAATGATCCAGAGACAAAAAACAATACAGTCCTTCCTAAAGGAGGTTATAATGTAGTAAATTCATAATATGAAATCTTCCTAGTTCTGATCTGTACACAAATAAGTTAAAAATGACAAAGTATTTGGGAGAAGTCAAACAGAGATGCTTGAGAGAATTAAGGAAGAAGGAGACAATTCTAACTTGGAACATTAGGCAATACATAACAGATCTGTTCACTTCATTAATTTATTAAATGAACTTTTATTAAGAGCCTGTTCTGTACAGAACATTATTCTAGATGCCAGAAGAGATAGAAATCTTATATAAAACATGGTAATTCCCTGTAAGACTATTTTTACCTTTATTTGTATCCCTATGTGCTAGGGACTGAGACAGCTAGGTAAGCACAGTGGATGGAGTGCTGAGCCTGAAGTCAGCAAGATTCATCTTTATGAGACATTAACTGTATGACCCCAAAGAAGTCACTTATTCCTGTTTTCTTTAGTTTTTCTTTCTGTAAAAAGAAAATGGAAATGGAAAAAGAAATGGCGAGCCAATTCACTATCTCTACCAAGAAAACCCCCAATGGCATCATGAAGAGTGGGACAATACTAAAATGACTCAACGATAGGAACAATTTTCAAGATTAAATAAATTTTTAAAAATCCAATTCTTTCTTAAAGCCTTTTATAATATTTCCACTAGAGAATGTTTTCACCCAGTTTTTTTTAGAAATATTTTGTCTCCTTTATTCCTATTGCACCTTATGCTGAATTTACTTCTCTTTGTACACATTATATTCTCCAAATGGCTTTCAGCTCCTTGAGAGCAGTGAACATACTATTCTAGATCTTCATATTCCGAATACCAAGAGCATTGCCTTATACATAATATACATTTTATAAAGATTTGTTGAATGTCAAGCTAAAGTTTTGCCAAACTCAGGCTTCTTCCCATGATCAGGGAGGTGAAGTGATTAAAAGAAGAAGAATGATTTTCTCTGTCTTGGGATTTCTGCCAATTAGTCAGCAATTAGCAATTCACATTTAATAAACATGCCAGAGAGCTCATGCCTCATCTCACTTATTTTAGCCAAGGTCAGCAGATGGAAAACATTGTACAATATCCATGATTACAGTAAAAAGGAGACCCATAAAGCCATGAAAACCAGCCTAACTATAGAGAGAAATTGCATGACTGAAAGCTCAAGAATGAAAAAAAAAAGTATAAACCTCCAGATTCTCTAATAGAGATGGCCTAGTGACAGGACACGAATGTTCTTGAAACATTTCAAAACACGTAAGAGTTGTTAGTAAAAATAAAAGTCACTGAATTGTTCACAAATCATGGATAACTATTGCTTCCCAAATTCCCTACTTACTAAAATGATCAGAACAAACTAAAAACAACTTACAAATGTTACAAATGACTAAAATTCATCCATATGTCAGATGATTTGTTAGATTTCATCCATCTCAATTCAACAAATATTTATTAATTGCCTACTGCATACAGAGCCATGTCAGAGAAGATGCAAAGTTTTCATAGACTTCTCATATAAATTTCAAATAAAATTTTGCAAAAAGTTGCAAGACACTAATTTTGTCAGGGTTTTTGGAATAGGGATTTTTGTCTTCTTTGTGGGTCTATTTATGATGGGGGTTGAGGTCCCTTTAAGACCCCCCCTATAGCTGAACTTTGATTTACAAATCCTGGTCATCGGGCCTCCCAGCCCCCACCAAATCTGAGCCAACTTGGGATACCGCCCACAAGCCCCTTTGGGTATAAAAGAGCCAAACTGGAGGTCTCTCATTGCAGGAACTCTTCCCCCCAAACATGGTATTCTTCTGGCCATGTAAAGGTTCCTGTCTGCCCAATGACCACCTCTGGCCTTGGTGTCTTTCTACATTTAACTTTACTTCCAAATCCCTACAATAAACCTTTTTATCAATCTAGGTTTTTGGGCCTGAAAATTTATTATAAATAAATGCATCTGCATCGTCACGCAACTATCTTTGCGCCAACCCAAAAGGGGGCTCCCCTTCCCTAACTCTCATCATTTATAAACACCAATTATTCTCTAAAATCAGTGGGGAAACTCTTAGTAGTTTCATGACTTGAAGCAGCTCATTTCTCTAAGAAAACTCAAGTGAGTTCCATGTTCATATTTCAGATTTGTTTGGAAGAGTTAGATCATAAAACTAAATTATAGCTCAACAATGCCCAGGTAGTTGTTTTTTTTTAATCCAGAATTGGCAAGTAGAGATAGTTTATAAAATGCAAAGATCTTCAAGTTTATACCAAAGTCGCTTGCAGGCCATGTTTAGAAACATAAATGCAAATGTATGTCTTGTGAATCATACTTTTATAAAGAGACAAAGTAAAATTAGCATCAAGGAAACTGATTGGTATCTCCTAAGAAAATAACCCCCAAATGACTACTTGATAACCAAGTGAAAGGAGAGAAGAGGGCATTAGAGATAATGTTGTCCCTCTATTTCCATATTTCCCATGATATCGGTCCTTTTTTTGCCATGATAATGAAATCTGTCTTCCTCTCCAGTCACCTTCATTGTTTTTACTTCTTTAATTATAGGCTGGGAGGACAAAACTCATGTCAACAACTGCTCTTTTTATGCAGAACTATTCTGATTTGCTTCTCCACTGCTGTCACTCAGGAGGAGAAAATAGCACTAATTTTGACTCAGCCTGATTGTCCTTCTCCAGAGAGATAAGCAATTTTTACTCCTCTTTCTGTCTTCTTTCTTTCCATCTTTTTTTTTTCCTCTTCATGGACTAAATCCAAGATCCGGCATGTTACTTATATTGTCTGATATTTTAATGAAATGAGTGAAAACTTCAAATCCTGCAAGTCTATGAGGGTCCAAACCACTCCTCTCTTCTTTCGGGAGCAGAATCTCTTTCCTATTTCAAGTAAACTTTTTATTGCAAAAGTAGGAGCAAAGTACCATATCAAGGCAAAGGGAGAATATTGAAGACTCATTTATGAAGTACAAACAAGTCCCTCGAGTTAATAATTAACTCTCCAAGAGAGGCAGCTTTATCACAATATGAAAGATGCTAATAATCCATGATCCCAGGCCTATCACTTCAGGGAATACAGGAAGAAAGACTCAAAAAGGAACACAGATTCTGATGAGACATCTAAAATATTCATGGGACCAAATAGGAGAAACTGTGAGAAACTTTATGCAATTGAGAAAGTATAAGTATTGTCAGAGACTATTGCCACATGAAGGCTTAGGCCTTCAGAAGTGAGCTTTGTGGGTCACTGGGAGGCTGGGACAGATGCTATACTGTTTAAATTCTTTCCTCCACTACCAACCTCAAAGTGATAATTCTGGGCCTCCTTTTTTCCCTTGATGGGAACCTGAAGCCTTTTCCTTTGGGTAGGAAGAAACTATTTTTTAATATTTTAAAAAGTATTTAATAAGCATTAAATAAATATGTATTTATAATTACATGAGTATTTTATTAAATAGTAGTAATAGCATTAAATAAATTTTAATAATTAGCATTTACATAGGATCTAAAGGTTCACAAAGGGCTTCACATAATTATTTCATTTGATCCTGATAATTCATTTGACATTGAAAAGTAGGTATTTTAATTCCAGTTTTACAGATGATGAAACTGAGGCACAGGGCAACTGTGATTTTACTGGAGACACACAGCCAGTGTCTTTCTAGGGCAAGATCTGAACTTAAGTTTTTCCTATTTCAGGTCTTGCAGTCTATCTACTATGCTGTCTAATTCCAAACATGAATTTTGTATCTTTAAATAGGCTTTTGCTAGTCTTAATATTGGTGCTGGAAATGCTGTTAAGAGGAAATATTTGGAAAAGGGGCATTCATTCCTACAGAAGAGAGATAATAGTGATAATATCTCATTGTTAGCTCCCTCTCTGTCTGGAAAGAATCAAAATTTATTAAGATGGAAAGAATTGCACATTCTTTGGCCCAACTTGTAAAACAGAGAAGAACCACTTATACCACCTATATGACCAAGTGAAAGGAGAGAAGAAGGACTAGGGATAGTTTAGGGCTTCTGTGTTTCCTGTAGTGACACAGACAAGTTGCCATGATTAACCAGAGCTATCTACTTCTCCAATCACTTGCATACAGGAGCACTTATTTAGAAGTGAGTCACAGCTGTAGTTTGAGGGGGTAAATAGGAATGGTTGAAGAACCTACTGCTGCTACAATGATTTTATTGCTTTCACCATCTGTTTACAGATTTCTAATGTCCAGTTCTCACAACGTTCTTGTGACTGACTTAAGAAGGGTAAGTACAATGTTGCCCATTTCATAGATAGAGAAACCAAGTCTCTAAGAGATTATGAAATGACAAAGTTGAGATCCACACTAAGTTCATCTGAATTTAAGTTCAGCATTTGATCATGGAAGAGACTTTAGGGATGATCTGGTCTAACCCCCTTTTTAAAAAAGGCTTAAAGCCATATGAGCAGTCATTGGAAATATTGGTTATTTAAACATAGGTTCTCTGACTCTAAATGCAGCACTCTTTCCCCTGGACCACACTCCCTCTGCAATACCATAAAAGTCATACTGTATATAATAGATATAATAGATCTGCCTGATGGTTAAAAATAAAATATGTGAACATGCCCATATTTTAACTCTTCTCTAAAAAGTGAATTTTCACTCACCTGTCAATATTTTGTTTGATAGGAGAATGAGAAAAGTTAATTGCCAAGCATGAAGAAAAGTATAAAGGTAATTTCTCAAATTGGAAAGATGAGTAAGATGTGAACTAAATTTCAATATTAGAAAATAGTTTTTAGATTTTAGTTGATCCATTTTAAATACTGACTTATTTTTTTTAAATCACATGATATCATCCAGGGTTTGAAGGGTTAATGGGAAGAACTTAATTTTCCCCAGGTTATAATATTTCTACTGTCATGATTAAATAACTTCATTTTGTGAATATTATCTGCATAGATACACTGAGGTAGATGAGTTAAAAATACTGTATTTAAAATGTTCACGTTATTGAAATAAAATGCCAAATCTGTGGTTGTGTTCAGGAAAACATTAAAAAGTTTCATTCCTTCTTCGCTAAGAAGTTTTAACTTTGCATAAAATTTTATGGTCTTTGTTGTTGCAGTAAGCCAGTGCCCTGGCACTTGTTTTTACAGACTGGTTTATAATTATTTTCATTGGTCTTTTTTGCCTATTTTTCTCCCCCTAAAGGAGAAAATGTGAATTAATACTAAATAAGACATTTGGAGGAGATAAGTATTTATAGGATGATTTTGCAGTAGTACTGAGCCAAAAAACTGGTTCCTACTTCAAGTTGGCTTTGGAACTAACTTACCAGAGGTAGTCATACTTTCTTGGACAAGGTTAAGTCAGTTGTCTAATCTACAATGGTTTCTTGTCCTTGACCTGCCCATGACATGTGGAGAATGGCCAGTGTAAGCCATAATGATGTGGATTCATCAGATCACTTGGATAGATCTAAATGT
Organism: Sminthopsis crassicaudata; assembly: GCF_048593235.1. Taxonomy (NCBI): domain Eukaryota; kingdom Metazoa; phylum Chordata; class Mammalia; order Dasyuromorphia; family Dasyuridae; genus Sminthopsis; species Sminthopsis crassicaudata. Next base: position 654,469,697 of record NC_133617.1, read on the forward strand.
TGCCCAATTATTAAACATTGCTTGCAAAAAGGCTTCTAATTCCTTCTCCATGGCTTTTATATGTGACTGTGTTAACTCTTAATATTAGTCCAGTCTAGACCTGATTAAATGAATAAAACATTGATGCACCCTTAGTGTACTGAAAGGGAAATTGGCTGATGGTTACAGGAATTTAGTGGAATCCTGGGGTTGGACTTTAATGGTGACTGGTGCCATTTTCTATTAAAACCAGCAAATAGGTCTCAACTATGTGTGTTGGTACTTTTTTTGCAACATAGGATCTAAAAAAGTTATCTTGAACTCTTAGAGGTTAAATGACATGCCCAAAATCACATAGTCTCTGTTGCAGGTAGAATATGAACACTTGTCTTCCTGACTTTGAGATCATCTCTTTGCATTACTTCTCTTTGATGGTCTAAGCACTTCCTAAAATGATCCTAATCTTTTTTTAAAAATCATGGTACTAATGGGAAAATTAAGGAAGCTGATTTTCTCCTTTTACCTTCTTTTTCCCCTTCCTACCAATTCAATGGCTTATTAAAACTTTCAGGATTTTGTTTTATTTGTTAACTTTCTATATTTTGAACAAGTTTCTTTTTTTCTCTTTGGGCCTTTTCTCTTTGTGTATGTAAGAGAGTTGGACTAAATGATTACTAAGGACTCCTTTATCTCGAAAATGTTACTATTTTGTGATTTTAAGAAATAATTTTATCTTCACTTTGTTATATCAACAACCTTCTGGTTGTTTATTTTAGTTTGTTTTTGATATGATTACTAGTATATATTTGATTTGTGAAGGATTCTTCCTAGCTTAAATTTAAAAGTAATTTGTGAATCACTGTTTATGAAGTGATGACTATTTATGAAGTATTTGAATATTTATGAAATAATTAGGAAGTACTGAAAAATAATAACAAATATCTGCCATACTTTTCAATGCTACACAACGATTTACATATAAATATATGAGAATAAAGTGCAGTCTTTTTCAGATTTCATGGGATGTGCTCCATCACTAGTACCATATTTGAATTTTTTCCAATTCATACTGTCACGTGAGAGCATACTTTGGCTCAATGAATCACTTGAAGACCAGAAGAAACTTCAAAGCTTTTATATGTGGCCAAAGGGAAATTGACTCCTCCATGGCAGGAGTCCAACTGGTGACCACAAGGGCTTAGCACACCACCACTGACTACAGTCTGTTATTGGTACATGAAATGATCCAAAATGGTGGTGTCTCTTGATATTACAACATATACATTTGGAAGAATGTAACTTTTAAGGCACTCCTCTACAGGGGGTTTATTTGTAAGTTAGATGTATGTGCCAAAGGAAAAGACTCAAAGGCTACATTGGTTTCAAATATGGGTTTTGCTGTATAGAAGAAAAATAAAATGATTTATGAGTTTGTCAGCAAAAGGATGTTGTCTTCTTATAAAAACCTCCTGTTCCAGCTAGGAAGTGTCATGAATTGCAAATGAACCCAGAGGGAAAAAGCACATACACACACACATATATATGGACTCATCCTTTCTTGTTGCCTCAGGGATTTGGAAGCAAATTCCACTGATGTAGCTTCACTGATGCTCTGGAGGAAATAGTAATTGTGATGCACAACAGTGTTTTCCAAAAAAACTCCCAATCTGTGTTCTATTAAAGTCAGTGAATAGTTAAATGCTAATTTATTTTTATTTTTATCCCCAACTTTAATAAAAAACAGACCCCAATTCAATCATATACCCCAGAAGTCAGATAATTCTACATAGTCCTTTCCAGGTTAAAGGAAATAGATTGTAATGGTGTCCCAGGGCATATCAGCAGGAGGTCAACTTAACTTATGGTTCATCTCCCTCTCTGTGGCTTGGACAGAGGCAACATGGAAATCCTGAAACTAATAGATTTCCTCACTGCTGTTTTAAACTTGCCTGCCAACTACTCAGTTTATTTTCTCTATATGGCGTTTTGAGAAGTTAAACGGACTCTCAGAAATGATAGTTGTATATTCTAATTAGAAAACAAAACTAGCGTGTAATATTTCCAGAATATAGCTGTTTGATCTCAGCTTGCTTTGAGAGCCTAAGATAAATACTGGCAATATTAGTTCATTGTATTTCAAGAGACATTTATGCATTATCCATTTTATCAAATCTCTTTTCTTCAAAATATTCCTGGATTAGAAAGCTATTTATTCTAATTTGCTTACATTTAAGACATATTTCAAATCATAAGAAATGTGTGAGAAAAAATAGCATTTTAAGACTATTGATTACTAATCTAGACCCAGAAAGGAGCTTAGAGATTATAAAATCCAATCTCTTAATTGTATAGATAAAGCTGAGGGAGAAGATTATTATCATTACTTTCTACTTTTGTGACTCTTAGGCCTGATACTTTCCTTCCCAAATTCCATTTATTCTCCTATAAAATAAGTGGATTGGACTAATCAAACTTTAAGGATCATAAATTTAGAACTGGGAGAGTTACTATGAGATATTTCAAACTCCCCGATACCTGTCATTTTATAGATGAAGAAACTGAGCCACAGAGGCCTCTGGTGCAGGGGAGTTTATATAGGAAAGTGTCAGAGCAGTATTGAACTGAGGTTATCAGCATCCACATCCTGTCCTTTTTACACAGAATTGTGCCTGGACTGACTACATTTCAAAAGCAATAAAATGTTTTTAAGACAATCTATTATTATAACAAATTTTCAGACTGGTGCCTGGACAAACTTTGTTTTCCTTCTTCTGTCTTCTTATTTCAAGGTGACAGTAGTCAAGGCAAGAAGCATTTATTAGGGGTTACTATATTCTAGACAGTGTACCTTAAAAATTCACAGTTATCTTTACCTACTCCTCTAAACTATTCCTTTATCCCCTCAGCCCTCTCTGGGAGAGAAGGGGGGAAAGAAATAGTTATTATCCTTAAGGAGCTTATTATATTCCACTGAAGGAAGACAATATTTAAGAGGAGATTGAAAAGCAGAGGATGAATAATATTACTTATGGGACTTGGGAATAATAGCTAATAAACCCCCAGGAAGTGAAGGATGACTGGTCTGGGCCTTTTCCAAAATTGGAGGGAAAGCTCTAGGAGGAACTCATCCACGGGAGAAGGAAGCTACCATGTTTGAGACCCAATAACAAATAAACTTCTAGAATTATGATAAAATTAGTATAGACTAACAAGATCAGCTATGTTGGTTCTTCACTAAGTCTCCATTTTCTTGTATGTCACAATTTCTCTAGCCTCTAGAGAGAGCTAAAAATTCTTTCACTTGATATGGGGGATGTGCCATTTATGAAATATTTCTTGATCTACTTAGTTGTAAATATTGGTGTGTGGGACAGTGACCCTTATCCAAATTCAGGTCAGAGACTGTCAAGGTAAAAAGCAAAAATGATTTATTATGGGGCAGCTAAGTGCAGTGGATAGAACACTAGCCTTGAAGTCAGAAAAACCTGGGTTCAAATCCAGCCTCAGACATTTAACACAGCCTAGCTGTGTGACCCTGGGTAAGTCACTTAACCCCAATTGCCTCAGTTAAAAAAAAAAAAAAAAGATTTATTACCAAACTATCAAGAAAGGGCAGCTGCTAATGATAGCAGTGTCATTATAGGAGTTCAAAACACAAGCTGAAAAACACAGGATTATATAGACCTTAATGAGGAAGTTCCCACTGCCTTCTGACCTTTTCTCTCATTGTCTGGAAGTCCAGCCTTATATAAATCTACCCAGAGACTTAAAAATCTACCCAGAGACAAAGAATACTAGCCAATAACAAGTTCTTTATCATAGTAAGAACTTAATGCTGTTTATTTAAAATTAAGCAAACACCTGCTGCTTTTGGCTATAGAACAACTAATTATTATAAAGCTTTAAATTATAATTAGAGTATAGGTTGAGGGCACATTCTTATGAAAAGTCTTCACTCAATTTATCCCATTCACTGTATTTGCTCATCAAATGATCAGAGATATACTCTCTCTCTCTCTCTCTCTCTCTCTCTCTCTCTCTCTCTGTATATATACATACATATATATATATATATATTCCTTTTTAATATAGTCCTAATAGAATGTAAACTCCTTGAGGGCAGGGATTTGTTTGTTTGTTTTAGCTTTTTGTTGTTTGTTAGTTTATTTGTTTTTCTCTTTCTAAGCCCAGCACCAAAGGCAATATTCTGAAGTCAGTAAGGGAATAATTAATGCTTTGGGGATCATCACATATTTCAAAACTAGATGTATATGTAGATTTCTTTTTTCATGGTTCCTCCATAGTTTTTTTTTTCACCTGAGAATAAGGCAAGTCTTATAACTAACACTTTTTAGTTATTAAGGAGCCTTGATATAAACATGGGTAATTTACACTACAACCAATAAAAACTACCAATCTGGTGTGCAGTACCCAGGACCTTGGACAAAATGATTACCTATAGTCTCTTTTGTGATATCTTTGATGGAATTAATTAAAATTAATCTTGATTCCCTCTAAACTCTTTTGATGTTTCTCTAGAATCTGACAGGAGCAGATGCTTCTCTACTGCTACATTTTCTAGTCTTAGTACTTATTGGCCAAGTCTGAGCTGAGAGGCAGACTTTCCCCATTTAAATTTGCATATCTCTTCTTTCTTGATTTTTGTTTTTAGTGAGGATGTTTTAGTTGTTTTGTTTAAAATAATATTGCTTAAAGCAGTGCCTTATCTTTTCTTTTTTTTCTGTGCTTGGGTTGGATATCTCCCCTGAAATAGCCATCCTATCTCCCCTGCTTTATTTGTTTGTGTTTGGTGTACTGCCACAGGGGGAGGAGAAGGGGATTCCCCTCTTAACTGGGAAGGGAGTAGTTAGGAATTCAATTTCCCACTTATTTTATCCAGTCTATACTTCAAGATGTTTCATATACCTTCAATTTGTGATGAGAAAAAATAGCCTTGACTTTAGAGAGTGAAAAAGAAGATAGTCCAGGATTTCAGAAATTTTTGCAGAGATTCCAAAGAAGTAATAACAAGAGACATCTGGATTGTGAAGCAGTGACAGGGTGTTGGAAACCCTCTGAGAAAAGTAGTCAGGCACTGTGTATGTAGCAACCTTAGTTGGCCCTCAAGAGCTTTTGTTAGACTTTTTTCCCCATACAAGAACATATATCTAAAAGTTGATTCTTCCTCCCCTTTCCCTACTTTTCCCCCCATACTAGGGATTTAGAGTAGATTAGTTTGTAATCCCTTGGGATTGTGTGCAAAATTGTTTCTCTATTCCTTTACTAATTGTCTTAATCCTGATTAAGTTTTATTTTTAAAGACATATTCTTGGTCTTTTCTGCCAGTAAATTGCAAATGTAGTTAAGATGATTTTTAATTTCCCAGTTAATCTAAAATGGGGAGTTTATATTTATTGAGTTATTTATTTTCTAAAATCTTAAAATATGGGTCATTGTTTCTACTTGCACAGCATATTTCAGTATATCATGCAAATACTTCCCTGTTTCTTATCCTTATTCTGTGAGGTCTTGGGATAATATGATCATTCTAGCTCTTTTTTTTTTTTTTTTTTTTGTATCAATGCAGGTCTTTTTGGCTCATTTTTTCCTCTGGTTTCAGAAGTACTCAAAGTCTTTTGCCACTATCACACCTTCCATGCCCTCAAATGCTGGCTTTTCTTTGTGACACAATCACCCAATATCAAAAACATGCAGTCTCCTGAGAAATAAAATCCTGAGCTGATGTTTTTGCTCTAATCAAAGCACACTAGGAAGTACAGGCTTACCTTCATCTTAGTTGTTACATTATATTTTGTACTACTTAACAAATTATAGAAATAGAAGAGAATATATACAAAGTAGTTCATTAGGTACTTGTGATTTCCTTTCTGATTTCCCAGCCCCATGGCTGACCTTTCATTCACAAATCCTGGTCAAAAAGCACCCTTTTGAATATCCGGGCCTAGGACACACGGGATCTGAGCCGGCTTGGGTTTTTTCAGCCCCCACTATCTGCTCAGGTTTCTCCAACCCCCACAATTTCTTCCTTATCTGAAGAATCATGTCTAGGCAGAGAGTTGAAACATGTAAGCACCATGCTTTGCATCACAGACTCTCTGTCTGCTACTTTTGGTATATTTCTACCTCTATCTAATACCTTTTACTAACCAGACTTTAACCTTACTTCCAAACCCTACAATAAACCTTTTTTTTTTTTTTTAAATCAATCTATGTAAATTCATTTACAGGGGACTCTCATGCCACCACTAGAACTCATTGAACTTTGTATCCTTATGCCGAATCCAAAGGGATTGCAGGGGAGCTCCATTTGACTTCCTGTACCCCGAACCTGCCACTAGACCTCAATTAATCCTAATTTTATTTAGGTATCCCTTATCTAGACCTCAGGAATTGGCTATAATCATCACTTGGAGGCATAAATATAATTTAGAGATAGTCCTTTCCTACTGCCTACTTCAAATATGACAGAAGGATCTGGCATATATACTAGTGTATAATACATAGCAAATAACTGTAATTTACTATAATTATATAGCAGTTGTGATATGCATTGGTGGGATGAGTTTCCCTCACTGAAAAGTTTTCTAGTCAAGGATTCATGAATCTCTTCTCTTTTCTCTACCCACTTCCCACTTAAGAAAGGAAGGAAAGAAGGAAGGAAGGAAGGAAGGAAGGAAGGAAGGAAGGAAGGAAGGAAGGAAGGAAGGAAGGAAGGAAGGAAGGAAGGAAGGAAGGAAGGAAGGAAGGAAGGAAGGAAGGGAGGGAGGGAGGAAGAGAGAGAAAGAAAGAAAAGGAGGGAGGAAGAAAGGAAGGAAAAAGGGAAGGAATCCCTAAGCTATTTTAGTTGAAATAAAGTGATTAGAAAAAAATTGTATATTTTCTGAAGTGGGGATACAGGAGGAGGGCCCCTTCATCCATCCAGAAGCAGGTTCATTCTAAACTTTTAAGATAATGACTGAATAAGCTTGAGTATAATGGAGAGGCCACTACTTATTTGTTTCATTTGATACAACTTTATTAAGCATTCAGTGTATGCACAACAAATTTTATTCTTTTCTCATTCTATTTATAAAGAATGTAAACTTTTTGTGTATAGGAATTATTTCATTCAGTAATAATCATCCAATGCTTATTTCATCATTATGCCCATTTTACAGAGGAGCCAAGTGAGCCCAAAGATGTGAATTATTGCCTATATTTCGACAGGAGCTAAATGTTAGAGTTGGAGGGGTTCTGTCTCCCAGGCCAGAGTCCCCACTGCTGCTCTGTCATGACTAACACATAATAAGAGACATCAAAAAGTGCTAAGTGAGATCTGTTTAATGAATATGGCAAAGTGAATTAGCAAATTTTCCTTGAAGTTTATAGCATTTAACATTGACTATGAGGCTATAGTTCTTTTTCCTTTATGTATATGTTACTTCCTGCCACTGAGCCATTTCCCTTGTTAAGGTTTTTGTGTCCCCTTTGTTCAACTTTGATTCCCATCATTCAAGTCAACTTTGACCTGTTCTAAATGTAGCATTCTCAAGGCCCATAATTAAATATCTCTTTTTGTGATATATATATATATATATACATACATATATATGATATCACACACACACACATATATATATATATATACACATACATATAAATTTTTATACACACATACACACACATATATTTATGTCCTGTCTAGCTAACAATCTATGATCCTATAATCCATTCCTTACGTTTCATTGGTCTGAAAACAGGTCTGGAACAATGCATTAGAAAATCCATTAAAACCCTTATCTTTAATGAGATAAAAGTAATATTTCTTCTTAAAGTAATGGATTTTGAAAGGATGCTGCACTCTAGGACAGTATCTGGGAGAAAGTTCAGGTCTGATTCTCTCCCAAATTACAATGGATAGAGGCTGCTGTGGTTCTTGTTCATTCTAAAGTTATATGGAGATAAATTACATAACGTCTCTAGAGTGCTTTGAGCTCTTTAGAGAGGGGAATTATTGTTATGAATTGTGCTATCTGAATCATGTCCAATTCTTCACATAGTTGGAAAGGTTGGTCACATGTTTATATGACTTTGAGAGTAGCAACATTCTGAAGGAATTCAAAATGATTAGTTCACGCTTTTTTCCAGATTATCTGTCATAGAGAAGAGGCATAAATTAGGGTAGATGAAGTTGATGGGACTGTAGATACTGTGATGTTAATGGAACTATGCTGTATGGCCAGGTGAGTACCATTGATAGATGAGGAGTAAGGTGTGCTGACATAGTTATTAAACAACATGAACTGATAAGAGTTAGAGCATATTTCTCCAAATCAAGTAGAATTCTAACCTATGACATTAATATCATGTTTACTCAGATGAAAAAAAAAAAAAACTCTTGTTGCATGATTGAGCCATGAAACTTCTGACTAAATTGGTGCCTTCCCTCAGTCTGGTTAATGACATTGCAGGACATGGATCTTTGTGAGTCTGGCAGACTGGCCCATAGACTTGTACTTATCCTTAGCCTGTTTTTAAAAACTCATTTTCTTTTTTTAATGAGGTTGGTTTCCACAGCATATGACCGAAGAGACCAAATTTAATTCCAGTGAAGGAGATCCAGTTCAGTAAAGGTCCACCCCTTGTCATCTCATCAGATGAATGAGATGAGGGGGAGATAGGGCATTGAGTCAATCAGGGTTTCCCCTGATCATTCCTTTACTAGACTCAAACTAATTTTTTTTCTTTCTACTCCATCTCTACTAAAGTTTTTCATCTCTTGTGGCTGGCCCTACTTCAAACTACACTAAAACCTTTCAAAGTTGGTAAAACTGATGAATCTATGTCTATACCTTCCATAAAAGAGATGTGAATGAGACAGAGTTCTAAATCTTTTTGTTTGGGGATCATTAATTAATTTTTTTGCAGTTTGATAAAGCCTCTGGATTCCTCAGAAATTTTTTCAAGTCATAAAATACATAGGATTATAAAGGAAACCAATATATTCAAATAAATGCAAAACATACCTCTAAAATATATCAAGAGAGAACTTAGAAATCCATGAACCCCAAGTTAAGAATCTGTAGAATGGAGTAAAGTAAGAGGTTCAATCTCATTTTTTCAAGATATATTGATTAAATAATTTGGCAATGCAGTTGTTTGGGAGTGGTGATGAAGGTGAGAAAACCTGGGATTTCATTGCTATAGACAATTCCTTGTTGGGGGTTCTGTAATGGTCTTCTGTAATATATCTCTTAGAAGAGAGCTTTGTGGGACGGTAAGACTTTAAATGACTTGTAGGGGGTGAGAGAATCAGAATGTATCAGAAAGAGGCTTTGCCCCAGGCTTTCCTGACTTTGAGGTCACATGACCTCTCATTAAGTAGTAACCCTTGAGAAATTTTTTTTCTTGCACATAGGTCTGGTTATGTAATTTGTCTCCTAAAAGTCTCAGCTGATTCCTGTTGCTTTTTGAATCAAGTCTGATTAGTCTTCAAGTTCCTTTACAACTTGCCTCCTCCCTTTCCAGACTTAGCACATAGAATTCACCTCTGAATAAGCAACATTACAATCAAACTGGAAAAACTCTGCCTCTTGAAAATAACACTCAAGTCTTTTTTGAAAGTCTGATTAAGAAAATTTTCAACTGTGCTTTAGAGTCTAGGACACATGTCAGGTCAATCTCATTGACACTAGTGATTTCAGTTTGAGAAGAAGGCTATCATTAGAGGAACAGTGGTTCATAGGATACAATTACTAATATATCAGTCTTTGATAAAACTTATGGTTTCAGAAACCTATTTACACCCCTCCCCAGAATATTCTATCATTTCATTGAGTTCAGAATTCAAAAGCTCAATCTTTCTCTCTTTAACACCTATTTTCATAATAGGGAATTTCAACATACAAATTGATGTCCTCTCAAATATCCTGTTTTCCCAATTCTTTAATATACTCAGTTATCTCTATTCCTGTTAAAATGTGCTTAAGCTTATTGAAACATTTTCCATGGTTTTTTATCCTCACAGCAACCACATGAAGGTAGATCCTATGTGAGATCCTGTTATCACCATTTTACACATGAAGGAATTGAGGACTAAAGACTAAATGATTTTTCCAGAGTCACAGTTCAGGTAAGTGTCTGAGGCAGGATTTTACCGCAACTCTGTCTGACTCCAAGTCTAGTGCTCTCTACTATGCTAGCTATTGCTTTAAAATTCCTTCATGTGATTGAATTTTTTTTTTAACATTCCACCTTGTGCTTATGGCCCCTAATTTTGCTTTTCATAATGTTGGCACTGTTTCTCCACTTTAAGTATTATTCCTGCAGTGACTATATTTTTCTCCTTTCCCAATCATAGCCCCATTGGTGAAATATACACTAATTCAAATCTCTTGCTCCCTTCTCCCATCATTAATCACATTTTGCCAAATCCAACCCTAAATAACTCATACAATCCAAATATTTCCTTCTTTTTACTTGCTGTTGGAACAGAGCTGAAGACAATCATGGAACAATGATAATTAGGTTATAGATTTATATAACCTAATCCCAACTGAGCCCTCACTGCATTAAGGGAATCTTTGATTTAAATCATCTGAGCTGAATATCTCACCCATACTTCATTGATAAATAAGAAGCCATTCATTAAGAAATTCCTCATTTCCCCTTCTTAACTCACAGAATTTAGATATCTTCCCCTACATTTTCTTCACTTGTGTCTTAGAAGAGTAAATGGCTTTTCTCTTTGCCAAGATTAACTCCTCTACCCATATTCTTATTCCATCTTCCCTAACAGATTATGCTATCACCTTTACTTTATTATCATTAATCTCATTTTATTACAGTCTCCTTATCTTCAGCCTGCAAGAAGAAAGAAAGAAACAAGCATTTATTAAATGTTTCCTCTGTGCCAAACATTGTACTAAGTATTGTGGTAAGTACTTCACAAATATTATCTTATTTGTTCCTTATGACAACCTTGGGTGATGGGTTCTTTAATCACAACTGATTTACTGAGCATCTGAAATAAACACAAATTAAGTGACTTGTCCAGGATCATATGGCTAGTAAATCCTCTATCACAAATTGCCTATTGGGTATCTCAAATTTTACATATTATAGGCATCTCAAACTCAACATCTAAAATAGACCTCATTATTTCTCCCCTTAAACTTCCCCTCTCTCCAAATTCCATATTATCATAGAGGGTACTATTATACTTTCAGTCATCCAGACTTGTATTCTTATTTTTGTAACTAACTTTTTACTCTCTCACCCTACAAATTAAATCTATCACCAAAACTTTTAATTTTTCCTTCACAGCATTTCTTAAGTACACCTCCTTCTCTCTACTTACACAGACACGATTTTAATAGAATTGTATTCACTTTTTACCTAGACTATTGTCTAGCTTTATAATTGATCTTCCCATCTCAGCTTTCTGTCCACTTCAGTTCATCATCTCATTCAGCTGCCAAAGCGATTTTCCTAAAGCTTAGGTCCTATTATTATTCCTTCTCCACCTAATAAACCTGTTATATCCAGGATCAGATATAATGTTCTTTTTTTGTGGCATTTTTAAATTAAAATTAAATTAAATTTTACAAATTTAAATTTTAAATCTTTCCTATCTTCCTTGTTTTCTTATTTTTACTCTTCTTCAAGTATTCTATGATCCAGTTCTACTGGATTACTATTTGTTCCCTGCATTCAACACTATTTCGCATCCTCATGCCTTACAAGGAGCTTTTGCTCATTCCTAAAATGTGTTCTCTTCTTAGTTCAAGCTTTTCTTGGCTTCTTTTAACTCACCTTTAACTCACTTTTAACTTGGCTTTTTTTTTACTTTTAACTTGGCTTCTTTTAACTCACCTTTTTAGCTCAAATCTCACCTTTCATAGGACCTTCCTAGATTTCAGTCCTCTTGTTAGCTACTATTATTTTTTTCCTCTTATATTGCTTTCTATGTGTTCTGTTCATTGTATGTACCTAGTTATTTACACGATGTCTCAAACATTAGAATGTGATATCTGTGGAAGACACTGACTATTTTTGCCTTTCTTTCATATCCCCAATACTTATATGTGTCTAGTATATGGTAAACATTTAATAAATTCTTGTTAGTTGACTGTGGGTTAAAAAATTAAACTGAGTTAATGATCTTGATGTAAGGAATCAAGTAAAGGAGATAAGCCTAGATTTCTACATCAAAGAAATGACAGGATACAGCTCATGGAAATATTGGAACCATGAGCTGTATCCTGTCATTTCCTTGGAAATGTATACTTATGGAAAGGTATACCTTACACTTTTTGTTATATCAAATAGATAAAATCATTCCCTCAATGCTCTTATCATTCTCTTGCACTCAGTACAGATATTTTCTGTATATATCTGATTCATTTTGGTTATTTTCTCCATTTTTATTCTTTCTTAACTTTGTTTCTATTTCCTTCATAAGAACCTAGGGAGTGTGATGTTAGTGTCCAAATGTAGTGATTCAATATCCTTGTTGGAGAATAGACTTTGTGGTAATTGTTTTTGCAAATCTTTTCCACTTTTCTATTGTTTGTAGTTCTCTTTCCATTTTCATCCTTGAAAGCCCTTGGGGTGACTTTAATGAGTTGGATATTTTGCCAAGCTTTCCTCAGACTGGTTTTACCCTCAAATGCTTTTCTCTGGTATGTGAAACAATGCTATACATAAATGTCTTTTGGCAGCCATCTCTCTTCATTTGCCAAAGAAGTAAAACTTTTGCTGCCTCAGCTGCTCCAATAATATATTCTTTTATTTGTCATTGGATGAACATATCAACCATCAAATTAAAATTTGTTGCGTCTAACAATTCTATGATTTTAATATCCTTTTTCCTGCTTTTGCTACCATCACTGCAGAAACATGACAAAACTGAACAGGACTAAAAGACATTTAATTGTTTGGCTGTTTCATGAGTTTCCATGGCCTAAAAGTTTTCATTACGAGGTAACTAGCCTCCTGGTGATGTGCCTCTATGAAATTAGTTATACTGCTCCTAGGAAAATAGACTCAGTTTCTTCTTGAGAACCTCACTTAAACCTTTTCTTATGAAGGAGAACCTTCCTAGAACTTGAGCTACAGTGGAATTGCCCTCATGAACCCAGAATCACTTCTATGCCATAATGAAGAATTGGAACAGCAATGTATTTATTAAGAAGATATAATAATGTGGTAAAATTCATGAACAAAAATGAGAGAAGAAAGCAAAAGGAGGACTTTTGATTGAAGATCAATTGAGGAAAAAATAATGCAAATTTCTTCTTGTAAATATGCTACAGGTCACTTAGAAAGATTGAAGACATATTTGAGGATTGCATGAAACCCTCACAAATTTGGCTTGGAGACATCACATTTTATTGATATAAAGTAACTTTAATCATTCAGGCACCTCCTAGAGCTTTTGCTATGCCTTAAGCAGAGTATCTGGTAATTTATTAATTTATCTTAATGGTAATTTGATTCCATAAAAGGTAAAAGAACAATGGAAAATATTTTGGGGGGGATAAGATTATGACCAGCTCAGAAGAGGGTGACACATACCATAGATTTTGGGCAAATTGAATCCAAAGGGTTTAGAGAAAGAATAAGTAAGGTCACATGGATTAAAATTAGAGCTTATTTTGGCATTTATATAAAAGATGAACTAGTGAGGAAGCAGATTAGAGACAGAGAAACTAATTGAGAGGCCAGAATGATGGCCCAAAAGAAAGACAATGAGGGATTGACCTAGCCTGGTGGCTATGTGAATGGATAGGAGATATAAGAAAAATGAGGAGGTAGAGTTGACAAGACTTGGCAAGTAACTGATTAGATATGGAGGGTGAAGGACAGTGAAAAGTCAATAATAAGTCCAAATTTGTGAACCCAAATGATTGGGAAAAAGTTACCATTATAGATTGGGTGGGGAGAGAAGGCAGATATAGTTAAATTTTGGATACAAAATTGGGTTTCTGTTAGCATATCTAGGTAGAGATGTAGGGAAGGTTATACCTTCAGACAGTCTGGCACAAAATTTAAGAGAGAGATTGGGATTAGATAGATTAATGTGGGAGCAATCATCAGAGAGATGATCATTTAAAATAAAATGTTCCTGAAAGAGAGAGTGTAGAAAATGGAATGTTCAAGTCTAAGCTTTATGGGAGCTGCATGGTTACTGGGTGGATGAAGATTCAGATCCTTCAGAAGAGACTTTGAAGGAATGGTCACACAGACCAGAGTTTAAAGATTTATAGTTGGAGGTGACCTCAAAGTTCATCTAGTCTGACCTCCTAATTTTATAGATTAATAAAGGAAGGCCCAGTAAGGTTAAATGATTGACCTGAATCATGTGTAAATAGTAATTTACAGAGCTGGGGTTTAAGCCCATATCTTCTGATTCCAAATCCAATTCTCTTTCTTCTGTATTATTGACCCCTAAAAAGGGCTAAGAGAAGAATGTCAAAAAAGTCAAAGGAGATGTATGTACAATGAGGGTAATTGGTAACATTGAAAACTAAAGATAGATCCAGAAGGAAGAGAACTGAGAAAGGGACATTAGATTTAGCAATGAAAAGATAAGTGATAATCTTAGAAAAACAATTTTCGCTCAAATTTTGTTTTTGAAAGCCAAATTACAAAGGGTTGAGTAGAGTGATTTAAGTCAAGTAAAAGAAATATTTAAAAATAGGTAGGAAACAATAATTTGTTAAACATCAAATATATGTTAGATGCTATCCTGAGCACTTTTTTTGATACTTACAACTTTGGGATGTTGAAGCTGTATTATGATGCCCATTTTATAGTATAGAAAACTGAAGCACAAAGGATAACTGACTTGCCTAGGGTTATATACATATTTAGTAAGTGTTTGAATAGGTGATATAAACAATCTTTAAAAGAAGAATTCTAAACTATTAATAGTCATGAAAAATTTCAAATCATTAATAACAAAAAGTATGAAAATTTAAAATAAGAAAAACATCTCATATCTTATCCTGTACTTATCAATTTGACAAGGAAGCTAAAAGGCAGAAATCATTAATATTGAAGAGACTGTAGAAAGAGGACACAGTAACATATTCTTGGTGCATTATCTTCTGAAAAAATGATTTGCTTTGGGTAGGGGAGAAAATGTCTTTTTTTTTTTTTTTAGTTTTTTTCTTTTTTTAAATTTTCTTAATAGTTTTTATTTACCAGATATATACATGGGTAATTTTACAACATTGACAATTGCCAAACTCTTTGTTTCAATTTTCCCCCTCCTCCCCTACTCCAGATGGCAGGTCGACCAATACATGTTAAATATCTTAGAGTATAAATTAAATACAATATATGTATACATGACCAAACAATTGTTTTGCTGTATAAAAAGAATCGGAGTTTGAAATAGTGTACATTTAGCCTGTGAAGGAAATCCAAAATTCAGGTGGACAAAAATAGAGGGATTGGAATTCTATGGAGTGGTCATAATCATCTCCTAGAGTTCTTTTGCTGGGTGTAGCTGGTTCAGTTCATTATTGCTCTGTTGGAACTGATTTGGTTCATCTCATTGTTGAAAATTGCCACGTCCATCAGAATTGATCATCATATAGTATTGTTGTTGAAGTATATAATGATCTGGTCCTGCTCATTTCACTCAGCATCAGTTCATGTAAGTCTCTCCAGGCCTTTCTGAAATCATCCTGCTGGTCATTTCTTACAGAACAATAATATTCCATAATATTCATATACCACAATTTATTCAGCCAATCTCCAATTGATGGGCATCCACGTAGAGACAGAGTGTGAGGCAAGAGCGAGGTGAGGTGAGTTCCCAGACCAGGGTGTATGGTGTGGGGAAGAGATGCAGAAGACAGAGAACTGACGGCCCGCAGCCTTGTAAAGTAACAGAAACCACCACAACAGGCAGGTATGAGGGATGTACAGTGCATGCTGTGCATGTCACAACTGCTGCAGGGGGAATATATGGGCTGTGTCTGGTGTGTGGGCATAGTAATAGTACTACAAGTCCCAACTTGACTCTATCATTGTCATTATGCTGTAATGATAATGTAATGGCTTCCTCTCTAACGCATGTTGCACTACTGACTGCTATTGTCGCCCAGAGTGAGGCTCCTGGTACCAGGCTGTGGCCCTGTATCCATAGTGACCTCATGTCTGGCTATTGTGGTCATCAGTTTTATCATTGTGTGTATGTTCTGTAGTTCATAAAGAGATAGAATATTGCTAACATATGTCATCACCTTATAATCACTGGGGGTCTGACCTTAGTGCCCCCCACTTATCCTGAGTATGAGGGGGTGTAGAGCTGGTGTACTGCTTCCTCCCTCTCCAGATTCTTAGGGTCCCCATACACTTGTGCAGCTTCAAGTCACATGATGACCTGCCCTGGAAGCCCCAATGTACAATTCGTCATTGAAGCTCATTCTGCACATACAATATATCGTGCAGTTATATACATATGTGCACAGTCTTGCCTGCGATTATGATAAATTATGAGTGCAGCATGTACGATCATGCAGCTCCAGATCGTGAGAATTGATCCCAGGATTCAGAGGAAGCCAGGGCATTTGGGAGGGCCACCTGAGTGGTGACTTGTGTGTAGTGAAGATCTGAAGCAGGAGAGAGTGTGCGGGAAACAGAGGCATCACAGTGTAGAGGCAGCTTGGAGGAAGTTGGGCATTGCAGTCTGTATGTCTCTGTGTGGGGAAAGTTATTGTTGGTATATTGTTTTTGTAGCACTGTATATATATATATATATATATATATATATATATATATATATATATATATATATATATATATATATATATATATATATATATATATATATATATAAAGAAAAAGAAAAATTGACTTGGAGTGTAGGATATTCAAAGAACAGTGGACTTATGATTACTTTTTCATGCAGTTCAAGGAAAGAGCTGTATGTCTGATATGCCAGAATAGTGTCTGTGTTCAAAGAATATAATTTGCTTCAACACTATGAAACTCAACATAAAGATAAATATGATTGTTTGGTTGGAGAAGTGAGAAAAGATAAAATATTAAACTGAAAAATACATTGACAACTCAGCAAAATATTTTTGTGAAGCAGAAGCAGCTAAATATTTCATCACTGCGAGCAAGTTTTCAAGTTGCCAAGCTAATAGCACGCATTGGCAGACCATTCGTGGAGGGAGAATTTGTTAAAGAATGCCTTCTTTCTGTTGCCAAAGAGATGTGTCCAGAGAAGGCCAATTTATTTAGTACAGTGGAGTCTTTTGGGACCTACAATTACATGAAGGATTGAAGAAATGGGAGACAATTTGCATCAGCATTTGCAAAACTCCACAAAAAAATTCATATTTTTCCTTGGCACTCGACAAAAGCAATGATGTTCGTGATTCTGCACAACTTCTAATTTTTATTCGTGGGATGAATGATTATTTTGAATCCATAGAAGAGCTTGCTGCACTGCAAAGCATCAAAGGAACAACTACAGGAGAGGATATCTATGAAAAGGTTTGCCAAACTATGAATGGTTTGGAGCTACACGGGGCTAAACTAGCCAGTATGACAACTGATGGTGCCCCTAGCATGGTGGGGTCTAAGAAAGGAGTAATTGCTTGCATTAACCAAGAGATAAACATAACCATTCTCACCCAATAGCCATACACTGCCTCATCCACCAAAAAGCACTGTGTTGTAAATCACTGAAGTGGGACTCTGTTATGAAAATTGTGCTATCTTGTGTTAACTTCATTAGAGCTAATGCAATAAATTATAGACAATTTCAGGAATTTTTGTCTGAGCTAAATGTTGAGTATGAAGATGTTCTGTATCACACAGAAGTCCATTGGCTGAGTCTAGGAAGAGTTTTGAAACGTTTCTATGACTTACTTCCACACATTACAACTTTTCTGCTTTCAAAAAACAAAGAAGTACCAGAGCTCAATGATACAGAATGGAAATGACACCTTGCCTTTCTGACAAATGTAACAGAGCTACTCAACAATTTCAATATGCAACTTCAAGGAAAGGGGGAGCTCATCTGTGATATGCAATCACCTGTTGAAGCATTTGAAGTAAAATTAGGCCTCATCAAACAAGTGAAGGAGGAAAACTTCTGCCATCTCCCACAACTCAAAATCTGTTAGCAGAAAAACCTGATTGCATTCCCAAACTAAACATGTGTGGATTCATTGGAAAAATTGCAAAAGGAGTTCAAATTTAGATTTAAAGAGCTTCATCTCCATGAACAAAACATACAGCTTTTCCATAACTCATTTTCTACTGACATTGAAAATGTGGATACAATTTACTAAATGGAACTGGCTGAACTGCAGAATTGTGACTCTCTGAAAGACACATTCAAGTCAAGGAGTCTTCATAATTTCTATGCATCTTTCCCCTCTGAAATATATCCTTATCTCAGGAACCATGCACTCAAAATGGCAACCATCTTTGGCAACACTTATGTCTGTGAACAGACTTTTTCTAGAATGCAACATTTGAAATCTCCAACCAGATCAAGATTAACGAATGCACACTTGCATCACTTGTTAAGACTATCAGTTACAAATATGGAACCAGACATTGACCATCTCATTAGCCAAAAGCAGTCCCGTAGTTTCCATTGAAATACTGGTAAGTTTGTTGATTTAATTTTACTTCATTTTAAATATTTTATTTGTTCCCATTTTGTTTCTTCACTTCAAAATAAGATATATGCAGCATGCATAGGAATTTGTTCATAGTTTTTGTTTTTACTATAGTCTGGCCCTCCAACAGTCTGAGGGACAGTGAACTGGCCCCCTATTTAAAAAGTGTGAGAACCACTGGTCTATGCTGTTCATCACTAGGGAAAAAGTCATAAAGAAATGCCATATCTACATCAGCATATTTAAAAAGTACTTTTTTCTTAGCAAAAGAAATAGATGAACCCAAACCCAAAAAAACTGTGCAACTGGGAAGGGGTAGTGAATGCCCTTTAGCTAAGGAGTAGCTCAACAAATTGTGGTAATAGAGAGGAGTATTATTGTGTCATAAAAATGACAGAATTCTGAGAAACATGGAAAGACTTGAATGAACTGAAACAGTGAAATTAGCAGATCCACAAAAATAATACATGACATACAGCACAGCTGTTTAATGGTGATTACTAAGCTTGGTCCCAGAGAATTCATAATGAAAGATAAGCTTCCAATTCTAAGTGGGGGACTAGGGATGGAGAATGTTGTATAAACGGTTAATATTGCTTTCTTGATTGCTTTTGTGACAACTATAAAGAAGGTTTCATTAGAAAAGGAAAATAATTTATAGAGAATTATAATATGAAATAAACATAATTATGATATGAAATTAATAGAAAACTATGATATGAAAATAAAAGGTATCCCAAGGAGTATGGTAGATCAATCATGTAACTAAGTTATATCATAAAATGATAGATTTAGCATTGGAAAAGACTTGAGTAATGATCTATTTCAACTTTCTTATTTTACGTAAGATGGAGGCTTATAGAAGTTGTAACATAACAAGCAAATATCAGAGCTTGGGTTCTAATTTAGGTGATATCTTAGTCCTTCTAGTTCAAATTCTATGCATATGACTTGTATCAACATGATAAGTTCACCCTTCCCAACATGGGATCTATTTATAAATTTCAAAGGCACTAACCAAATTTTCAGGTTCCTTTTTAGTGGGTCATTTTATACAAAATTCACGTATATCAGTTCCAAGGAAAATTGGCATATTTTATCACCAATAATCATCCTTTAAAGTGTTTGGGTGTTTAATTTGGCTTCCTTAGGCTCTGAGTAGGTTCTTGAATTGAGCTATTTGCATTATACTTAGTGATGGATCCATCTATGTGCATGGACAGATTTTCATAAATGTAGCCCAAAGCAAATATTTTAGTGATGAGAAGTTGCAGAGTTGTTTTTCACATTAAGGTCCATGACTCAGTGGTCTACTTGGAACAAAGTGATTTTACACAAACACAAAAATTAAGCTGAAATAAACCAAGTGAACCTCTTTCGATCAAATGAATATCTCTCCCACTTCTCTGTGTCAGCTTTCTCCTATCTCTGTCTCTAACTTTCTGACTCTGTACATATCTGTTTCTCTCTGTCTCTTTGATATTTCATTTATGTAGGTAGTTTTAAGAGAGGAAATTTCTACTATGAATACAGATAAAAACTTCCTTGTAATTTATAGTTTTAAAGAGTTGTCTAGGGACACTAAGCGATAAATGTCTTACTTAGGATCACCCAGTATTAAATCAGGTGGTGATTATACCCAGGTTTTCTTGCATTGTAGCTCAGCTTATTATCTTCTCCATCACATGTCTCTCAACTCAAACTCTATATTGGGGAAAGATAAAAACTAAGAGAATAAAACAAACACACAGATAAAACCACTAAACTGGAATAAAATTGGACTATTTGAAAAATCTCTAATATAAACCTGAATGGAAAGGAAGCTTTCTTTGGTGTACATCCCTGTCTATATGTTAAAGGCAGCAACAGATATGATTCCACATGAATTACATATTCAGAAACTGAGGCCCAAAAGAGTAAAGGAGATACAATAATCATTATTTAATATGCTAATTGAGTTCATGGCAACTTTGGTGGCTTAGACAGAGAAAAGAGAATCAGTGGCTAAAACTCTGGAAGAGAATAGCTTAATATATCAATGTCACCATACCCATAAATAAGCTTTGTCTCTGAAATTCACTCCTGGGTATTACCATAAAAATTTTTGCTCTCCATAAGTACCAAAGTATTCATGGACTCAAAGTCTCAGTTGAATAAATGGTGAGGTAAAAGTCATTCAAGACATTACGGAATTATTCTGGGCCCTCCTGTGACTTCATAAATTTAACTTGGATATAAATAAGTAAACACCAATCTAAAGTCTTTCAACCAGAGCCCTATTGCCTCACCCAAACAAATTTTTCCATTAGAAAACAAACATCAACTGTGAAACAGGGTCCATTTTTGTAAGCAGAAACATTATCTAATCCCTTTTTATTATGATTCATACATACACAATGTACTTGATTATACTTTTTTGGTAATGTTAAATTTCTAGTAAAGTTTATTAAAAACAGAACTCTTTGAGAGATGCAAAGGGAATGATTGTGAAATGATTTACAATAAATCGAGTACTCCCAACATTATTCCTCTAGTTAATGTCTTTCTCTAAGATATACACAGGAAATAAGTATATAGCCCTTTAGCAGTTGTGTTATACTATATTCTGTTTCCATGGAAACAAATGCTAAGGGAATGAAGTCATAAAATACCCTAGGAGGTGCTAATAACTCAATGGGGCTTAATAACCTGCAGAAAATACCCAAATTCACATAAAATATTGCAAAAAAGAATGATAAACTGTAGGAAATATTGCAAACCAAGACTGAATGGAGTGAGTTTACACTATTCTTGGGTTGATGTTTTTCTTTTTTCCAAACTACTTCTTTGTGTTTATAATTGTACCTCACATGTAATATTAGGATGTGATAAAATTGCATTTTTGTTTTATATTTGGGTGCAACTCTTTGGAGGTTCCAAGAACTGATTTTTTTCTGTTTTTAATCTGTTTGCAATTCCTTTTCTTGTCAAATCAATAGTTTTTTTTCCCTTAGCTGATTTCACTGTCATCATTTTTTTGCCAAGTATCCACCTGTTCACAGTGACTGATGAGGTATTGTTAGCGGCAATTTATAGAGGTCTTTTTTACGTTTTAGAAAAGTAAATTTTTAGTCTTGACTGCATGACATCCAATTCTTCAAAAATAAAATATTAATAAAAATTAATAAAAATAAAATATTAATAAAAATTAAGCACATCTATCAGTCTAGTTCTAGAAGGATGGAAAGTGTCTTATGAAGTTAAATATAATGTAAAGTAGCACAAATAAAGATAAGAAAACAAAATAAAAACAGAACTCACCTTTGGTAATAGATGTTTCTATATTTAAGAAATGAACTCATTACTTTAGTTGGACATTGGAAGTTTAATTCTGGTTTTATGTTGCCTACCAGCAACATTGAGACATGTTGTGTTATATAAGTCATCCCCATTCATTTATCCATTCAATAATCATTTATTAAATACCCACTATTTGCAGAGAATTGAACTGAGGACAATAGGCATACAATAAGGAAAAAGACATAGTGTTCAAAAAACTTAGAACCTAATAGAAGGAAAGCATTGGCATCTGGAAGGAAAATGGATTTTCCAGTCAGAAAATCTAAGTTTTAAATCCTGCTTTGTTACCTAATTCAATTAATTGTGTGAATTTATATAATTTGCTTCAATTCAATTAATTTTGATATTCAAATACTCATATATATAACAAATTCACCCAACATGCCTCAAACTAATCACTTCTAAGGTAAAGGGTTTATGTTAAATGATTTTAAAGATTCTATTTAAAACTAAATCCTAAGAAGCTATAGATATATACAACAGAATAGCAAGAAAAAATATGGCAACTCATATGAGAAGTTCAAGAGCGTGGGAGTTCAGAAGAGGGAGACGTTTATGTCTTTTTGAGATAAAAGCCCTAAAAAGGGCTTGTCATAGTCTGTCTAGGATGATTAATTTTTCTGCTTTATTGCTTTTTGAAAAAAAGTCAAACTTTCCCCCAAACTTTGAACTTGTTTTCTTAACACTAAACTCAATATCATTATGGATTCTAGCTAAGCAATGGTGAGTGACAGTATTGACAATGTCTTTATGATTTTGTAAAAGTTACTCTTCAGGGCTTCTAGCAATATGATTCAGAGTTTCTATATATGCAAACTTAGCTCCTCACCTCATCATCTCAAAATTAGAAAAGACAAAAATAATGAATAATTAAAATTAGGAAATGGAAGGAAATATAGAAAAAATAGAGAGAATGAAGGAATGAATAAGTAAAGAAAAATATCTAATGTAATGAAGAAATATAATGGTACGAGACAGAATCACAAGAATCTCTTTAAGAAAAGCCATACTTCACCCTAAAATTGAAGTCCTAGTAAAGTTAATGAAATGGGAATTAGAATGCAGAGAAATAATTAAGAAATGAAAATAGATATATTAATGATGGCTGAGAACAGAAGGTGAAAAACCTGCATAAGGCACTAGAAATTAATGCTAAATCAGAAATATTAGAACAAAGTCAAAACACAAGAAAATTAGAAGAGCAAGTGATAATAACTACCAAAAATATTCGCCTAGAAAATAGAGATGAGAGGTAATTCTTCCAGAACAACATGAAATGAATTCCAATACAATTTTTTAGGAAGTCATAAGATAACATTACTATATCTCTGTGTATCAGAACCAGAAGGGAAAACATTAATAGAATATGTAGAATGCCTGCAGGAATGAATCATACATTTACCTCTCTAAAACATGTAATTATCAAGTGCTATAGTTCCTAAACACCCTCTATATTAACACACACACAAACACACACACACACACACATGTGATGAGGAAAAGACATTATAATGATTAAAAGAACCCAAGATCATATCAAGAAGTATTGGATCAAGTACAGGACTTTCACATATGACTTTAAAGTTTAAAAACAACTTTATAAATTAATTTCATTTGAACCCACCTAGTTAGGACTTCCTAACTCCAAGTGTAACATTTTATTTAGTATGGAGTCCTGTCACTCTCACTATCAATAAGAAAGGCAAAGAAAAATTTGAATGTGATATACAAAAAACAAAAACAAAAACAAAGAGAAAGGACTTATATATAAGAATAATATCCTAAAAAAGAAAGAATGAACTTCTAACAGAAATCATGCCCTTCAAGCTTTTCTTTTATGAAAAACAGAATTGGTTAGAGGTTTTGAAATGTAAAAATAGGGGATAAAATAAACTTAAATATTAACAAGTTTGAATAAATTGAAAGGTCTAGGTGTTAATTTTGTGATTTCATTCTGAAAATGGGAGAAAATTATTTCTTCAGAGTTTTACCTTGTTTAAGGGTTATTGAGGTTACAAAGAATAGGAAACTCTGAACATGTATTCAAAGAAGAAATACCCTAGAGAAGGAGTAAGGAAGGGAATTTAGAAACTTGATATTTCCTCTAATCAGAGATAAGGTCAGTGGAACATAGGAATGGAGTTGGGAAGTAAATGAGAATCTCATGGATTTTAGGTTAATCTGGGTCAGGGATGGGAAGTTAAAATAATATTAAAATAGCAGAAACATAACAAACAAGGAATTGAACTAGGATGGGATGATGGCAGGCCTGATATGAAATATTGGACCAGAAAGGGGATTTTCTTTTTTTCAAGAAAAACAAACTCTAGCTATAAAAGATTGGTTGCCAAAACAAGAAAGAAGACATACAAAGAAAATCCCCCTGAAAGTTAACATCTAGACTTCTGAGTTAAGAGGGAAAAGGCAAAAAGACTTAGATAATGCTCTATCATTCAATAACAACTACAAATACCTAGTGAGAATTTTTTTAAAGGTAAAGAAATACTATAATGTGATTTGATGGAAAGAAAAACAAATTTTGCAAGAATAACTGTGAAACTGAATGAAGAGATGAGCTCCTCTATAAAAAGGAGGATGGCAGAATAAACTAGACAACAAAATCCCCAATTTTACTTTTATTAAAACCCAATTATTTAAAAAAAAACATTAGGAATAAACATGAAAGCTATAGTTCCTAAATCCCCTCTATATTAACACATACACACACACACACACACACACACACACACACACACACACACACATACATGTGATGAGGAAAAGACATTATAATGATAAAAAGAACCCAAGATTATATCAAGACGTATTGGATCAAGTATAAAACTTTTACATATTACTTTAAAGTTTGATTATATGTTTAATCTATGTTTTCTATTTTCTTTATTGGATAATATGACTGTTGCTTTTTAATTTTATTTGTATTATTTGAGGCATAATATCTTATATGTCAAGCCTTCACATTTAATCAAATTTAAAATAATATCTATAATGCCTTAAAGTGCTGTGCAGGTCAAATAAGAACCCATGTAAACTACATTTCAAACTTTAAAAAAATTCTATTTGTTAAATGAGGTAGTTTTTGTAAATAGGAGGGGTGCTTGGACAGAATTATAATACTAGTAAGGTAAAATATATTATAAAAACAGATATTGAATAATGGGGATAAACATCTTTTTTAGATTCACTGAAAGTATCTTCGAAGATATCACAGAGATAGAATAATAGAGACAAAGATAGAGACATGCTTTATCCCATGTTATTTTTATTTCTTTTGCAAGGTCTTTCTATTTTGAAAGTTTTTCCTTTTCTGTAATTTGGAAATTATAAGGATTTGATATAGTGACATAATTAAAAAACATATTCTCATTTTAAAGCATTAATATTATGTCTAGATACTTGAGAATAAGAGCTGTCCAATTATGCCAAAGTTCAATAGGACCTTCCAAAGATATTTTGGGAGTTGTATTTGTAATATTTCTATTTATTAATAGTCATCTGTTCATTGATAAAGGGCATCAAACTTAAATGTATAAGACTTACTATCTGGCAATGTCTTTTTAGGTATTTGTTAAATGCTGAATATTTGCAGCTTTCAGTGACATATTGCATAGTTTCTACCATTTTCTTGCATAATCTACATCAATAGATCAGTGTAGGCACTTTAAGGATAAACTTTCTGTACTTTCTGATGGCAATGATTTGGAATCACTGTCATAAACCATCCTCCCCCCTCCAGAACCCCTATTTCTATAATCAAATCTTCATAATTGAGACATTTTTTCTACACTTGGCTGAATTCATATTTATTTGAAACATAAATGGAACATATTTTCAATCCACTCTTATTTTAACCATTTCATAGACTACCAAGAGATAAATCATTTTTTAGTGAGCTACCATTTTCAGTGGTACATTTCTGTTAAGTGATATTATTTGTGAAGTGAAATCAGTTTATTCCAAAAGTAATTCTGTGAATTCTTAACCTGTTAATTGTGGGATTTTTTCCCTTAGAACATTGATATCCTTCTTCTCTTTTGATGCCTTGTGTTTCATCAACAATGTACCAGTTTTTGTTTTAGACACCTTATATAGATCAGGAATTCTTGAGCTTTGTTTACACATTTTTATAACTTTTTTCATATAATTGGTTTACTTCATAATCTAATGTATTTTATTTGATGCATTTTCAATATGGTTGACTCTGGCCCCACTTCCTCATGGCCAAGTCTGTTACATTTTCTCCTCAGCATTCTCAGGTCCTCTATAGGACTGTGGAAGTCTCTTTGCTATCTACTTGAGCCTTCACTGGTTGTACTTCCTGCATTTTAGGAGTCAGTGACAAAAACCCTCAGTTCAATTTAACTACAATGTCAGATTCGCTTTTGCAAACAAATATTTGTTTCAAATATTTAGTAAGTGGGGAACATACAATTTCCCAACCCAGGGGGCATAGTTTCCTCACATTCTGGAAGATTTATGTTTTATTTCAGTCCTGAAGACTATTAGACATATCCAAGTTGCATTTTCTCCTTACTTTTGCTAGACCTTAGACTTGTGACACTGAAGGCATAGATGTTAGCTAGATTGGATGGAATACTTAGGCTAGATTCCTGTACTATTTTATCCTGATGCTTCTAAGCCCAAATTGCTATTCTACTCCCTGAATTTATAAGGGAAAAGAACAAATACAAGGGCTAATGAAGGCTATTTTAGGAGCCATATACCCTCAAGGAATAAGAAAGCCTTAAGGTTCTTTATCCTTATCATATGATATCACTGATTATGAATGAGAAATACCCATTAATTAATTAACATTAAAATGCATTAATGCCCATTACTGCAGCAAAGTCATATCTAGTACAAAATTAAGCTCTTCTGAAACTGCCCACAGTCCTGCCTCCACAGGTAATAGAAAAGGGTGCTGCCCAGGTGCATAGTGGGAAAAAATACTGTCCATTCAAGGTCCAATTATTACATTCGTCTTGGAAACTGCCACTTAGAATCTTCCATATGGATG
Organism: Sminthopsis crassicaudata; assembly: GCF_048593235.1. Taxonomy (NCBI): domain Eukaryota; kingdom Metazoa; phylum Chordata; class Mammalia; order Dasyuromorphia; family Dasyuridae; genus Sminthopsis; species Sminthopsis crassicaudata. Next base: position 654,496,712 of record NC_133617.1, read on the forward strand.
ATTGGATAATGACAAGGATGTCAAGGTATGTATATATAGTTATGTCTGCATCTCTATTAATATGGATTTATATGTAAATAAAGATCCATATAATATAGATGTAGAGGAATGAGAAGAGTTTGTTTTATAATCTCAAACTGTTATACATTTTAATCATCAAAACTATCTCACATTAAGTTTAAAATAGAAAGATTAGTGAAATAGTCTAAAGAGTTCTTAAAAATGTATGATTGATTAATGTTTAATAAACTCTCAAATGACTGATTAAAGCAGGATTTTTTTATTCAATAAGAGTTTCTAGAAAAACTGGAAAGCAATATGACAAAAATAGATTTACATTAACATCATATGCCATATATAGGGCATACAATGTAATATCATATATAATCATATAAAGAAAGATTAGTCACATATTCAGCCACAGAGCAATCAAATAAACCCCAAATGGATGAATGATCTAAATATTAAAAATGCCATTAGAAATGAGAGAAAATATAAAATATATAATCTTTACGTTTTTAGATGGAAGAAATAGCTAGACACAGAATAGGAGAAATTATAAATGAGTAAACTGACAAAAGTTTAAAACTTTTTCACACACATGAAATATAGATACTATCAGGGGAACAATATGAATTAAGAAAAATTATTAAATACATCTGATAAAAATCAGGCATTTACAATCTATAACAAATTGATGTAAATAGTAGTATGGTTTATAGATATGAAGAATTTTTGAAACAAGGAATGCAATCCATAAATAAGCATATTAAAAGTAAGAACAGAGACCATAATTTTGCTTTTCTTTATGTTTTCAGGATTTAGTATCATTGCTGGCACATTAATAAATGCTTATTGTTGGCTGACTAATCATTAAAATGCAAATGAAAGAAATCTTTAGAATGTATTACTAAAATATTTTCACCAAGGTAACAAAGAATCTGAAAAACAGAATCTTTTTGTTTTAGTGTATCTAGTAAGAACAGACACAAATATTCACTGGTGGTAAATGTATTAATGAGGTCAAAAGTTCTGAAAAATACTGTAGAAATAAATAGGAAAACTTGCTAAATTTTTAAACCCTTTAACCAATGGATTCCACTATTCAGACTACTTAGAGTAGTTTTAAAAGCAATATAAGACCTATATATATATATGTAAAAACATTTGTTATAGCAAAAAAATTATGTAACTAAATATATGAATAATTAATTGATGACATATAAATAGAAATTTATATTCATGTGCCACAAAATGATGAATATGAAGAATTCAAAGAGATATAAGTATATTGTATAGTATGTGATGATATATGGAAGCAATGTAAATGAACTTAACACAGAGATGTCATAAGAAAGAGAGAGAGAGAGAGACAGAGAGAGAGAGACAGAGAGACAGAGAGAGAGATGTTTATTGTTTTGAGGTCATGTGCTTTATTGAAGAAGTTGACTATTTTCGAGGAATGTGTGTTATGTTAAAAAATAAATAAGTTAAATATACATAATTTCTTCCCATTTCTATAGATGATACTATCTCTGTCTTTCTCCCTGTGTTTTTTCTATTCCTGTTTTTCTCTATCTCACTGTTGCTCTTTTCATTTTTAAAAGTTATGTTAACACTTTTAGAATTAAGTAAGTCTTTTCTCCCACATGTTTTTTCTTCTTTTCAGCTTTTTCTCTCCCAACATGATTCATAAAGGAATATGTATTAAAATATTTTTAAAAGAAAAAAAGTCAGATGTGTATTATATCCAATAAGTGGATGTAGAGTAACAACCAAAAAAAGTTAAGTCAGTGTTTAGTAGATACAAAAAATCAAATAAAAAATAGTTACAGATGGAAAAAATAGAATAATACATTCAGCCATGGAGGAATCACAAATAAAATAAAATATATTTTACAATGGATGTTTTTTTTTTCAGAAGTGCAGTTGGTCCAAGGCTAGAAAGACAAACAAGTTAGTTCATCAGTAACAATTCAAAGCACAAATTTCAAATTGTGGAAGCAACTAGAAGTGGGAGCTGCTCAGGTAACCTAATGACTGAAGACCTGTGACATAATTTTGCTTTAGTACATATGACTTGGAAAAAGTTACTTACCCATCAGAGTACCACTGGAGACAGAAGAAGCCAAGATAATTCTCATAAGATCGATTTCTTATTAAGAGATGATTTAATGTATGTCCAATAGTAGAATGTGATAATCATTATTTCTTGTTACATGAAATATTGAGGAGTTTTATTTCACAAATACTACTTTAGAGAATCAAGGGTGGGAGTGAATATGATATAAATTTCCAGGGAATTTTGAAATTGGAAAAAAAACAGCAATTTGTCTACATGTAACTGCCAAGCACTAAATAAACATTGATTTTGTTTTATGAGTTAATGGATTAAACTGGATTTCCACAGCATTTTTGTAACATACACAGCACACATGGGTTTATTCAAGTCTCCAAAGCATATGGGTGATTGATGCTGATCACAGAACTTTCCAGCTGTCATTATTTCAGAATAACATTGTGAAAGAAGTTTGCGTTAGACAGTATTGCTGATCAATGCAAAACAGTTAAGAAATGAAATGTAATAGACAAGTTCTCTTACTGCTAAAAGGTTTGGTTCTTCTTTGAAATATTTTGTATTAAAATGGAAGTTCCTATATGGAAATAATCCATGTGTGTGTATGTGTATATATGTATGTATGTATCTACCTTTAAATATTCAGATACTTGTGTGTTCAATATTTCCTAGTTGTATGATTCTGGGCAAGTCACTTAACCCCAGTTGCCTCAGGAAAAAAACTGACTTTGAGCAAATAAATAATTTTTACTATTATGATATGCAAATTACCTATAAGGGACATATGAAGAAAGACAATATCCACATGCAGGGAAAGAACTGATAAATGTATAAAAGAATAATTACATATGAAATAATTATCCTTACCTATTTTTGTCTGATGGTAGTCATCTATAACGTGGGAGATAAGGGAAAATAAGGATAAAAAGAAAAGGGTTTTATGATAATTTTATTATATATTTAAAAGCTGTATATAATAAATTTGCTGTTTCATGTGTAATTATATTTTTATTATACTATTTTTGGAAATGCTTGTTTAATTCCACAAATTAACATTTAAAAAAAGGAAAAAAGCCCTCTCAGAAGACATTATTATTGTACCCCTATTCAGAGGTTATCTAAATATGTGTATGTGTGAGTGTTGTGTGTTTGTCGAATTGTTACTGCATACCACTATCATGTACTGGGCCATCATGATGAAGAGGATGGGAATTTAGAAAGAACACTAATGAAATCAGTACATTATGGAAGAGAATCTTTCAAAATATGGTCTGTTTTGAGGATTAGCTGGTCTATAAAAGAATCATGGTCTTCAAACGAAGTTTGAGGAGCTTATGATTAAACCAATCCAAACAAATAAAACTTTTCATACTTTAAAAGCCTTTAAGAGAAGGGTTGCAGCCTTTCTAGGGAGCACATTCCAATGTTTCATAAGCCTTAATCCTAGCCATGGGTCAAACATCATTTTTCTGGCTCCTCCTCATACAAACTTGGTGTAGCAACAGCTCCTAATGAAGGTCCAAGTATCATTCCATCCCCTGGGTCTTGTACATGTTTATGATGATGTCTGCTTCTATTTCTTTGAATTTTTCACTGCAAAATTGAAGAATCCTTCATGACATCTACTCTTCTCCTTGCCACTCTTCTTTTCAAATGAACCAACTTAATTACTAAGGTTTTTGTAAATGGAACAATTCACTTTTTCAAACTTCCAAAAAACAAGATGATTAGGCTGAAAACAGATATAGGGGAAAGAAATAACATGTCATCAAGTATTGGAAGGGTTGTCATATATAATAAAGAACAGACTGCTACTTGACTGTTGAAGGAGAAACAATGGATGGATACATATTTTAGCTTAACATTAGAAAATTTTTCTAAAACGTATAGCTGTCTGAAAGTAGAATGGGAAATCTTCTAAAGAAGTAAGTTTTCCATCATGAGAGTTCTTCAAAGCAAGGCTGGATGGATGATACTGTTAATTATTGGAGGAATTCAAATTTTAGGTAAGGATCGCATACCTTTTTTTCTGTATCTTTGACTTTGACTACAATTCTGATTCTATTTTATTTAACCTAAGTCCATATCATCTGATTTTAAAAAAATACCTAAAATGCAAATAGCACTTAAAGTATTAAAAAAAAATCATATTATATTATTTGATCCCCACAATTCAACCCAGTAAGAGGCTATTATTATTACCCCTGGTTTAGAGATGAAAAAACTGAAACTGAAAAATTAAATAATTTGCCCAAGATCACATAGCTAATATGTAGGATATTTTTGAACCTAAGGATGATAGATGTACATAGCTGCCTAGAACACCTATGTTATTAATCATTTAGTGAAAATTCATTGTTATGGTGTATTTACTTGAAAAAGGAAAAAACAATGACAATTTCCATGAAGACATGAAGAGGCCTAATCACTTAAGTAACTTTGAAATTCTCAATTGAATACAAATTTTTATAAGGAAATATTTATATTTTATGCCATCTTCAAGAAGAAGATCTATTTTATAAACATTAATTAATTTCCCCAGATGTGCTCTTTGGCAGATGTCCCTGATTTTACTATTTGGAGTATTGAGACACAAACTTTCCAAGTGGAAATTTTGTGGATCTCAGTGTTCTACCCAATGAGATGGGACAGGTAATGAAAGAGCCAAGCAAGAGGACCTAATGACTATTCTCCTATTTTTTGGTGATTTAAAAAAAAAAAATAAATTTAAATACATAATAGAAAAAGAAAAGGAAAGCAGCATTGCCATGTACATAGGAGATTATAGGAGAGGAAAACAATAAATTTCAATTTCAAAAAACCTATTTAATAAGTATTACTCATTGTTTTCAAAGTTGTTCCACTTTTCTTTGCTTCCTTGTGGTTGTAGTTGTTTTTTGTTGTTGTTGTTTTTTTTGTTTTGTTTTGTTTTTTGTTCTTAGTTGTGCAATTTTTACTTTATTTTTCCCCCTTCCTCCCTCACCCACCATAAACAAGGTTATATTTGAGCAGGGAAATATAAACGCATACACATATATATGTGTGTGCACACACATATACACATGTAAATTTATCCATATATTTACTCATACACATATATGTAAGACTATATTGTGCTTATTTCCTCTTATCTACTTCTTTGAAGGTAGATAACATCTATCTTTATAAGTTCGAGTCTTTCCATGTTTTTGTAAATCAACCAACTCATCATTTACTAGCTGAGAGAGTCTCTACAAAAGTTTTTCTTTCCAATTTTCTGTATTCTTGTATTCTTGGCTACATAGATTGTATTTATATAAGAATTCAAATTTAAAGTAATCAAAGTTATCCATTTTACATTCCAACAATGCTTCTACCTTGTAATATAGTTTAAGCTCTGATACTCTGAATTGACTTCATTTACATTCTTTCCCCCCTGATATTTTTTTAAATACTTGATCTTTTGGACTTCCAAATGAACTTTGTTATTATTTTTTTCTAACTCAGTTGTTTTTTTAAATAATTTAATTGGAAGGACATTGAATATAGATTAGTTAAATATTCATATATAGTATATTCATATAGTTCCTGTGTCTGTTTTGGTGGATATTTTATACTGTGTAGGTATTTTAAATCCTCTAAAATAATATTGAATACTATTGTTGACAAATTGTGTAGTTTCTCTCTTTTTAACTTTTGATAAAATCTATTGTAACTTTAACTTTGTCCAAAATCATGATTACCATACCTGTTTTTTTTCCTTTACAAAATAAATTCTACTACTGCCCTTATTTTATCTTTGTGTATATCTCATTTTTATAATGTTTTCTGACAGAAACATAATGTTGAATTCATTTTTTATTTGCTCTCCATATCTGTTTTATTTATTTCTGTTTCTGTTTCATCTCATTTACATCCTAAGCTATAATTACTTGTTGAGTATTCTCCTATTTCCATTTTTCCTCATTAACCTTTTCACCATCTTTACCCTATTCCTCTTTGCTCCTTTAATTTACTTATATTACCTACCTGTTACCTTGCCCTCCTATTCCTTAACAGACTCACTCATCCAAGAGTCTATTCTTTACCTTCTTCCCTAGCCTATTCCTTTGTCCTATTTCTTTCTGAATTTAGAAAAATTTTTTACCCTTCTAGATCCGTATCTTTTTCCCTCTTTTAATTCATTCCCAATGAAAGTAATGATCTAGAATTACTTGCCCTCCCCTGTACTTGTCCTCCCCTTACCAACTCCTTCTGTATATTTTTCTGTACCATTATGTACCATTTTTTCCTTTAATCCTTCATTTTTTATGAAGTAATTATTCCTTTTTACTTATCCCTACACTTTTTTTTTTTTAGAATTACCACATCATACTCACCTTAGTCAATATCTTTTTATAAAAAACTATGCAAATAATAATGGCAATTGTAAGAGTACTGCTAATATTTTCACATGTATGAAGTAAACAATTTGATCTTATATTGAGTCCCTTGTAATTGGCCTTTAATATTTATCTTATATTCTCTTGGATGTTATATGTCATATTTTCTCTTAAATTCTGGAGTTTTTGTCACATGAAACTGAAAGTTTTTCAATTTCTTAAATATCCATTTTTCCCATTAAAATTATATTTAACTTTGTTGAATAAATTACCCTTGATCTTAACCCCAAGTCTTTTGCTCTACAGAATTAGTATTCCAAGACCTATAGTCCTTCAGTGGAGTAGCTGCTAGGTCTTGTGTAATCTTTAGTGGAACTTCAGAATACTTAAATTCTTTTGTTTTCTTGTTGCTTCCAATATTTTCTCCTTAACCTTGGAGCTTTGCAAGGTGGCTATGTTTCACTTTTTTCTTGGTTCCAATTCCTTTTCTTCTGTAATGAATAATTGATGTAGGATCCTATTGTAAGAGAAATGTCAGGAATTTGTCTCTAGAATCTTGTGGCTTATGGAGAAGAGAAACAAAGATTAACAACTTAGGGAGAGGGGGACTTCCTGTGGTTTTCAACAAGACTAGTAAGTGGATGAAGTCAGGCTTTCATTATAGAATAAAAATACCCAAGATCTAAAGCATGTGCTCCATGGCAAAGTAGAATTATATTAACTTCTGTCCTGGACTCCATTTGTAAATTGTAGTAAACAAATGATAATGTATGCATCAAAATTTCCTTAAACATCTGCACCGTGCTGGGCTCTGGATGTGCAGAATGAAAACCAAGACATACCATACACACACACACACACACACACACACACACACACACACACACAGAAATAATTCAGTCCCTCTCTTCTAGCCTAGGTCATGCAGATCACCCAAAATAACTTAATCCATTAGATTTTCAAGAAGTCCTACTCTTGCTTTTTCTAGTTTTAATAAAACAAGACTCATTACTAGAAAGTTGATTTTCCTAGTAAGGGTAACAGAAACATATGACATATGTTAAGATATAACTGAACCAGCCTCCAGGGGTAAGCTTTGATATAACATTGACTTAACAACAGCAAATATATTAAAAGAAAGGAAACAGATGGGTAGCCCTAGTGTTATTCTTCCTATTCGTGAATTATTAAGAGATACAGAGGATATTCTCTTTGAAGCATTTTTGGTAGGACAGGGGCCAAAACTGCACAGTATTAGGAGGTATAAGATTTGCGCTATTTAACTCCAGAGGGTATAACTATTAAGAATGTATGGAAGTTGGAAAATCGCAAATATTGCCAGGACTCAGAGAAAACAAAAACAAAGAATCATTTATAATACTTGTTCTGGCAATTAAAATAATCTCATAATAAAATGGGAAGGCTCCAAAGGTCAAGGGACAATCCTCCTTGAAGATTTTTATTGGAATTTTAGAAGGGCTTCTTTTCCAGGTATGATTTGAACTTCTTGACTATGGACAATGCTGCTATTCCTGAAACTCCATCATTTTATGTGGATAGGAAATTGCCTGCAATAGTGGAAGGAGTCAATACCTACAATATACCAGATCCAGCAGAACACATGTACTAAAGTGAACAAAGCATTCTAGGTTGAGGGAGAAACAAAGTTTAAATCAAACAGTTCCTGACACTGTGACTTTTACAGTCTAACAGTGTCATGGTATTCATATTCAGGAGGAGCCTTGAGATCATTAACTTGTGAACTTATTTTATATTCCACAGTTCATACATAGATATATTTTATATTCTATTTTTAGATTTTATATATATATACACACACACATATATATATATACACATACACACACACACACACACACACATATATATATATATATACACATACACACACACACACACACACACACACACATATATATATATATATATATGAGAGAGAGAGAGTATGATATATAAAATATTCCATTCCATCCATAAATAGTATCTGGCAAAGTAAGAGTTTAAACCCATCTCTCTAAATGTAAATTCCATAGTCTTTCTATTGTGTGTATATATTTATGTGTGTGTGTGTGTGTGTGTGTGTGTGTGTGTGTGTGTGAAGTGAGAAGAGAGAAAGAGAGAGAGAGACAGAGATAGAGAGACTGCATGAATCTCAGATGATAAAACAAAAAATTAAAACAACAACAATAAATTTATATTACTGATTTAGGTAAAAATTTTTTTGGGAAACACATGAACTTGAGAGAAATAGCTAAAAAAATTGTATGATAGAGTCAGGATCCAAAAAAAAAAATTTCACATTTTAAAATGTTGATGTAGGCTGATAAAATGAAATTTAATGTTAAGAATTATGTTTGGGTTTAATATATCTTCAAAAGTTTAATAAAGAGGAAGATGTTCACTGAGAATAATCTTAATTATAAAGTCAATATTATTCAAGAGTCTTGATTTTTGGAAAAGGTAAAATCTTAAGACTGAATTGAGAAGACTAATTTCCCAATAGGAGGGAAACTGATAGACCTACTTCACTCTTCTCTGAACAGGTTGAACCTAGAGAGTTGTCCAATACTAGGCACCACATTTTAGGCAGAATATTAATAAAGTACCATTCTGAAGACTGTATTAAGGAGAGTCAAGAAACTTGATGTAAGGCTATATATTATAATTGTTTGAAGTAAATGGACATGTTTAACTTGGAGAAAAGACTCAGGTGGGGAATTATGACCTCTTTCCAAGCATTTTAAAGGTTATATTGAAAGGGGATTAGATGTTCTCTGTTTGGTCCCAGAAACTGGTCCTAGAAGTAGTGAGTAGAAGTGACAAAGAACCACATTTTATCTTGATATATTTTAAAAAGAACTTTTGTATAATAATTAAAGAGATTCAGAAATAGATTGGGATGCCTTAGGTATTAGAGTTTCTATTTAGAAGTTGTTCAGTGAAAGCCTAATATTCACTGCCAATTTGGCAGTTCTGTAGAAAGGATTTTTAATCAGTTAGAAATTTAATGGAATAGCCTTTGAAACCCTCAAAACTCTGAAATTTTGTAAGATTCTCTAAAATTTACATTTTCTGCAATAGCAAATGTTGTATTTTATTGTATCATTGTAGAATATAGTAGGATTACAACAGTCCCAAAACAATTATTCTATAGGATATCTCCCCTATCTCTGACAGTGCATTTTGTCCATTAAAGGGCACTCTTATTTCCTGATTGCTTCATTTCGGGGATTAAATATCTCGCTCACATTAATAAGGACATTTGTTGATGTAGTCCTGGAACAGATTTATAACAGATTTCCTTCCTTTTTTTTTTTTTTTTTTTTGAGGCTGGGATTAAGTGACTTGCCCAGGGTCACACAGCTAGGAAATGTTATGTGTCTGAGACCACATTTGAACTCAGGTCCTCCTGAATTCAAGGCTAGTGCTCTATCCACTGCGCCACCTAGCTGCCCCCTCCTTCCTATTTCTTTTTTCTTTTTTGGAATTGGGGAGAAAGGCAGAAAGATTACTTTACATTTACTTATATCTTTTGTGACTCAAATTCTTCAAATATTGATTTTGATATAAGTTAGTAAATATTTTGTAATAGTAAAAGATTAATAATAACCTTTTGCATCTTTATCACAGTGGGTAATTAATGACAGAAACTGAGGACTATAACTTCCTTCTAACTGAAGTGTAGAAATGATATAATATCTGAAACTTCTCTCTCTGTCTACATGTATCTCTTATGAGCTCTATTCAGAGGTGCCAAAGTTTGGAGCTTTTTTTCTGGGTCTGCCAAAGTTGAGCACTTAGCATGTTAAAATATTTCATTGCACAGTTCAGTCTGCACAAGCTTTAAGCTACCTGAATCATCATCGGAAACCAAATTAATTGTTCATCTCTCTCCAAATCTTATTGTTTCAATTTTTTTCTCTTAAACTGCAAATGTCAGGAAGTGATTATGCTTGTAATTGTTTTTCTTCAAGCTGTACTCATCTTTCCCTGCACTTCCATTGAATCCTTGCCAAATTATGATTTGGGAAAGGACAATCAAATGTTTGTCCATTGGCCCTTGGGGTAACTCCTTTATTCATAATAGAAAAATACAAGAAGTGCAAAAAATAAGAAGACAAGACATATTACCCCTTGGAAGGATTTCCTGATTGCCTGGAATAATGGAAGTTTTCCCAACCTACATGGTGAAGTGTCCCACCCTGGAGGTTGTTCATGTCTATGTAAAAAAGTAATTTATTCATGGATAGAAAATGTGCTATAAAAAGGTGAAACAAGCCAATGGTACTTTTCATATGAAATTTCATAACTCTATGTGTTTTTTTTCTTGAGTATTTCTAGATTCTGTGGATATAGCAAAAATAAGAATAAGTTAAAAATCCTTGGCATGTACTTTTGTTAAGGCCTGTTGTTACAATTGTCTTGTCTTGATAATTTATTTTTTTTGAAAAAGTACAAGATAGCCATATACATTCACAAATCATTAGAATCAGAGTGTACAGGCAGTAGATATTATCTAGTTCCACTTTCTTATATTTCACAAAATTGTCATTTGCATTCAGATATACTTTATACATTTAAACCCTTGATGTGTCTTCCCATTTTCCTATTCTTTCCACATTCCACCTCATTGTCAAAGCAGAACTAAGAAAAAGAGCTCAGAAAAGGCAGGATTTATATGACTAGTGGGACATCAAATACATGATACAGAAGGGTCAGTCTGTCAATTTACACAAAAATTTTCTTGGTCTGTCAAGGTCTTCCTTAATTTCAATTTTTGTTCTGTTTATTGAAATCTCTCATCATAGTTTTCAGTTGGTATATATTAATGCATGTGGCTTGGGGATCCATACTTATAACACAGTCACACTCAAATCAAGGCTTAGTACAAAGCTGGAGTTGGCCAAAGCTCCAACCCTATTATTCATTCACCCTCTTACATCACTCATGCGTCCTCTCTCCCAGTCATTCTACTCATTTTTCCAAGTTCTGTATTTATTAAATGTGCCTGATTAACTTCTTTCACTTGCTACTAATTCACAAACTAATACACAAATAATAGTGATTCATTTTCATGCTGAAGTGGATGTCACACTACTATTCTTTTCCTTCATGCATCAAACCATTCACTTTGTCTACAAACTATCTTTCATCCAAACTCCTTCATTCACTATTTCTATTCAGTTTCTAAGAACTAATACTAGCCTAGAGGGCTTTAAATTGGTCTGGAGAATAATTGATATTTGTACTTAGTGGATGCTGAAAGTCTCACATGACATAATGAATATAAACGCATTTTTCAAAACCTTAAAGTGTTACCTATATGACTATTATTACTAGATTAGTCAGCAGGTCTTCAATTTGGTGATACATTAATTTGTTTGAATGGCATTTGTCCTGAACAATTTTGACAGAATAGTATAGGGGTGTGCTGGTAAGTGTTAAACAACCAGCCTCTCCAGGAAAAAAGGAGCCACATTTTTAAGTTTAATAAGAATTATTAACACTTTGCATCCAATAAAAAAACAAGTCGATCTAATTCATAATTATTACAGGTTTCTAAGATGTAAATGTTCATACTAAAATTTAACTATCAGCTTTGCCAGCTAGTTAGAGCTTGTGGCGCTCTCCTTTTCGCCTCATAGCACATGTTTCTCTAATCCAGTAATCCTTCTGACATTGTCTTCACAAGGTCCCTTCATCTCGAAGATGAGTTACCTTTAGAAATAGTATTGGCTCAATTCCCATACTCAGATGTTATTCAGAGAGACTGAACTTATTCTTTTGGAGGGACTTCAAATACAAATGGAATTTTGACTAATTTTAAAATCAAGACAAAAGACTGGCTTTCAGAAAATGAGATATGGGCTATTTGGGGAAAGAACTTGCCACAGTACAATAACAGCAAGCAGGCAAGTAATCAGAGCTAGGATAAAAATTAATATGATAACAATATTGTAAAAATGAACAAATTTGAAAGACTTAAAAACTGATCAATATAATGATCAACCATAATTCCTGAAGACCAGTGATAAGTGCTACTCATCTCCTGACACAAAGGCAATGGACTTAATATACTGATGGAGAGGCACGTTTTTGTATATATTATTTTGTCTTTTTCCAATTATATGTAAAGTTAGTTTTCACCATTCAATTTTAATAAAATTTTGAGTTCAATTTTTTCTCCATCCAACCTCCACCTCAAACCATGTGATCATTGATATAGGTTGTGCATGTACTATCATGATATACATTTCCACATTCATCATGTTGTGCAAAAAGAATCAGAATAACATGGAAAAAAGTGAGAAAGAAAAGAAAAGAAAACAAACAAAAGTAAAAATAGTATGCTTCAAACTTCATTATTTCTTTCTCTAGATGTAGATAGCATTTTCCATAATGAATCTTTTGGAATTGTTTTGGATCACTGTATTGCTGAGAAGAGTTGACTATCAAAATTATCATCACATTGCTGTTACTATGTACAATATTTTCCTGATTCTACTCAATTCATCCAGTATCAATTCATATAAGTCTTTGTAGACTGCAGGTTTTTCTCAAATTTGTTGCTCATTTCTTATTGTACACTAGTCTTTCACTAAATTCATTTAAACCTTTCCCTAATTGATGAGGATTTCCTCAATGTCCAATTATTTGGAAAGGCATGTTTTTTGATACAACCAATGTGGAAATTTGTTTTCCTTGACTATCTTTTGTAATGTTTTTTTCTTCTTTTGTTTGTTTTAGTGAGAAGGTGGGAGATAGAAAAAAGAAATGCCTGTTAAATAATAAAAAAGAGGAAAAATATTTCTTTTGTCTTGTTTCTAAATTGTGATATTTGATAGAATCATAAGATTTAGAGTTTGAATGGGATTTGGAGTCATCTATTTGCACCCTCTTGTTCTATAGATGAGAGTGCTGATAATTAGAAATTAAGTGACTTGATCATGATCAGAGCAGCACTTAGTAGAAGATCAATAATTTGAAAAGTTCTTATTTCAGATCCAGTGATCTTCCCATAGTAATGCACAATCTAAGCCAGTCCAGGATATTCTGGAAAAATCTTCACTATGTTCATTCAACAGCAGGGTGAGATAAATGGGAGTCAGAGAATTTGCATCCCAGAAATTCACATCATTGAAAGTTCATATAATGACTTGGGGCACACAGTGAGGTAACTGTCATGGCTTGATCAAATGAAAGACTGCATATTCCCATCCATATATGCAACCATGCAATTGGTAAAGGGAAGGGGAGAAAACACAGTTTTATCACTTGCAAGAAACCCAACAAATCAGTCTTATTAGGAGACCCCAGTTCCAGATTTGAGATAGAAAGAGACCACATCCTTCCCATTCTAAGGCCCTCCCTCACTTCTGAATGACGTGACAAGCTAGTGCAGTTGAGCAATCACATAACACAATGTGTCTATTTTTCTTAAACATTTTCCAACTGTATCATGTGAGTTTGTTATTGTTCTTGATTATATTCTGTTTTTCCTAAATCCCCACAGCTGGAGTGCTGTTCACTTTGCTTTAGCCTCCTTAGAGCTTGGAAAAGTCAGACAAATTCCAGAGACTAAATAGTCCAGAGTTAAAATGGTTTTCCTTCATCCCTAATCCAGAAGGTTTAATGAATATAAAACTCATTTAGAACATCTTGGTAACTCTCAACTTGGGATGCTTTATCATGCATTTAGATTAAAGGACTAAAGATTGAAGCATCTGGAGTGAGTCCCACATTTTTTCCCAAATGTACCATGACTTCTGCTAATTGCCTGATGCCCTGATAGGCAGTAGACTGTTTAGTGATTAAGTGATCAGAAAAGAAGTTAAAGTCTCAAAATTTCCAATCCTGGCCCTTTGTGTCTTTGGGGATAAGCCATGGTTCTGCACTGAATTTTCTGGAGCCTGATTTTATGTACTGTCAGGGGTAATAAATACATGAAATCACAACACTGGAGATTTGGAAGGGATCTCAATGACCATCTGTTTCACTCCATACCCACAAAATAATCTTTTACTACAACATGCCCAACAAGTGGTTGGACAGCCTTTGAGGATGATCTCCTGTGAAAGAAGCCACTACTACAAGTACATTCCTTTTCTGAACAGTCCTAATTATTATAAGGATTTTCTTTAAATAAAGGTTAAATTTGTTACTATGCAACTTTAGCCTTATATTAGACTAGGTCTATGCTACACGAAGTTAAGTGAGTCTTGGCAAACTCCCCAGATTACTTAATATCATGGCCATCCAATCCAAAGCAAATTCATTATCTTGAAATGACCTGACTAGGTATGTTTAGAAAAAGTGGTCTAAAGATGTTGAATAGTGTTATTACTCAGCCCATTTATGGGCTGAAGAAATGGTGTCATTTAAATAAGAAATCAAATATGGTGACATGCAAACACAAAGGACAGTGTGAATGTAATATGAGACTGATAGTGTACATAGGGGCAAGTACTCTAGTTTACTCAAACAATAAATCAAAAGTTTTGATTCTCAGCTTTTTATTTGATTTTTAAAATGATTATTTGAATCAGGAATAAAATAAAAATGGACTATCATTTTAAATTCCCATTATATTGCCCACAATATTCCCATAAAGGTAGCAGAAAACGGGCTTATGGGAAATATTCATTAAGGGGTACGGGGAAAAGGACTAATAGATCAGCTCCCAGTACAAGGTCATTTTATGAATAGAGGATATCATTTATTAGTCAAGCATAAATAATATGGATAACACTTTATATTTATGTGCAGCCATAAATAAACTGATTTTCAGGACTAACACCTTTTAAATTAAATTATTAAACATTTTACTGAATCTTTTCCAGAATAGTCTATTAATTAGACTGTAGAGGCTTTTTAAAATGGTTGACTCATGACATTTAAAACATAAATTATTAACTTTTAAATAGGCTAGTCTGAAATGCATAATTTTCTGCAACAAAAGGGACTCTAAATTTCTAAGTGATTTATGGTATCAGCTTGATTTTTTTGCACTGAACTTCTACTCTTATTTTTATGGTATGACTTGTTTAATTTTTCATTTTTTATTAAAATACAATTTGTACATAAAACAAAATGAAAACATTCTAAAGAAGGCAAGGATCTATTATACAAAGAAAAAAGCCAAAGATAAAGGTTGAAAAATGAATCAATTGAATCAATTCACAATACTAGATAGCCCAATAGTTCACCTAATTAACTGAAACAACTGATTTCCTGACAATATCTTAAGTATATTCTTTTAATGTATCCCAATAAAACTTATCCCAGTGCTTTGGACAGTAGGCATGCAAAAAATTCTGAGTGCCACATGGCCAATCCATGCAGTACAAGGAGTTGGGAAATGTTAGTGGTTTTTGACATTGACTTAAAGGAGAAAATGATATTGCTCTATCTCTCTGTTTCTCTACATGCACACACACACACACACACACACACACACACACACACACACACACACACATTGTGGAGCATGGATTGATAGGATTTGGGAACTCACTGGATATGAGGGAAAGAATCAAATAAATATAAATGATGAAGCAAAAATAATTCCATGATTGCAAAACTTAATAATGCTAACATGATAGTTCTGCTAGATCATAATGTGGAAGTTGCCAAAAAAAAAAAGTCAGTGCACAATGGGGAAGAGAGAATGAGTTCTATTTTTTATATATTACATTTCGGATGTCACTAAGATTGTAGTGTAAAAAGGAAGAAACTTTCATAGAATTTTTAACTACAAATAACTGTAGCCATTGTTTAGTCTTTCATTTTATAAGAAAGGAAATTGAGCTTTAGAAAGAGGAAAGCCATGGAATTAGTAAGTGGAAAAGTCAAAATGTGACCTTTTGTCTCTTTCTTCTTTCCCTAGTTTCCAGCTCTTTCTCTCCACCCCTACCTTCTGTCCCCGGAAACACAGATATAAAAATTTCCACATTTTCCGAGCTGAGTTCATAACTTCTATCACTCTTGATTTGATTTTTCACTGACCTTATTTCTTCTATCTATTTCTAAAAAGGACTCAGACTCTCATACTTTCTCTAAAATAAATATTCAGCTCCATTAATTGGTTCTCTAAAGACTTTTCTTTGAAAAACTATAGAATAGTTCTATCAACATCTTTTTCTTTTGTCAAGTTATGTAAAGGTGACCTTTATGTAAGTCTTTTACCTCTCTTGTATTCTTAATGCTTAGCACTGAGCCTATCACATAATAGGCATTTAATAAATCCTTACTAACTGACTGACCTTGGATTCTTGGCAAGGAATTCAAGCTCTGACTTCCAGTACAAGCTCAATGACATATAACATTCAAGTTACCTAAGAGTCAGCCTAGAGAAGTTCCAAAGAACTTAGCATCAGGCTGATAAAATGTTTCTACTATAGAAACACAAAGATATTCTTCTCCTATAAGAGTTGTGGTAAGGAAGAAAGGACCTATAACAATACTACAGTTAAAGAATTTTTTTGAATACAATTAAAGCGAATCTGTTGGGTTTTTTTGTTTGTTTATTTGTTTGTTTGTTTGTTTTCTTTTTGGCTTGGAGAAAGGAGAGTTCAGTTCGACCCGGGAACAGGAAAGTGTGTCAACACTCCCAATTTATGTAGATCAACATCCCATCTGTAATTTACTGTATTAGAGGATTTTTTGAATTACTAAGAAGTTAATAAACCTACCCATAGTCAAAAAACTATCATGTTTCAAAGTGAAGACCAGGATGACCTATCCTATAAACTAAGTTTAATAATAAATGGGGAAAAATAAATGTTCAATAAGAAAGAGGCATTTGATACATTCTGAGAAAGAATATAAGATCTGAAAAGATTATTTGTTTCTTGAAAACTCCAGAGTAGAGGTGTGAAAATTATGGCTTATAGGCTACATTGTTTCAATCCTGAGTGAGACTTAAAACAGATTAAAATATTAAGTGGGAAATATTTAACAAAATAAGTAAAAATAAAATAGAACATGGATAATGAGAATATGTGACTTTAAAAGTCCATATGCAGCTAACAAGGTCTTAGCGGTTCCCATTTTTATGTGAGTTTCACATAGCTGTTCCAGACAACAGAAATGAAAAAGGAATGAACACATTCAATATCCAAGGACCAACAATAGCAATAGAATGACTATCACTGTGAGAACAGGTAGATATTTATTTTTAAACTTGCAGAAAAGACAAAAGTGAAGGGAGAAGTCAAGTGGAGGTAAAGCTGGAGAAATGAGCCAAGGGCATTACGGACAGAACCTTGTGACTTATTGATAGGTGAATGAGTTTTGTGGGATATTACAAAATGAGAGATTACCTAGAAGAAGAGAAGAGCAGGGAAATAGAGGAGAGTGAAACATGTGTTTGTTAAACCAAAAGTTAGAAAGTAGGGAATAATGAATCTTGTGGTATCTCAGGAAGAGAAAATCCTTCAGGATAGTGGATGAGGAGAGGAGGAGAAAGTAGGGAAACTTTGCTTTCGTGATGGGAGACAGTTCCATTCCTGAATGAGTGAAGAGAGGAGTTCTGTGAAGAGAAAAGGAGACTTCTTATTGTTTTTTTTGTTTGTTTGTTTGTTTGTTTTTTATGGGGGATTTGTGGCTTGAAAAGACCACACATATGATCTCAGACTGGGGGGGGGGGGAGTTGTTAGATCTCTCAGGATCCCATCATCTCATGAAATTAAAACAAAACAAAACAAAACAAAACATGGACCCAGGGGGATTGTGAGACAAATGAGGAACTGTATAGACCACTGTTGGGCTATTTGATCAAGAATGTGATATTAGGGGGTCCTGCTATTGGGTAATATCCTTTCTGTCACCTCTTGGAATTGGTCTTGTTTTGAAAATGAGGCACGATGAAAAACAGGGAAATCCAAATTCTGTAAGGCAGTGGCAGAAACTGCCTAGAGGAGAGAGCCAAGTACTGATACTTTGGACATTTTGTAGAGAATAGAGGAAGAAATTTAATTATATGAATCATGAATTAGAGAAAAGGGTATAAAGGAGAGAATGGACAATAAAGAGAGTGAGAGAAATTATTTCTGTAAAGGGGCACAAAAATGAAAATTTAAAAGCTAATTAGCAGAACTAACTAAAAGGGAAAAAAGAGGTGGAAGGGGAAATTAAATAATCATATAAAAACAAGAAATGAAAAAGCATTTAATAAACAAAACTCCAAAGGAAAGGGGGTAACAAATGAGAGGGGGAATTCTGGCAGTGAAGGGAAGAGCCAATTAGAAAAGAGGTATCTAAAAGAGACAAAGCTAAAGTAACTGAAGAGACAGAATTCTGTGTTTACAGTGGAAGAGGAAGAAAAATTATAATTTGAGAAAAATCAATATTAGAGGCAAATGGAAGAAAATATAAAACTAATTTTCTTAACTTAAAATGTGAATGGATTAAGCAATCCAATAAAATAATAAAGACTGACAGATGGGATTAGAAAACAAAATCCTACAATGTGTTGTTTATAAGAAACACATTTAAAAAACAAAAAATAAACAGAAAATAAAACTTAGGGGAATGTGAAAAACATTACTATGCTTAAAATGGATCCAAAAAAAGTAAGAGTTATAATTATTCTTTCAGACAAAGCAAAAAGAAACATTCAAAAAGTAAAAGGTATAAACAAGGAAACTGTATTTTTCTAAAAAGAATTATAGACCCTGAACTTATATCATTACTAATCTTGTATGATTTTAATGTCTTAGCAACAAATTCATAAAGGAAACATTAACATAATACAATAGTGAAAGGGAACTCCAATGTCCCTTTCTCTGTTTTGGATAAGTGTAACAGAAAGATAAACAGAAGGGAAAATATGAAACAATGCATTGCAGGATCAACTAGAACTAAAAGATTTATACAATTTTCTAAATAGTACCATAAAATAATATGTCTATTTGTCAGCACAACATGAACATTTTATGAAAAAAATTACTATGTATCAGGGAACTCATATGTTGCAAATGTAAAAAAAAAAAAAAAAAAAAAAAAAAGAGATAAAATGTTGCATATACATAGAACATAACAAAATAAACCAAAATAGCTATTGGTTCAAAAACCACAAGCAAAAGACAATGACGCACATGGATACTCAATAATGAAATTTAAATTAAGAGTACCTCAAACAAGTCACAGAAACAATTAATTATGTAATAGAAAGTGATACCATTTTTAATGTTTTTAGGTAAAACAATCCTTGTGAAAAGTCATATCCCTTCAATGTACATTAACAAAAAATTAGAAATAGAGAAACAAAGAGAGAGACAGAGAGAGAGACAGAGAGACAGAGACAAAGGCAGAGAGAGAAGAGAGAACAGACTAATGAAGTTAATATGGAGTTAAAAATTGAAAAGTCAACAAATAAACTGAAAATAAGTGTAAAAGAGGAGATATTAAAAATTAGAGGACAAATAAGAAAATTGGAATAAAAATTATAGAAATGGTAAACAAACCCCAAATCTGAAACCTAGTCCTTTGAAAAGACTAATAAAACACATAAACCTCACTTAATATGAATAAAAAGAAAACAGATAATCAAATCAATAAAATAGCAAATGAACAAGGTAATATTACAAACAAAACCAAAGAAATCACAGAATATTATGCAGTTATATTCTAACAAAATTGAGAACACATAAGAAGTAGAGAAATACTATCAAAAATATGAACGAATTATCAGAAGATTGTACAGACATCTTAAATAGCCCAATCTCAGGGGAGAAAAAAAAAAAAAAAAAAGGATGTAGAGCTACTTGTAAAAGAATTACCAAAGATTGTGGTAGGAGGTGAAAACTAATCCGATTTGGGTTCAAAAGAGAATTATCAAACTTTTAGAGAATAATTAGTACCTATATTTCTCAAATTATTCTCAAAAATTTAGAAAATATTTTGCCAGAATCCTTTTTATGAGAAAAAATATAATCCTACTCCTTAAATTGAGGAAAGACAAAAAACAGAAGTAAAACTGTAGGCCAGTCTCACTAATGAGTATTAATTTAAAATTTTTAAATAAAACATTGTAAACAGATTACAACAATTTATCCTAGAAATTTTTTATTATAACCAAATGGAATATATACAAGAAAGGAAAAGCTACTTCAACTTTAAGAAAACAATCAAAATAATTAAACACTTAAAAAAATCAAAACCTCAAAATAAAACAACACATGATCATAGTAAATACAGAAGAAGCTTTTTGACAAAGTACAAAACTCATTTATGCTAAAAACCCTACAAAATATAAGCACAAAAGAACTTTGTGTTAATATCATAAAAAGCATCTATCTGAAATCAGAAGGTAAAGAAGAGAAAAAAAGCTATAAGGAATTGATACTAAATGAGAAAATTCAGCAGAATTTTGCCTAGAACATAAATCCTCAGAAATAAATAATTTTTCTATATGATAATAAGAAAAAACCAAGATACATTAATAGAAAGGCCAATCTTATCACAGATAATTGATAATTAGGTGAATATTGACCAACCTAAGTGCAAGAAAGACTTCGAGATTCAATGAACTTTTTAAAGAAAGAGCAACCTACTCATTTCCAAAATATATAGAGAACTGACCCTAATTTATAAGAAATCAAACCATTCTTCAATTGATAAATGGTCAAAGGATATGAACAGACAATTCTCAGATGATGAAATTGAAACTATATCCACTCATATGAAAGGGTGTTCCAAATCACTACTGATCAGAGAAATGCAAATTAAGACAATTCTGAGATACCACTACACACCTGTCAGATTGGCTAAGATGACAGGAACAAATAATGATGAATGTTGAAGGGGATGTGGGAAAACTGGGACACTAATACATTGTTGGTGGAGTTGTGAAAGAATCCAGCCATTCTGGAGAGCAATTTGGAACTATGCCCAAAAAGTTATCAAACTGTGCATACCCTTTGATCCAGCAGTGCTACTATTGGGCTTATATCCCAAAGAAATACTAAAGAGGGGAAAGGGATCTATATGTGCCAAAATCTTTGTGGCAGCCCTTTTCGTAGTGACTAGAAACTGGAAGATAAATGGATGTCCATCAATTAGAGAATGGTTGGGTAAATTATGGTATATGAAGGTTATGGAATATTATTGCTCTGTAAGAAATGACCAGCCGGATGAATTCAGAAAGGTTTGGAGAGACTTACATCAATTGATGCTGAGTGAAATGAATAGAACCAGAAGATCTCTGTACACTTCAATATTGTATGAAAATGTATTCTGATGGAAGTGGTTATCTTCAACATAAAGAAGATCCAACTCACTTCCAGTTGATCAATGATGGACAGAAACAACTACCCCCAGAGAAGGAACACTGGGAAGTGAATGTAAACTATTAGCACTACTGTCTATCTACCCCGGTTACTTATACCTTCGGAATCCAATACTTAACATGCAACAAGAAAATGGTATTTACACACATATATTGTATCTAGGTTATACTGTACCACATGTAAAATGCATGGGATTGCCTGTCATCGGGGGGGAGGGAGTAGAGGGAGGGAGGGGAAAATTTGGAAAAAATGAATACAAGGGATAATGTTATAAAAAAATTACTCATGCATATATACTGTCAAAAAATTTATAATTATACAATTTTTAAAAAAGAATAAAAAATAAAATAAAAAATAAAAGAAAGAGCAACCTAAAAAAATACAGAAATAGTCAGTACTCAAGAGTAGGCAATGAAAATAAAATAAAAGTAACAAAACGATTACAGTTAATTTATAATTTTAATACCATACTTATCAAATTGCCAATGAAATATTTTATGGAACTTGGTAAAATTATAATAACCAAAATAATTTGTAAAACAAAAAAAAATCCATATCATCTAGAAGAGAAATGAATAAAAACAGGGAAGAAAGGAGAATAGTGCTTCCAGATGTCAAATTATATAATAAACCAGCAGTCATTAGAAACATCTGTTATTCTTTAATTAAAAAATAGAGATACCAATGGAACAGACTAGACAGAGAATCAAAAGAATGAAACTCATTAACAAAATATATGATAAAGTGGAAAACAAATTACTTGAGAAAAAAACCTCCCTATGTGTAAAATACTGGAAAAAATGGAGATTAAATAAAATAGAAAGCAATCTTATAGAATCTACATTTGGATCAACATCTTGTACCATATTCCAAAATGAATATTAAATGAATATCATATCTTAATAAATAATCATATCATAAAACCAAAGAGAAACAAATATAATAAGTTTTAAATTTATTTTAAATTTAAATAGAAAGAGAAAACATTAAAAAAAATTGGAAATGGCTTTAAATAAATACATTAGTTAGGTAAACTTGTCATTTAAAAAAAAAAATGTCTTTACTTACCCATGAACAACAGATAATTATCTGAATCTATTTGTATAAAAGTATTTTACGTTAATATTCACATAGTTTCTGTGTTCTGTCAGATATACTCTTAGGTAATTTATACTGTGTGGGTATTTTAAATGGCCTAATATTAGACAATTCTGTTGACACGTAGTATAGTTTCCCTATTTTTCTATTTTGATTAAATCTATGTTAGTATTGATTTTGTCTGTGATCATAATTACTACTCCTAATTTTTAAAAATATGATAAACCTACTCCTGATTTCTATTTTTTTCTTGTGTGTATCTCTCATTTTTCTATCATCTTCTAAAAGCAACATATTGTTGAATTCAAAATTTTAATATTTTATCAGCTTCTATTTAAAGGGTAAATTTTTCCCTTTAACATTCTAATCAATTTAATATTACTTGGTATTGTATAATCATTATAATAGCTTCAAGATGTTTAATTTTGTTATTTTTCTGTTTTATCTTGTTGCTTCCAATATTTTCTCCTTAGCCTGGGAGCTTTGAGATTTGGTTATGATATTTGCACAAGTTTTCCTTCTGGGATATTTTTCAGATGGTGATTTGTGGATTTTTTTCTATTTCTGCTTTTCCTTTTCAAACTTCAAGGTATTTTTTCTTCATAATTTCTTGTAATATTATTTCAAGATTCCTTTTTAAAAAAATATTATTCGTTCCCAATGTAAACAATTTTTGAAAGAAAAATTGCAAAGTATTACAAGCATATAAAAACTAGTCCAAATGACTAATAATTAGACAAATGCAAATAAAAATAACTGTGGTTTCACCTCATATGCTGCAAATTGGAAAAGATAACAAAAAATGGCTATAATCAATGTTGAAGGGTTGTAGAATGACAGGCATACTTATAATACATTGTTAGTGGAGGTATGAATGGTAGAAATATTTTAAAAAGCAATTTGGAATTATACAAATAAAGTGAATAAGTTATGTATAACTTTTGAACCTGAGACTTTATTACTGGGTTTATACCCCAAAGAAGGTATTTATAAGAAAAAAAGCCCCCATATACATCAAAATATTTGTAGCAGCATTTTTTCAGTGGTAAAAATTAGAAACAAAGTAGATATCCATGGGTGTAGCCAAGATGGGCAGAAAGTTAGATAGGTCTTTGTCTGAGCTCTTTCTTCCTTCCTTCAGAATCAACACCCAATCAAGCCTCTGAACAGCTTTTGGAGTGGCAGAAGCAACCCTGGGCAGGGAGGGCTTCCTGGATTGGGGGTATTTACTGGGAAGCTCTTAGCTGAAATAGAACAGCACCAGCAACTCTCTCCTGGTTCATAAGTCAGTGGATCAGCAGATTAGCAGTGAAACATTCTACAGAAGGCAAATAGCGAGCCCCTGAACCCAGCATAATAAGTAGGTCTTGGCCACAGCTAGCCAGCACAGGAAGGCTCCTCGGTCCTAGGGCAGCATGAAGGCCCTGTCATCTGTAGAGGAGGCTTGGGATGATCTCTCCTTTGCCCTAAGAGCAAATCTCAAAGTTTGAAAATGAGCAAAAAAAGCAAAAAGAGCTCTGACCATAGAGAGCTATTATAGAGACAAGGAAAAATAGACCTCAAACAATAACAGAAAGAGTGAAAATGCTATGTTGTGGTCCACATTTAGTTCCTATAGTTCTCTCTTTGGGATTTCTTCAATACTGAATAATTGGAACTGATTTGAATCCTCTCATTGTTGAAGAGAGCCACTTCCATCAGAATTGATCCTCATATAGTCTTGTTGTTGCTGTGCATAATGATCTCTTGGTTCTGCTCATTTCACTCAGCATCAGTTCATGTAAGTCTCTCCAGGCCTCTCTGAAATCATCCTGCTGGTCATTTCTTACAGAACAATAATATTACATAACATTTATATATCACAATTTACTCAGCCATTCTCCAACTGATGAGCATCCACTCAATTTCTAGTTTCTAACCACTACAAAAAGAACTGCCGCAAATAAAATGGAGTACATCTACATGACATGAAGAGGCAATTTATTATGGTCCCAGTTATCCCACATTCCTTCCAACATTTATCATTATCTCTTCCTGTCTTCTTACCCAATCTGAGAGTATAGTGGTACCTCGGAATTGTCTTAATTTTCATTTCTTTTATCAATGGTGATTTAGAGCATTTTTTCATATGACTATATCTGGTTTTAATTTCCTCATCTGAAAATTATCTGTTCATATCATTTGACCATTTATCAATTGGACATTAACTTGTATTCCTATAAATTTGAGTTAATTTTCCATATATTTTACAAATAAGGCCTTTATAAAAACCCTCAGATATAAATTCCCACCCCAGTTTTCTGCTTCTCTTCTAATCTTGTCTGCATTACTTGTGTTTGTACAAAAACTTAATATAATAAAAATTATCCATTTTGCATTTTATAATGTACTCTAGTTCTTTGGCCAAAATTCTAAAGCTAATTGAAGAAAATAATTCAATAATTATAAATTCAAACATAAAATAATAAGAAATAAATTAAAGGGATAACTATAATTTTAGAAAAGTTAGGCATGGTAGACCTTTGGAGAAAATTGAGTGGGGAAAGAAAAGAAAATACTTTTTTTTCTCAATGGTACATGGAATTTACATAAAACACCTGACCATGTATTAGGGGATAAAACCCTCAAAATCAAATGCAGAAAGGCAAAAATAGTAAATGCATTTTTTTTCAGATCATAATGCAAGAGAATGTAAGGTTATTAAAGAAGTAGGGTCAGAATGAAACGTTGAGAGATATTTACTTTAAGGAAATTTAAGATGGATAATGACCTAGCAAAAAAAGACTAAAAAGCACGAAAGAGAAAGAAAGGACAAGAGATTTGGAGAGAAGAGGGTATAGAGGAAAAGTCGTGAGTGATTACCTATGTCAAGTTATATATATTTGTGCCAGCTATGGGCAACAGGTCTGGATAAGGTTTAGTGAGGGATGCAAAGAGTCATCTTATATGGTCTCTAATCTCAAGGAATTTATAGTGTAAGAAACTAGAAGGAATAAAATATTGTACAGAGCATATTCATACTGTAACTGATAAAGAATTCTCATGAAGGGGAAGAGGGAAAGGAACTGTGTGGGCATGGGAAGTTTTGTCTTGTCTTGTGCATGAAAATATGCTGTTGGACATTTAGGAAGCATTGCACAAGACATTCCCCAGAAAGGTTTTATGGGAAGGGGACTACAGACAATTAGTTCATGTTCTTATCTGTGAAGAGGAACAATTTATTTTTATAGTTTGGTGGGGCTAGGGAAATTCTCTCATCCCTTCATCCTTTTTCATTTATATTAATTTTGGGCCACCTTCCCCTAGTGTTTCCCTAAGTGATATCCTAAGACTACTACAAAACATGGGAAGCATAATCTCTTTTGGAATTCAGAACTACAAGGACAGTCAGAAAGCAGTCAAAGCTCTAGAAGGGAACTAGCCATTTTTAAATCTCTGAAATTTACTTAGCTATATAATTATTAGGGCAGCTGGCTGGCACAGTAGAGAGAGTAGTTGCCCTGGATTCACGAGAACCTGACTTCTAATTTGACTGGAGACACTTACTAGCTATGTGACCCTGAGAAAGTCATTTAACTGTCTGCCTCAGTTTCCTCATCTATTAAATGACCTGAAAAAGGAACTAACAAAGCACTCCAGTATCTTTGCCAAGAAAACTCTAAATGAAATCACAGAGTTGAAATGATTCAACAACATGACTATTAAAGTCTGTCTTCTCATTTGTAGAACCTTTCTTCTATGATTATCTTTCATTTTTCATCTGTTTCTTTAGCAGTCTTTTATGTACATAATTACATACATATTCTTCCTTCCCCCTCCCTTCCCTCTTTAAAAGCAATCTACTCAAGGGACAGGGACAGGTTTTTCCCCCCTTAGTTGTCCAAACCATTTACAATCAAATATAGAAGACTCTCCCTTTGATTCTAGTACCCCTGACTCAGCAGTCTAACTGCTCCCTCCTCCTTCCCCAAATGATGTGTTTTTACTTTGAGAGAAGCCCAGTTATTAAAAATCTCAAAGAAAAAGTCGGCACAGCTGAAACTGATCTCTTCAGGACCTTCCACCAGAAGAGCAGGTTCTTTTGATTTCTGGTGCTTATTTTAGAAAGGGGCTTCCTGTGGCCCAGCCACATATCTGCCCAGACAGTTAGCACTGGGTCCATGCCATCAACACACAGGAGACATTTTTAGCACACATTTGCAAATAATGCAACCATTTTTTGTTAGCCATACATTGATATTTATAGCTCCTCCTTTCATTTGGATGGAAAGAACAGAAGCTGTCTTGTGGTTGTGGCAAGGCTGACATATGTCTCCCTTCTTGGAAAGGCATCTCTGGGTTGCAATTGAATGCTTGCCTACTTGTGCATGGATGACACAGCAAGCTCTAGAACTGTTCCTGTCCCTCTTAAAGGCATGAAAATGATCTCATTTCAGCTCCTTGGGACTCAGGAACTAGATACCCAGACTGGTGCTAGTGACTAATGAGCAGCTTTTCTGATGAGACAAACAATGAATATGACAGCTTAAAGAAGATCATAGGATAGATCATAGATTTAGAGGTAGAATGGACTTTTTACCACCTGTGACCCTTTTTGCGCAAGACATTTTACATGACTCCCAGGTATAGGGGTATATAAAATTGGCATCCTATTCAAATATTTATTGTAAATAAATCATAATTTTGTAACTTCCACATTCAGTTACAAATGGGGTAGCAAACCATAGTTTAAGAATCTGGATCTTAAAGGTTAATCGACCCAACCATTTAATGGTACATCTGAAGGGGAGCTGCAAGTGATTTTTTCCAAAGTCATGTAGGAGGTAAATAGTGGAGCCAAAATTTTAAGCTAGTTTTTGACTTCAAATCCAGTGGTCTCAATTGTTAAGTTTGATCTTATTAGTAGTTTTCCATCTTACATACAGTCTTGGTGTTACATGTCTGTCATTCTTAGCTATCTTTGATTTGACTTATTTTATTCAATAATTATACAAATTTAGAATGTTTTTTATTAGATACCACAAAAATAAAAGTATTAAGGGATAGAAAATAGATCACAAGAATATTAGAAGTCATTTAATTCAAATCCTCTTGCTTTACAAAGGAAAATAAGTCCAGAAAAGTGAATACACTTGCCCTAAATCACAGATTCCTTGTCCTGCTATGTTTTCCCTACCCTGTATAGCTCTGAAACACATGCTTGGTTTTAGTCCCAGCATGCTTATAATGTAATATTATTGATTAGTTTGGAAAATTGATGAGTCATTAAAGTGAATCATGTTTAAAATTTATGGGGAGTCTCCATAGGGATGAGTAACATAAAATAGGTTGGGGTGGTTTGGAGCAGTATTTGGAAATTTAAGTATCACTTGCTAGTAATTTGGCATTATGGGTACAATTTGAGGTAGGGGAAAAATTAACTAGAATGACAGCTTCCTGTTCTCAGTCATGAATACAACCCACTCCACAATTATTCTCTTCTAGTCAAAGTCTAGTTGGACTTTCACAAGGGTGAGAGGAAAAAAAGAGAAGAGGGAAAATAATAGAAATGGGGAAAGGAACAAGCATTTGTTAAACAGTTCCTACATGCCATGGAGTGGCTAGATAGAGTAGTAGGTAGAGTGACAGGACAAGAGTCAGAAAGACTGAGTTCTGATCTGACCTCAAATGCAAAATAAGCTCTGTGATCCTAGACAAGTCACTTAACCCTGTTTGCCTCAGAAAGATTAAATTATTTGTCTAAGATAACATAGGTGATTGTTCTTTTTCATTTGTTGTATCATATAGATAACTAGGTGATACAATTACTACTGGTTGTGTGACCCTAGGCAAATCACTTAAATTCTGTCTGCTTTGTTTCCTTAATGAGGAATAATATTATTCCCTATAAAATGGGAATAATACAGCCAACTTCTCAGAGATGTTTTTAGAACCAAATAAGATTATTTATAGAGTAGTTTGCAAACCTTACAGCCCCATATACATTTTTTGAAATATACAAATATATGAAATATACTGCCAGTACTAAAACACAATACCTGGCCTATTAAATCAAAGGGTCATGGGATAATAGCTTTAGAACTACAAAGGGTTTCAAAGGTCATCTAGTACAAATAGTAGATACAGTAAATAATTGTTGGACTTTGTTTAATTGAATCCTGGCTGTAAAAGAAACTGCTATTCATAGATCATTTCTTCATAAATGCATATATTATTCATGATTCTAAAGTCTTCCATGCTTTAAAGTAAATCCATATCCTTCAGTTCTTAAGATCTATTGGCAGATCTTTAGTTATTTATGTAACTCTTTTGTAGATATTCCCCCTATTTTTTTGTTCCTCTTTAAAACAAACAAAAAACCCACTATAATTTAAGACTAAAATTTAATATTCTTATTTGAAGAAGAACCATTAAAACAGAGAACTTAATTGACTCATCTAAGAGTACAGTGAGAAGAGATCCCACTCTATATATGCTGGATGCCTAACACTGTTTATGTAATATTACTAGGTCCTAAAGTTCTTTTCCAATGTGCCATCTTGGCATGGCAGTGCTAGAGCCAAATCTAATTAGCTTTGAAAGTCAATTGTCACATTTTTACTGTGAGGATTACATCTCAACAATTTCCAGCCACTACATATTAAGATGACTTAGTATTTTGTTGATTGGCTAGACTTGAAAAAGTGTAAATAATAATGCTGCTTAAACTTAAAAGAGGGTGTACATATATTTTCACTTCTCCTACATCCCCCTATTTCCAGCCAGAGATGTATTTTTAAATATTTACCATCCACTCTTGTATTGCTCTATCAATGCTGCTGGAGTGTAATAAAAGGCTCAATATTTTAAATTCCTCCAGAATGCAATTCTGCTTACTATAGGCTAATAATAATTACTGGTATTTATAAAACACTTTAAAGTTTATGAAGTATATTCTATTCATTATCTCATTTGAGCCACATAACACTTTTGCATTGAGGTGATCCTGAGTTATTAAAAACTATGGCAGCAAAATCCAAGTTCTGGTGAGTCATACCAATAAAGCAGGATTTACATATTGATCAATGGTGGATCATAAGTCCATTGTCTAAACACAAGTTTAGCAAGATATAGAGAGGTTCATCTCTGCAAAGTGAGTTGTAAAGTGGTTGAGTTGTAAAGTGATGAGGTTTATTTATTTATTTTTTGGTGCAGTAATTTGACATAGATTATTATCGATACTCTTCCTATGTACCCTCTTCTCTTCTCTCAAATATAAATGTTTTCTTTCCTGTTTCCTTTTTCTTTCTTTCTCCTTGATGTTTTTTAGTCCTTTTTGCTAGATGATTATCCATCTCCAATTCCCTTAGAGTGAGTATCCCTCAAGGCTCCATTCTGATCCTTCTATATCCTTTGGTGATACTGTTTTTAAGGACTCATTTATCATCTCTATTGGCCTCCAAATCCATTTATAGCCCTACTGTGTTTGCTCAATTCTAGTCTTAGATCACAAACAGCAATGTTCTGGCTGTGACTGTTTTTAAATTTGATATGAATGTAACAGAACTCATCATTTCCACTACATCTTCATCATTACGTTGCTTAGTCATTTCAATTGTGCCCAGTTCTTCCTGACCCCATTTGGGAATGTCTGAGCAAAGATGCTGGAATGATTGCCATTTCCTTCTCCAGCTTAGGCCTCAACATTACTCCTTGTACTATTAACAATCTCAGAAGTCTTCATGAATCTTCCTTTGCTGTTAATCCTCCCATAACCAATCCAATGAATTATTAATTAATTCTTCCCAATTATAACTCTATAACATCTGATCTTTTCTTTCCACTCACATTTGTGATATATGTATGTATATAACATGCACATATAAATAATTAATATATATCTCATATATATATATATATATATATATATGTATATATATATATATATATTTATATATGTATGAAGAAAATTTTATCCCCACATTACATATATGGAAATAAATCTTGCACGAGTGATTGTACTAAAGGATGCTGAACCAAAGAGCCACTATCCACTATCCACTTATATTCTGTTCATCAACTCTATTTTTATGGAAAAATAATGTGAATATACTTTGTATTAAGTATTTTTCAGTTCCACCTATCTTTTTTTTTCTTGGAAACATGTCTAAGCATTCTTATATTTTCTACCTAAATTGGTCCCTCCAAATGCCTGAAAAAATAAAGAGAAAAATCAAAATAGAAGTATTTGGCAAAATAATAGGCATGGTTAGCAATTTTATTTTAGAGTTAAAAGTAAGTTTTCCTCTATGGATTTCTACTGGTTTTAATTTGTGGTAATATTCAAATATAGACAATGATTGATATTTCCAATTAATTGTATATAAACTTAGTCAATTCAGTCAATCAACAAACATTTAAATTATTATGCACTAAGCACAAAAGTGAAAGTTTCTACCTTTAAGGGTCAATGTTGGCCTCTGTTTCTTGGCTTTAAAATGAGGAGATTAAACCTGATAATGGTAGAGAGGGAAAAAGAAAGAGAGTAAGTATTTATATAGCACTGTTCCTATGTGCCACTGCTATGTACTAAGCACTTTACAAATATCTTCACAACAACTCTGTAAGAAGTCAGTTCTGTTATTATTCTCATTTTACAGTTGAGAAAACTCGGGTAAAGAGAAGTAAAGTGGCTTGTCCAGGACCACAACTTAATTTCTATTAAATCTAGATTTCATCTCAGGTCTTCCTGATTCCAGGTCCAGAATCCTTAAGTTCCCTTTCATGTATAGAAATATTCTCCTCGAAATCATATATATATATATATCCTTAAGGTCCCTTTCATGTATAGAAATATTTTCCTCGAAATCATATATATATATATATATATATATATATATATATATATATATATATATTCTCTAAATCACACACACACACACACACACACACAGAGAAAGAGAGAAAAAGAGAGAGAGAGAGAGAGAGAGAGAGAGAGAGAGAGAGAGAGAGAAAGAGAGAGAGAGAGAGAAAGAGAGAGAGAGAGAGAGAGAGAGAGAGAGAGAGAGAGAGAGAGAGAGAGAGGCAGAATGAAGAGAAAACAAAGTTCTCTTCCATAAAAAATAGCCCCCAAAAGTGATTGAAAAGTGGCAACTGCAAACTAATAACATCTGGAGCAGAGTGACAGGTCAACCCAACCCGAGTTCTCATCCAGCACAAACACACACACACACAAAAAGTCCTGCACAAGTCTGGGTTAGGATTGTTGTGCTGAGCAGTTCTGGGCATGGCAACTTTTTTGCTTCCTTTTATTAGCGAGCTGAAGCAAAACTTATGGGTCCATTCTTACCTTTTCACTGCCCTAGTATGACATCTATCATAATTCTACCAAATTCCACAAGAGAAAATGGCTGTAAAATGTTCTGAATTTCTTGAAGCAAGTGTGTTTTGCCTGAACCTTAGAAATCTCCAAGCCCTGGCTACTAAGACACTGAACTGGAATAGGAACCAAACTCCTAGTACTGCCAGTGCAGGAATTTCTTCATCTTAGTTCTTTCTTCATTTACTATTTTGCCTTCCTCTTCATCATAGAACTGGGAGAATAGATCCTGGTTTATATTGATGGTGCTTTCCTAACCAACTCTTTGGGGTGGAAACTGTTCAGATAACTTTGCTTATTTTCTGAGAGTTAGACTTTCCAAGATAAAGTTCAGGGTAAGGTATGAGAATGGAAACAACACTGTCCTTTCTGCAAAAGATGTGCTATTTATTATGAGGTGAGTAGGACCTAGCCACTTGTCGACAGATACTATTGCTGACATATTTTGTTGCAATTACTATCTTGTCATCTCTTGGGTTATCTCATGGTCGTCCATTAGCTTACAGTGTCCCTGTGCTGCAACCTACTTTCTTCCTTTGTTTCAATGAGGAGGACTGTCAGACAGTCCTTCCTCAGTGTGATTGTATTCATGGTTTGCCTTTATTCAGTGCTGCTGTTCCTAAGGCTTTCATTCTTGGTTTCAAATATTTTTGCCCCAAGTTAAAAGGAAAAAAAATAGTATTATTAAATATCTTAGATAATATCTGGGTTCTATTCTTGTATTATTAACTAACTTCATAACCTTATTTGAGAAAGTCATAAGGTCATAGGAATTTTTTAATTAAATTTTTATTTTTTAAAAATTATGTAAATTTATTTTTCCCTCTTGATCTCATGGTTTTGGAAAAGAAAAAAGAAAAGAAAAACAAGTTCTTCATAATATCCATAGTCAAGCAAAACAAAGTTCCTCATTAACAGTGTCCTCTGTCTTTCCCTATTTCTCTTTCTCTTCTCCCTCTCTCTGTAATATATACATATGCACATATATGCATTCATATACATACATATATACATGTGTATATATGCATACATGTATTTATGTGTAATTCTTCACTCTCATGCCATCAACTCAGTATAATGTCAGGATGGACATAGCAATTTTCATCACTGGTCATCTTGATTCATTGATTGTCATCATATGGATCAGAGCTCTTACAGCATTCAAAGTTACTATCAAAATTAGATAAATTATTCTTCTGATTCTGTTCATTCATTCTTCATCAATTTATAAATGTCTTCAAAATTATGCATTTTTATCATAATTATGTTGTGATATAAATCATTCTTCTGTTTCTGCTTATTTTCTGGTTCTGCATTATTTTATATAAGTGAAGGCCCATCAATTGATAAATGACTGAAAAAATGTTGCATATGAATATAATGTATAATATAGTATTACAAAAGTGAAAACTGATAATTTCTTTATTTCTTTATTTTTTTTATTTTTTATTAACTTTATAATTATAACATTTTTTTGACAGTACATATTCCTGGGCAATTTTTTACAACATTATCCCTTGTACTCCCTTCTGTTCTGAATTTTCCCTTCCTTCCCTCCACCCCTACCCCTAGATGGCAGACATTCTCATACATGTTAAATATGTTATAGTATATCTTAGATATACTATATGTGTGCAGAATCGAATTTTTTTTTTTGATGCACAGGAAGAATTGGATTCAGAAAGTAAAAATAATCTGGGAAGAAAAACAAAAATGCAAACAGTTTACACTCATTTCCCAGTGTTCCTTCTCAAGCATAGATAATTTCAAAGAGATAAGAAAGGCCATAGGATTTTTAAAATTCAAAGGGGTCTTTCTTAGAGGTCATTCTTTAAGCTTTTTATGCTTCAGGATTTTTAAAGTATATTAACCATGGATCATAATATTCCTCCTGTTTCCCATGAATTAAATGATATAATGTGAAACCACACATATATCATATATATGAATATATTTCTATACATTAGTATACATAAACACATATATAGTTATAAAAATACAAGGTGATGTTAATAAAGGGGTGTATGAGTATTCAAGGAATATTAGCACCTCTGTTGTGAGGATTTGCTGAATCCTTTTCAGGTCTGCTCATTCACTTTTGATTTTTATCTGGCACTGAACTCTAACCTGTGCATTCAAGAAACTGAAGCATTTGCATCAGCCAAACTCTGGTAAAGCATCTCAACAGTTGGTGTCAGGAAACTAACAGGGGGTGTCTACCCCAAGCACATGATGACTTCTTAAATGGACAGATGAGAAACATTTGCTCCAAAGGCCATGAAGATGGAAAAATGAGGCACTGTGAAGCACTTAGATCTTGGTCAGATATTAAAGATAATAAAATCCACTGCATCCCAGGTCATCTCCACTTGTCCTGATTTTTTGTCTTGCCATTGGCCTTCAATTATTCTGGAAGAGAAAGTGAGGCTGATAACTTGTGTAACTCTACCTCACTTAAATCCAATTCATGCACAATTCATGACATTGTCCTCTGCTGTGGTTGGTCTTATTTATAAACTAAGGACAAACAATAAAGATATTATTAGTATTATAAGAGTACAAGCAGAGGAGGGTTTTAACTCCCTGGGGAAAAAAAAAAAAAAAAAAAAAAAATTTCAGAGAATTACAAGCTGGAGTGAGTTTCCAATTTACAATTTGTAGAAAAACTCCAGGGACTGAACTGAAGAGGGAAGGAGTGGGGATCGGAAAAGGTTAGGATTGTCCAGTTATGGGCTAGTGCTGGTACATAGGAGTTGTAAAAACCTTGATGATCTGTTAAACTTTCTCTACAAATTAGCTCTGGCTTCTTTAGAGTCAAGAGCATTTAAATCGGGAAGGATCACAAAGCTAGAAAAGACCTAGAGTATGGCTCTAGAACCTAGAATAGGTTCTGTGATCCTAGATTTACCTGAATTTGGGGTCAGATTAGATTGAAGAAATATTAGATGCTTGTGTTAACCCTGGAATAGGACTATAAATCCTCTGGACTCTCACTGTTGTAACCCTTTGCAATTCTAGAATCCTAGAACAGGATGGAAAGTTGACAAAGAAACCCACTATTGGAAAGTAGGTGGTCTTCCATTGTTTTCATGTTGCTAAATGGTCAATCCCCCAAACAAATGGCTTGTTAATTCCTATGTTATTAGAGATAGGATGCTTCTCAGAGATAATCCAGTCCAGCTCTCTCTTTATAGATGAAGAAAATGAGATTAGAAAAAGAAGATAATTGCCTTGTGTTTCACTGCTTGTTAATGGGAGGTTATGGATTCAGCCCCAGTCCTCTTAATCTTATGTATTCTACAACTAGGTCCTAATTGTGATATTTATTCTTCTTAAGAAGATCTGTAGATTCAAACTCCACACCCTCCATTGATAACCTCATTCACTGCTTCTTTGATTATTTGCATGATCAAAAATTTTTTTCTATTTGTCCTTGTGAAGTTCCTCTGTTGTAACTAGAATCCTAGTTCCATTAGTGTAAGCTTCTATAGATATGAAAGCACTGAGGAGCACCTCCCTCATATTACAACAGTTATAGAAGCACTGCCCTTCAATTCAGGGCTGAGGACACCCATACCTGGCCTCACCTGAATGGCTTTTGTTGGTCTGTAATAGGCTCAAATCCAGAGTCATTCTTGCATTCCAAGTAAAAAGCTCCAGCAAGACTTGACCTATTAATACTACACTAATGAGAGGGAAATTAATCTCAGGAAAAGGAAGGATGGATTCAATCTTCAGGTAAATTATCCTGCTTTAATAAGGAAGGGAGAAGGACATTTTTATTTTCCTTCAGTTTCTTTCCACTTTCTCTTTCCCCTCTGTCTCTTCATGCTTTATTCTTGAAATTCCTTTAGCACCTCTGCTTTATTTACTGTTCTATGAGTCCTTGGGTTCAAAATAATCCATCACCCAGTAGCCAATTATTCAGTAATAAATTTATTTAGTCTGGTTATCAGATGATATATACATATATTATACATATATGTATATATAATATGTGATTATTGATCTAGAGCTAGAAAGATCCCAGAATTCACTTACCTCTTTTATTTTACAGATGAGGAAATTGAGATAAGAAATGTTGTCCATTTTTAAGCCCATATTTGAATATTTTTCAATTTATTTTATTTTATTATTATTATTTTGCTAAGGTAGTTGGGGTTAAATGACTTGCCCAGGGTTATACAGCTAGGAAGTGTCTGAGGCCAGATGTGAACTCAGGTCCTCCTGATTTCAGGACTGGTGCTCTATTCACTGTGACACCTAGCTGTCCCTATTTTTTTCAATTTAAAAGGACCAGAAGGGACATGTGTACTCCTGGAACAGTAATTTAAAAGTCAGGATGATAAGAAGAGGATTTCTATAAAGAAATTGAAACATAGTCTCTCCTTACATTATGCTTTAAAGTTTTGCAAAGTATTTTATATATAGCATGGTCTTTGGTCTCCCTAAAGCCCTGTGAGGTACAGTCTTTGAATTATTTTCATTTTAAAAATTAAGAAAGTGAGCCCCATAAATGTTAAATAACATAACAATTGAGTGAGAAGACAGATATATGATCAATTAGAGAATTAGAGGACTTGCCTTAGTTCACACCTTTAATTTAAAGGGGAAGAGAATTCAGATCTCCAGATTTCCACTTGGCATTTTACACTGCATCAAAATGATTCCATTGCACATGGATCTCCATTTCAGATATTTAGACTTTAACATCCAGTGAGGTGAGCCTGGAGTTTTCTATAATCCAAGTAGTATGATTAATGAAGGATACAATATGACGGAGAAAGTATACAAACCCTATTTGCCTTCTCCTTCATTTGTATAAATTCATTTCTAGTACTCTTTTGCTTAGGAGCTGTGCAAGAAAAGGTCACAGACTGGAGAGAATAAAGATTAGAAAGAAAGTGAATAAATCATGTCCTGGAGGAATCAGCTGTCTCAATCAGCTGGGCTAGATGGCTTGGATAGTCTCTGGAAAGGTATGCTGCATTTGTCAGCATATAATTAACTCACAGTCACTTTTAACAGGTGATGCTTTAGTTTGTAGTGGATTTTGCATACTGGCTAATGATCACATTATTTTTCATGGACAGAAAGCCTTTTATCCATAGCTGCTTCATCCTCATTTGTCATTCAGGTTTGCCAGTTTGCAACCACCTCTGTGGTAGAACAGGTGCCTGTGCCTAATTGAACAGAAGGAAGGGAAGACTTGCCAAGGACAGAAGAACAAATATGGTACCACCTCCTTCCAAGTCCTGCCAAGCCTGCCTTTGGGCCTGGAAATCAGGGCAAGGAAGGATTCCCACGCACAAAATTAGATCTTGGAAACAGGTTAAGTTGGACACCTTTATCACCAAGGAATGTTATCTCTATAAATCTATACCTAGATCTATATGAAACTGACTTGAAACTGCATAACCTTTGGTAGATAAAATCATTTGGTACAGATATTGAGGATAGTTTAGGATCCTTGCTATTCTTTATTTTATTCATCTGTTCAGCAAAGATTAAACTCTTACTGTGTTATCCTAGTTGATGCAAGGATTACTTTTTATGTTAGCAGAAGAAGGCTTATTCTTTACTTAAGATCCAATATATCATCAAGACCCTAGCCTCTGTTCTCCATTCCTATGCCCTCTATTTCTAACCTAAAAATCATTCCCTGAGGAAAATACACTTATTATAATAACACCTCAAAGTGTTACTTGTGTATATATTTCATTATAATATATTTAGTAATGTTTTGTAAATATTCCTTTCCTCCACCTGTGCCATGTAGTTAAATCATCCCCCCTTCTTAGCATCTCTTCCCTTTTTATAATTCTTTCATATCCCTCACTTCGCCAGACAATATTTTCCCCTTATCTACAAATCAGCCCCTTCTTGCCCTTCCATAATTTTACTTATTCATTCATCTATTTATTCATTCTTTTATTTATTGGCGAGGGAATTGAGTTTAAGTGGCTTGTTCAGTTTCATACTGCTAATAAATGCCAAGTTTAAGAGCCAGAATTTAAACTAGGATCTTCCTGACTCTGGGGCTGGTGCTCTATCCTTTGAATTACCTCCCTGCCCCTTTGTCTCTTTTTCTCCCTACAAGGTCTCTACCCTATTTTGCCATGGATGACACTCTGACTCATTGTTTAAATCCATAATATGTTCTGTAGAGGAGATAACATTTTAGTCATCCTTCATTTTATCAAGTGGATCAGAGAAAGAAACTTTGTAAAATTCTTCATTTGGGGACACCTCAAATATTATGGAAGTTAGGATCATTGTTGCTTATGAAAAGAAGGAAAGACTCCAAATGTTTACCCCAACAATTATTCTCATCCCTAGTGGCTTTATATCCATTTAAAAAGATTAAATAAAATGGGCATAAAAGTTGGAGTCAAAGAATTCTCTTAAATTAGGAGCCCTACTTAAAAGAACAGTTGTTTTTAAAACTATGAACTTCCAATACATTACTAGTTCCCAAATAAGTCTTTCTTTTTAAAACAAACTACTCGTAAAATCATCTGTGGAAATCTTGGACAGCTTTTATTCCATTTCAGTGACTTTTTTTTTTTTTGTCCATGTACCTGCCTTTTCTTTTCTCTTTAGCATTCTCAGGTGTGCAGGGACCCTGGGAAGAAGGGAGATTTTTGAAAAGACACTTCCATCTCCTAATCCCTGTGCCTACAAACCAAATATTGATCTATTTAGTAAATCAACTCCGAGTAGTAGGGATTGTAAAACAGTGTTTACTCAGCAGCTAGGCCCCCTGACAGCTGCTCAACGGTGGGATTATGATGTCACAGTAGTAATTACACTATAAACAGAGGATACTGAGAAAAATAAAACATGAAAGGGAACTGTGGGGTTGGTTACCAGGCAACAAAAAATATGTAACTTGAAACCCTACAAGCATGTAAATTTCCTTGCAAGCCTCTGCAGATGGCCTCACTTTATAGCCAATTCTCAGTTTCACTTTCAATTTATTCGCTTCTCTTACTTCAGCCACAAAGTGGAGCTGATTGTTTCAGGAGAAGAAAAAGAAGAGGAAGAAAAGGAAACAGCTAACAAAGCGCCATTTGTCTGTGCCTTTTTTGTGGATGCTAGTTCTTTCAGGGTGAACTCGTCACCCACATGGCGATCTTTGTTGTTTCAGGTAACCTAAAGCCTCAATCTGCTCTTAATTCACTACATTGAGGAAATCTGGGGGACCAAAGTGTGGGTTATTCCGAGTTAGTAATGGAGGTGCTTTAAGAAATCTGAGCTAACAAAACCCTTGAAAAAGCAAAAAGGAATAAGAAATGGAACAAGGAAGGAAAGTGGAAAGGAAAAGAAAGAAGAAGAAAACAGAGAAACGAGAAACAGAATATTGATTATTAAACTTTGGGGGTCTAGACAGGTGAAAATTGCTTTGAGCAAGGAGCACTTCGGAAATGAATGGCCCTACGAGTGAATTTATAACAGAAGCAATGACAGCAGTAAGATTGGGCTGTTCAGTAGGTAAATGTGAGCATATTTTGGTTTAAGGTGTTAAATCATCTGTGTTTGGATTTTGCTCACCAAGTTACTACTTGGCTTTACCCACAAAAGAATATAAACCTCACTTTATATACCCATGCAAATGATTTACATTTGACCATTTCTGCTTCAAAAAATGTTTTGAGGTCTTTGTGAAAATATAACATATTATTTACATTTTTAAACCTATGAATATTTTCAGAGCTTTGCTCCCTTATATAGCAATTTGATTCAATGCAAGACATATTTCTTAAGCATTGACTACATGTACAAATTCAGTCTAACATTTGGCAGCTAGATGGTACAATGGGTAGGGTTTTGGCTTTGGAGTAAAAAAGCCTCATCTTTATGAGTTCAAATCCAGCCTCAAACACTTATTAACTTTATGATTTTGGCCAAGTAACTTAACCTTGTTTGCCTCAGTTCCTCCTCTGGGAAATGACCTAGAAAAGAAAATGGCAAACTACTACTCTAGTATATTTGTCAAAAACAAAAACCCAAAAGGGGTCATGAAAAGTTAGACACTACTGAAGCAACTGACCAGAGAGTCCAACAGTTTATGTATCCCTACTTCATGGATACTGCAAATGTAAAGTGAAGTCAGATAAGAACAAGAGGAAGACAATGGTCTGGATTACCTTTGAGAAACTGTGCTTTTGGTGATCCTTTTTTTTCCCCTGAAACATTCTCTTCCCCTCTTGTGATCACTAGTATTCTTCTAAAGATGTTGCATGGCTACAAGACATGTAGAATAGTCTCTGAAGAATTAAAGTAGGGTGTTGCCCAAAGGGTAACAAATGGTGAATCTGAACAGGTTATAACTCATTGCATATTAAGAATTATACAGGAATTATATAAAGAATATCAGGATTAAAAGTTATGACCTGAAAAGGATGAAATCAATCATGTGTCGATAATGCTGGACTAACAGTAGATAGAATCTAGAGGTTGAATGGCTTTATCATGTCAAAAAGATATAAAGAAAGTTTTAGCACTTTGGGTGGACTCTGTAGGGAAGTTGTAGACACGTATGGACATTTCCCCTAGAAGGAAGGGCCAATCAGACATCTATTTAAGCAACTATATATACCAGTACAGAAGGCTTAGGTCCTGATTTTTATGTGCTCTCTTATATCAATGTAAACTTCAGATGGCAGAAGTGGCCCCTATACCCTCCTAAATTCCTTTTTCAGTGAGTTGATGTCTAAATTTCAATTAGAGATCCATTTGTCTTGAGCCATATCAATGATTCAAATTATTGTTATTATGTTAAATTTGTAAGTACTACTGCTTTAAACTTTATATGTATATATACTGTCATTGTATCACATTTTTTATTGTTAGCAGATAATGAAAGAGGGTAAGGGGAAGAGCATTCCTTGCTTGTGCCTGCGTGGACTTCCACGATTCTATAGATCTTATCTAAGAGATTCTTTTACTTCCAGTTTTTGCAAGGACCAGAATGATTCTATTCCTCAAGGACAAAATTAATGCTTTTAGTCTGCTACTTATTCTGTAATGTTTGAAATTTCATCTATAATAATCAATTAACAATCATTAAGTCCTCTACATGATATGTTCTAAGCTTTATTAGATTCTGGAACACAATATAAAAAATAAACAGATGAGTACCAAACTTCAAGGAGTTTACATTCTGGGAAATTTGGGAGCGTTGTTATAGAAAATTAAATACAGAATATTTATAAAGTAAAAATAAGATAATTTTTATGTTCAGGTTATACAAATAACAGAATGAATCAGAAAAGACCTCTTGAAGAAGTTGCTATTAGAAATGAAGGGAGTTACAAGTTCCAAGAGGTAGAGATAAGACACAAAAGTGGGAGATGGAATACGTGTATGGGTAGTTTGTCCCCAAGATCAATGCAGATTCCAACTTACCCTCAATTATCCTTTTTTGGGGGGGAAGAAAGGGTGAAAGTTTTCTCAACCATTCTTCAGTGAGCTCCAAAGGGAATTTACTTAGCTCACTCCTTTTAAAAGCTTGAGGGTATCAGATGTAACCTTTGAGTTGTTGATTTAAAAAATATATATATATATATTTTTTACTTGATTGACTCATATTTTTTCTGGTTATGTATGTCCTCAATCCAATAGCTACCTGATGGGCCTTCTTTGACTCCAGTTTTCCCTCTCTCCAATCTATCTTCTCCACGACTGACAAATTAATATTCCTAAAGCAGACTATGTAACTCCCTGCTTAAGAAACTTTCATAGCTCTCTTAGGGTAAAATACAAACCCTTCTGTTTGTTATTTAAAGACAAATTTAATTTGACTTCAATCTATCATTCCAAAGGGTTTCTTATTATACTTCTGTGTTCCAGTCAAACCAGCCTACTTGCTATTCTGCATATGTGACATTCCACCTCCCACTTTGTGACTTTGCACAAGCTGTCTCTTGTATTTAGGCTACTCTACCTTGTTACTTCTGCCTCTTTAATTCCTGAGGTCCCCTAAAAGTTCTTCTGAAGTATCAGCTCCTATGGAAGACCTTTCCTAATGTCCCCAGAAAGTTCTCTTCATTTTACCACCAGAATTAATTTGTATTTACAATGCTGTGCATTTATTTTGTATATATGTGTCTGTTTTGCATTGCTAGCTTCTTCCCTTCCCTTCCCTCAAATATAATATGAACCAGAGGCCATATTATACAGTATCAAGAAAGCTGGATCCATAGTCAGAGAACACTTGGGTTCAAATCTTTTTTCTGGTACCTACTACTTGAGTGACTATGGGCAAATCACTTGACACCACTGAATCTCAGGGTTTTTATTTATAAAATGAGGAGACTGAATCAGATGGTCTCTAAGGACCCTTTACACCTAAATTTATTATAATATGATCCTTGAGAATAAGAGCTGTTTAAGTGTCACCCATTTATCCACAGGATCAAATGCCTTATACATTAGGATAAAATAAATGTTTCCTCAATTGAATGAATTGTTTTGTATTTTTTATCATGAAAGTCTTTATTGCAATGGGTTGATGTCTATTTATGCCCACAATGATTTTTTTCCTTTACCCTTTTATTTATTTTTACATTTAATCTTCTGATATCAATTCTAGATGAATGCTGCTTCAAAAAGAAACTTTTGGGGTTCTTTGGCTCTACTATTTGAGATCTTTGACACATACAAAGAGTAAATAGAAAAATGAAGTTTTGTTTCCCATTGACAACTCACTGTTTCTCCCCTCCAAGTTTTAATTCTGAATATTATAAAATGACAGAAGATACAAGGAGGAGAATTTTGGTCTTAAGTTCAATGTAAAAGGTAAAAAATATGAAATTCTATCTTTAATGATTCCATTGACCCAAATAACCCTGAACTGATTACAAGCTCCCTGTACTTCACTTTCCTCAAGTGGAAAAGCAGATCTGCCTCCATTTCCTTTACATGGTATTGTAAACATTAATTACTGAGCAGCAACTTAAAAATACAAAAATTGCAAGTATTCACGTAAAATTATTATAATAATCAATATCAAAAATGGTTAACATGACATGGGGAAATTATCTAGTTGAGAATGAACTTCTGTTGCTACTCACAATTATGCTCACACCACAAAATGAATTGTCTACTAGTTCTAGGAAAGTCTAGGACGTTCTAAGATTTTGGTAATGATGCAATCAATTCATAAGAATAATTCAAATATCATTTTGTGCTTCTGGAACCTGCAGATTTAGAAAACATAGGCCTTCCCTGAAATCCTAATTAAGAGAAAAGGTCCATGGATCTCCTGTCCATTTATCCTTGGATTTTTTTCTCTTTGAGGCTCAGCAATCATGCTTTTGGTGGTTGGGTCAATTTTTAGGAAAAAGAATGGCTTCCTAGGAGCATAATAAATAATTTCTGAGTCACAAATGAGTTCAATGGATCATAATATTCTGACGTCTGTACCCTCCCTCTGAACAATCTTTTTCTTCTTCCATTAAATTCAAGTTATATCCAAAGAATACTTTAGTTTCAAGAGCCTATGATTACCTCATTTTCTTCTCTTCCATTGCTACACATTGTCCCCTAAGGAGGACAGAAGATTCTTATATAAAAAGATCATCTGAATGTGAAAAAGAAAGAAAAAAAGTATGTTTTATTCTTCTGATCTAGTAAAAATC
The DNA here is from genome assembly GCF_048593235.1 of Sminthopsis crassicaudata. Lineage (NCBI taxonomy): Eukaryota > Metazoa > Chordata > Mammalia > Dasyuromorphia > Dasyuridae > Sminthopsis > Sminthopsis crassicaudata. Next base: position 654,540,562 of record NC_133617.1, read on the forward strand.
TGTTTCTTGGCTACATGCCAAATGAAAAGTTGTTTTTAGTTATCAGATGAGATCAAAATATGCAGACATTCATTTTTTGCAAATAAGAGATCACAGATTTAAAAGTAGGTTTTAGATGACTTAGAATTCATTAGAATTAGAGGTTCGACCCCCTTATTTTGCAGATGTGGAAACTGAGGTGCAGAAAGGATAGGTTTTTTGCCCACAATCACACAGTGAGTAAATTGTGAAAGGGATTATGCTTATCATGATACTTATTCAAATCCATCCCTTCTTTCAATGAACAATCTGTATCCCTACTCATATTATTGACAGTGAAGATAAGGTGTTTTGTTTTTTTTGTTTGTTTATTTTTTTCCCCTGGCAGTCAGATTTAAGTGATTTGCTCAGCATGTCACACAGTTAGGAAGTGTCTACAGCTGGATTTGAATTCAGATTCTCCTGACTACTAACAATCCACTGAGCTACCTAGCTGCCCCAATCTTTGGTTAATGAGAAACTGGGATAACTTAGAAGATTCAATGGCAAGGACACCAGGCCTGGAGTTAGGAAGTCTCATCTTCTTGGATTCAAATCCAGCCTCAGACACTTACTAGCTGTGTGATCCTGGACAAGTCATTTCAACCTGTTTTCCTCAGTTTTCTCATCTGTAAAATGAGCTGGAGAAGAAAAATGCAAACCACTCTAGTGTGTTTGCCAAGAAAACACTAAATGGAGACATAACAGAACAACAACAACAAAAAATGAAAAGCTACTTATCCATCTCCTTAATTTATTATTTTTACTGAAATATGATATTGCTTTCCTTCTTTGCAATGTTGTATACACAACAGATATAAAAATGAGTACCACTCATTTATTTTACTTCACTGTATTTTGTCCCTGAATTTATAATCCTATCAATGCACAAAATGTCTTTGAACAACTAAAAAATGAAAAGCTATTTATCCATCTCATATCCATCTCAATAATATCTTATTTTTACTGAAATATGTTGTAATGCTGTATACACAACAGATATAAAAGTGAGTATCACTTACTTGTTTTACTTTATTTTGTGCCTGCCCTTGATGTTATCAATACACAAATATGATGTCTTCTTGAGATAGATAAAACTTTTTGTAATTTATTGTCCTAAGAATTTGCTATGGAAAAAGAGTGACTTGCTCTCAGTCACTTAAGTGTCAGAGACATGTACCCTATTCTTCCTGACTCTTAAACCTGCCTCTCCACCCAGGACTCCTATCACCAGCATGATTCTTAATCCAATCCAATCTCAATCCAAAATCTCAAAGTCAACCAAACCAGTATTTGTCAACTATTCATTATGAGACCAGGATGGTGCTTACTAGGTATAAAAGAATTCCAAGATCCCTTTTCTTGAGAAATTCAATTTACAAAGAACACTGAACTGCGTGTCAGGGACTGTAGGGCTGGCTCAGCCACACCTAGCTATGTGACATTGGGCAAGTCACTTAACTACTTTGGGTCAAATTAGCTTCCTTATTTGTAATATGAGGAGATTAACCTAGATGATCTGTCAGAATCCTTACAGCGCCAACATTCTATGGTTTTATTTCCTAATGAGATATAATAAATTCATAAGCAAGAAATGGGTTCATAGCATATACCCACGGGTCTCTTCTTGAATGGTTGTATCCATCTAGCTATACTGGAAGGGGAGCAGAATATGCTTGTCAGGTCCTGATAATAGCATAGATATGAATACCACTAGGCTGAGAAGAATTATCCATGTACTTTTATGTGCTTCTCTCTGCTTCTATGTAGTATCTAAAAACAAGCCCAGGCAACAAACTTTACTATAGAAAAGAACAAACCAAAGCCAAATAACTAAAATAGCCTCCCCAAAAATGGGGCTAAGCCTTGAGATAAATGACTAATTCCAAAGGTGTCTACTTGAAGGAGAACCAAAGTACAGGATTATATTTCAAAGCCCTGAGTCCCAATCACAGAAATTTTACATTACTGGGATGCTTCAATCTGCTTTGTTTTTCCCCCCTTATTTGTAAGGATCAGACAGGCCCAACACAGCAGAATGGCTTTGGCATTTGGCACGTAGCATCTAGTGATAACCATGATCCATGGAATATACTGTGGAATATACTGGATGGATTTTTATCTTGGTATTTCAAGGATTCATAATTTTGTCAATAGGGGTGCTCCATCCCCCAAGTAAATGAAATTAATAAGCATTTATTAAATATCTAGGATGTGCCAGGTACAGATTGTATCTAGTTCTTTTGGGACTTGACAGATTATCTCAGTGATATGTCATGGCCTAGAAGGAGAAAGTCATCGCCCAATGGCCAACATTTTTTTGATCATTTTTCCTCCTATTAGCAAGACTAGTTCTTGGATGACAGGTAGTAATCATTGCCACCACTGGGTCAAAGCCTTTCAAGCTTGGTAGGGCCTTCCAGAGCTTGAAGTTTGCTGTCATGGCCTTTGAGAACCTGGGGTCACTTCCATGCCAGGTTGAAACATGCAAAGAGGACTTTAGGAGAAAAAGATATAGTATTATTATTTTTTTTCTTACTAGCTCTCTATTTGTCAGTTCATTGTAAATTGTGAAAGGTTTTTAGAAAATCATTAATCAAATCCATTTATTATAACTAGAATTCTGAAGACTCCTGCTTTTCCATTAATTTGAAACTCAGCAATTAGTTTAATGTGATAGATTTCATATTATGTTATGACTATCAATAGTTTCCATTATTCCTTTATTTTAACAAAGAGGTTAAAATGGAAGTGGAAAAGCTTATGACCCTTCCAATTTAAACCTGAAGTACAGATTTGTCATCACATGAAAACATGTTGGTAATTACCAGGTAGTTGAAATGACAATTAACCGTGTCACTAATAATTATAATTTGACAGACAATAAATCATGATGGCAGTTATCTATAAATAAACACCCACATAGCCAGATGAATAGAATTTCACAATGCTTTAAACACATAAAACTAGAAAACTAGTACTAACTCGTGAGTGACTAAATTTCCTTAAAAGTAGACAGAGGCAATCTTTGGGGCCACATGTTCCGACATTTGTCAGCTTAAAGGAAATCAAAATGCCATTTGCACCCAAAATTAGAAAAAGAATAGTTTCCTCCTATAATTTATTACCTTTTCTCCCTCCTCTTCCCTCTGCATTTTGAATAATAATGAATAATAATTTGAAAATAATTTTTTTAAATATTAGATTTTTTTTTTTTAGAAAGATGGACAAATTGTTTAAGGTAATGTATTTTGACTTACAAAAGAATTATTTTTAAATGAAAAGTTGGCTTAAATATAAGATTAATAAGATTCTTATACATTGAGGACTTTATTATTTTTATTAGTATTTTATTTTTCCCAATTGCATGGAAAAAAAATTATTAACATTTGTTCTTAAAACTTTGAATTCCAAATTTTCTCCCTCTCTCCATCCTCTTCATTAAGACCCTTCATTCAATTTAGAATACACATAAATAATTATGCAAAACAGATTTCTATGTTAATCATGCTGTAAAAGAAAACACAGGCAAAAAAAAAAATCTATCAAAAATTAAGTAGAAAAAATGCTTCAGTCTGTATTTAGATACCATCAGTACATTGTCTGGAAATAGATAGCATTTTTCATCATTAAGTGCTTGAGATTTGTCTTGGATCTTTGTATTTTGTTTTTCCAGGTTCTCTGGGAATATCATGCTTATCATTTCTTATAGCACAATAGTATTCCATCACAACCACATACCACAATTTGTTTAGCCCAATTGATATATATTACCTCCAGAAAAGAGATGTTATAAATATTTCTGAACAAGAGGGTCTCTTTTCTTTTTTAAAAATTTCTTACCTAGTAGTGCTAAGTCAAAGAGTATACATGGTTTCATTGCCCTTTGGGCACAGTTCCAAATTGCTCTAAAGAATAATTGAATTAGTTCACAACTACACCAACACTGCATTGTGTCATGTTTCCCACATCCCTTATACTATATACCATTTTCCTCTTCTGTCTTATTAGTGAATCTAATAGGTATGAGGTAGTACCTCAGAATTGCTTGAATTTGCATTTCTCTAAGAGCTGGAGTATTTTTAGAAAATGTTGTTATAGCTAGCTTTTATTATTTCATCTGAAAATTGTTCATATCTTTTAATCATATATGGAGTGACTTATTTGCATAAATTTGCAATTCTTCATATATTTGAGAAATAAGGTCTGTGTCAAAGAAACTTGCTTCAATATTTTTTTCACAGTAATGATTGTTAACTATATTTCCTGCCCCATTTCTTCCATTTTTCTCTCCATTCACCCTATCCTTTTAAAAAAGTGTTTTGCCTTGGATTACCATCTCCTAATCTTTCTTCCTTTTATTACCTCCTTCTCTTCTTCACTTCTCCTGATATTTTTCTATAGTGTAAGATAGATTTCTAAACATAAATGAGTGTATGTTATTCCCTTTTTGAACCAATTATGATGAGAACTAAGGTTCACTCACTTCTCCTTATCTCCTTCCTCTCTCTCTCCATTGTAAAAACTTTCATGCCTCTTTTTTTGTAGGATTTATCCCATTCTATTACCTTTCCCTTTCAGTGCCTTCCTTGTTCTTATCCCTTAATTTTACTTTTAACATATCAGTCTTTCATATTCAACTCACATTTGTGCTATTTGTCTTTATATACCATAAACCCTTCTTACTGCCATAATAATGGGAAAGGTTTGGTGAGTTACCTCCCTCATCTATCTATCTATGCAAAAATATCAATAGTTTAACCTTATTAAATTCCTTATGAATTCACTTTTCTATTTGCCTTGTTTTATGCTTTTCTTGGTCTTATATCTGAAAGTCAAATTTTCATAGTCTTTTTTTATCAAGAATGCTTGAAAGTCCTCTATTTTCTTAAATATTCTTTCCCTCCCCACCCCCAAAAGAATGATACTCAGTTTTCCTGGGTAGGTCATTCTTGGTTGTAATCCTAGCTTCTTTGCCCTTCAGAATCTCATATTCCAAGCCCTCTGATCCTTTAATGTAGAAGCTGCTAAATATTGTATTATTCTGATTTTGGCTTCATAATACTTGATTTTTTTTTTTCCTTCTCACTGCTTGTAGGATCAGCTCCTTGACCTTGAAGTTCTGGTATTTGGCTATAAAATTCCTAAGAGTTTTGAGATTTTCTTTCAGGAAGTGATTGTTGGATTCTTTCAATTTCTGTTTTGTTCTCTGTTTCTAGAATATCAGAGCAGTTTTCCTTGATAATTTCTTCAAAGATAAAGTCTAGACTCTTTTCTTTTTTTCTTTTTCTTTTTTTTTTGTCTTTCTTTCTTTCTTTTCTTCAGTGAGCTTTTCGTTTCCATAATTCTAATTTTTTAAGGAGTTTTTTCCCAGAAATTTTTTGTGAGTCTTTTCCCATGTAAGTCATTTTGCTTTTCAAGCCATTCTTCTCCTCATTGGTTTTTTTGTACCTCTTACCATTTGACCTGGTATGTTTTTTAAAGATGTGTTATTCTCAATATTTTTTGTGTCTCCTTTACCAAGATGTTGACTCATTTTCATGATTTTTTGCATTATTGTCATTTCTCTTCCCCAATTTTTTTCCCTTCCTCTTTTACTTGATTTTTAAAATCCTATTTGAGCTTTTTCATGGCTTGAGACCAATTCATATTTTTCTGGGAGACTTTGGATATTTGAGTTTTAAAATTGTGTTTTAGCGTGTGGTTTGATTTTGTCACCACAGTAAATTTCTATGGTCAGATTATTTTTTTTTCTATTGTTCTATTGTTTCATTTTCAGAGTCTATTTCTTGAATTGTAACTTTGTTAAATTAGGACTCTCCTTCTAAGATGGAGGACACATTGGTCCAAGCTTCAGGGATTTTGTACAGGTATTTTTTTTTTTTATTTATAAATTTTTTTTGACAGTATATATGCATGAGTAATTTTTTTTATAACATTATCCCTTATATTCATTTTTCCAAATTATCCCCGCCCTCCCTCTACTCCCTCCCCTAGATGACAGGCAATCCCATACATTTTACATGTGTTACAATATAACCTAGATACAATATATGTGTGTAAATCCCATTTTCTTGTTGCACATTAAGTATTAGATTCCGAAGGTGTAAGTAACCTGGGTAGATAGACAGTAGTGCTAACAATTTACATTCACTTCCCAGTGTTCCTTCTCTGGGGGTAGTTGTTTCTGTCCATCATTGATCAACTGGAAGTGAGTTGGATCTTCTTTATGTTGAAGATATCCACTTCCATCAGAATATATCTTCATAGAACATTGAAGTGTACAGCGATCTTCTGGTTCTATTCATTTCACTCAGCATCAGTTGATGTAAGTCTCTCCAAGCCTCTCTGTATTCCTCCTGCTGGTCATTTTTTACAGAACAATAATATTCCATAACCTTCATATACCATAATTTACCCAACCATTCTCCAATTGATGGATATCCATTCATTTTCCAGTTTCTAGCCCCAAGAAAAGAGCTGCCACAAACATTTTGGCACATACAGGTCCCTTTCCCCTCTTTAGTATTTCTTTGGGATATAAGCCCAATAGCAGCACTGCTGGATCAAAGGGTATGCACAGTTTGATAACTTTTGGGGCATAGTTCCAAATTGCTCTCCAGAATGGCTGGATTTTTTCACAACTCCACCAACAATGTATTAGTGTCCCAGTTTTCCCACATCCCCTCCAACATTCATCATTATTTGTTCCTGTCATCTTAGCCAATCTGACAGGTGTGTAGTGGTATCTCAGAATTGTCTTAATTTGCATTTCTCTGATCAGTAGTGATTTGGAACACTCTTTCATATGAGTGGATATAATTTCAATTTCATCATCTGAGAATTGTCTGTTCATATCCTTTGACCATTTATCAATTGGAGAATGGTTTGATTTCTTATAAATTAGGGTCAGTTCTCTATATATTTTGGAAATGAGACCTTTATCAGAACCTTTAACTGTAAAAATATTTTCCCAATTTGTTATTTCCCTTCTAATCTTGTTTGCATTAGTATTGTTTGTACAGAAACTTGTTAGTTTGATATAATCAAAATCTTCTATTTTGTGATCAATAATGATCTCTAGTTCTCCTCTGGTCATAAATTCCTTCCTCCTCCACAGGTCTGAGAGGTAGACTATTTTCTGTTCCTCTAATCTATTTATGATCTCATTCTTTATGCCTAAATCATGGACCCATTTTGATCTTATCTTGGTATATGGTGTTAAGTGTGGATCCATATCTAATTTTTGCCATACTAATTTCCAGTTTTCCCAACAGTTTTTTTCAAATAATTAATTTTTATCCCTAATGTTGGTATCTTTGGGTTTGCCAAAGACTAGATTGCTATAGATGTACCCTTTTTTATCCTTTTTGTACAGGTATTTTCAAAAATATTTTTAGGGGCCTCTAAAGTTTTCAGTTCTTTCATTGTGGTATGATCTAAAAAGAGGTGTTTTTCTACTTTCCTGGTTTATGCTCTGGTCTATGATTACCCATAAACACTCTTTTCTGTCCTGGAAATGTTAGAAGAATCCCTTCTTTACTGTGGCCCTTAAGATTTGATGGCTCTAGGATTGCCATTTTAGTACTGTTACCAACTTCTGAGAATCCTATTTCCAGTGCCATCCTATAATCTTTTGATCAGTTGCTCAATCCCCTTAGCATCTGTGGACTCAGAGCTCTGGAGACAGCTGTTTGCTGACCCAAGTTGCCCCCAAGGCCTGCTCCTGGTTTGCTGAGGACCTGGTCTGTGATGGCAGGACCTGGATTAGACTGTGCTCTACTTTTAGGCTGGTGTGACAGATCTTTTCTGCTGAACTTCTAAGTTATCTTTGGCTAAACAATTATTTCACCCCATCCTTTTATGAGTTCTGCTGCTCCAGGAATTTTCTTACTGCCCTAATAAAATAATAATAATGCCCTTCAGGGTTAATTATTTAAAGGCCTTTGGAGAGGTTTGAGGGAGATATTAGGCAAATGGTATATTGCCTACACCCCCCAGTATAACTAGCTACACAAGTGAGATTCTAATTGCAAGGCAATTATATAAAACAAAACATATTCAGTTATGTCTTTCCTTGTAGCCTTCCCTTTGTCATTCATTATCCTGTCTATGCCTCTAGGATTAGGAGTATAATTGATTGGCAGTAGGATATATTTATTCCCACAGAGATTAGAAACCAGGAAGTAGTACTATTTATTGCTCAAAAGGTAGAGAGATTAACCAAGAGGATTAATTTCAGAGGTTTGGGAATTTGTAGATTCATAGGATCATTTGAATGCAGCTCACACTTGGTCACATGACTTTTTCAGAGCAGACCCTAAGGAAGGGTCTATGCATTAATTTCAGGGCACTTTAAATGGGGGGAAAAAAAATCTTTATTTCCAGTAATTGCCAACCAAAATTTAGTTTTTTATGAATTTAAAAATATTCTAAAGAGTTCTTAGGTTTCACTGGATTTCTATAGGAATCCATGTTAAAGAAAAAAAAAAAAAGTAACAAGAGAGTGTAAAAAATTAGATTTTATATTGAAAGGCAAAAACTTAAAATTTATTTGAATTCAAAAATTTGAAACAATATTTAATTCACTTAACAAACTACTACAAGATGAATAACACAAAATGAAGTGTTTTCTTTTGGAAGTAAAAAAAGTTATTCACATAATTAAAAATTCTTGAGCATTAGAGGACATTAAGTCAAATCTTCTTATTTTAACACTTAAGAAGACTGATACTCAGAGAAATTTAGGAGCTTGTTCAAAGTTATATAGGCAGTTAGTAACAGGACTGGGGCTTAAATCTTATGAATCACAGTAAAAAAAGTCTTTAAGTCATACCATACTACTTTGGTATTATTAACTAATTTTCATGCCCTGTGGAAATTATAAATTTTTGCTGACTCTTTGCTTTCTAAAAAAAAAATGTTTTAAGTAAACTTAGAACTGCTTATTACAACTCATTCTGAGAAGGCACAATAAGTAAATCTTCAGGTAATGGAGGCAAATGTTTTTATTTAGGCCAAGTTCTAATTTTTCTTTTTCTTTTAATTTTTCCCTCTCTTATCAAAGAATGAAATAGACTTTTATCATTAAGGAGCATTTCCATATTGTTAAGTTATTCTGATAAAAAAAAAAAAAAAAAAAAAAAGGACAGTTAAGGTAAATGTTTTAAAATATTTATATCCATATTATTGGCTGGTATATAGAAATGTAGAAATATATATATATATATATATATATCCAAAGGTGTGTGATTTTCTTCCTCTTCCCCATGCCGACCAATTATTTCAAAATTTCTAAAATTTTTATATTTAATTTTTTTCAGCTGACATTGAATTTTTTTTATTTTGAATTTTAAATCTCTAGAAGATCCATATGTCCCTAAGTAGTAATATGCTGAACTTTGATTTTCAACCCTTTAATTATATGAGACTGTGATTTTGGTTTGCTGCCTCCCCCATCTCAACTCTAGGTCACTGATAATTGATATTACCTTATGTGACTTCAGTCCACATTAGGACACTAAATCAGGTCACCATTTGTGCTGATGTGCATAGCACTAAAATTGGGAATACAATCTCCTGTCTTGGAATCAAAATAGTTTTGTGGGTGGCCCCGTCTATGGAGAGTGAGTGGTCCTGCCTCCCTGGATGCTGATGTCAGCAGACTGGGGAGTACATTCCAGAAAGTCTGTAGACTTTGCGCCAGAGCTTCTCCAGAGAGACAAACCAGCTGGGGACCCTTCTGACCGATTCCATTAGGATTCTTCAGAGGGGGCTATCAGATTTTTTTTTCAGAGACTGCAACCTGCAACTTGATGAAGGCAGATCTTTAGAGAGTCCTTAATAAAGTAAGCTTTAGGGGTAAAGTGTCAACACTAGCAAAGAGCCAATCAGAGAGTAACTCCAGGAGGAGGATTCTTGTTGAAACAAACATCACATAAATAATGTTTTTTTTTGTTTTGTTTTGTTTTGTTTTACATGTGGCACAGATCTGGTTTGAATGAAAATGGGTGTATTTGGCCATAGCAAAAGTCATGTGATATGGGCATTTTAAAACAAAACAAAGCAATTCTACCATGTTTCCTCCATGCCTCAAAATGGTTTTGGGGGTGACACAAAGACAATTCGAAATGCATCTTCTTGGCTCCTGACCATTTGGAATGGCAAAAAGTACTTTTGTTAGGGTTGCAAAAAGAATTTTTTTGGGGAGACATGATAAAACCACCCACCAGCTGTTGGTGGTGGCTCATAATCACTAGGACAAATGAAATTTCCCAGTTGCTTTGGAGGCGTTGTCTTTTCTATGTGGCTCTGCACAAAGATGAAATTCAAAGGGCATAAAAACATTTCAAATGGAATCTGCCAAGAAATCCTCCAGAATAAATGCAAAGTGTCACTGGGAACATTCATAATCCTCTGACATAGAAAATAATACTTTCTTTGCAAGAATTTATACTCCCTTAACACTGGGATTAGTAACCTGGAGGAGTTAGAAAATGGATTGAAGGACATCCTTAATGAGACATCTTTAATGGCCTTTTTCTAGGTACTCAATGTGCTTCACAGCATGTGATATTGGCTATAAAAAAAGCATGAAACAAATCTGCCAGATTGGCCTGTTAATGAACCTCAAACACAAGGATTGTTTAAATAAAGAAAATAACAGAAGGATTAGAAGCAGTTTTCTAAAAGTCAAAAAAACAAACAAAGGAATGAATGAATAAATAAACAAACAAACAAGCAATCAAGTTGAGGCAGGCCCAAATCCCAAAGGCTGGATCCCTTATTTGCTGCACAATTCAGGTTTGAGGTTTGAGTTTGAGGAAACTTAAACTATATAATTGCATAGTTTCTTTAGATTACTTAACTCATTTCAGTATAGCTTCTGGTGTATTTGGCTGAGCAATATAAGCATATAGTAGGTAGTTATGAAACTCCTCCCTATTGGGAAGTTTATTTGAGTTTGCATCACTAGCTTGCAATCAGATCCTGTAATGATGTAACTTAAATTTCTCGAAAACATCACTGAGACCCTGATTATATCCCATAAAATCAGTTTCAAATAAATAAGCCATATCAGAAAATACCCTGATTTCCCTTAATAGCCATTCATATAATCTATTTTATAATTTGATTTTATTTAGATTCTTTTAAAAACTCTATATTAATGTAATCTCTTTAGATGAACAAATATGAACAATTTATTATCTACTTAACAAAGTAGAATGCTATTTATTTATCCCAAAATGATTTCATTCAGTTCTGAAAATTATAGACTCAAAGAAAGTTGGAAGTGACCTTAGAAATCACCTAATGCAGTCTCCATCATGGATTCCTTTTACAATATCCCAGACCTCATGTTTGTGTAGTACAGAAATGGTGAGGGGGTCACCATTTAATTAAAAAAAAAAAAAAAAAAAAAAAAAAGCTGGAGAGAGCTCTAGAGTAAAGCAAAGTTTATTGTACATTCTCATGAGAAGGGAGTCCCACCCTTCTAGCAGACAATGGAAGAGAGGAAGCGCCTCTGGTGGGCAGGACAGCACCTTTAATCCCTAATGCAAAACACCCCCTCCCACCACTGACTCTCATCTTCATTGGCTGAAGAGTCTTACATTCTAAACATGAGATCTACCCACGAAATTGAACTTGACCAATAAGTACATAGTTGCCCATATTTGACTGAAATAGGGAGGAGATTGTATCATGGGAGGGTAGCAGAAAGGGGACTCAATTATGCCCTTAAATCAATGCTCAAAGTCCTTCAAGCCTATTCAAACTCTGAAGTAGAGGAAGCCTTATTGGATTTTCACAACTGTCTTGAAAGATCTCACCTCATCTCAATTATGTTCATTCAACTTTTGTTTCAGCCAATTCCAGAGATGGAAACTTTAATTATTAGAAAAATTTTCCTTTCAATAAATTTTGCCTGTTAGTGTTGGCCTCTTGGGTCAATTGAGTATTGGAGAATAACTTTAATTCTTCTCCTTAAGCTCTGAATAAAGGAGAACCATTATCTTAAGAAAATATGTAACTGGAAGGATAATGAAGCCTTCAAAAAAAAAAAAAAAGAGTTCATAGAAGAGATAGGATTTGGGAAGAAGAGATAGATAACATTCATTTTTGAAATGCCTTTAAGATACACATTGAAGATTGCCTACACTCAGTAAATCACATGGGACTGGTGCTCAAAAAGACAAAGACTGAGAAAAGTCCATTGAATTTGGTTATTGAGAAATCACTGATAAATCTGGAAAAGAACAGTCACACTAAAGAAATGATTTTGGGTGCCAGATTATGAGGGACTAAAAGAGACAGAGAAGATGATAGTTTAGTGAATGATCCCTACAAAGGGTTTTTAGGGATGAAGGAGATTAAAGCATGTTTTCGAGTTGTAGAGGATTAAAATGAGAGAAATTCAGAGACAGAGACAGAGAAAGGAAGGGAGGGAGGGAGAAGAATGAAGGTAGGTAGAGAGGAAGAAGAAAAAAAAATTAAGAGAAAAGAGAGATCAGAGACAGAGAATAAGAAATATTTCAAGGACAAAAGAATGGGATCAGGTACAACTAGGAAATCTAGAAGAATCATCTCTTCCCTAGAACTTGGAATAAAGGAAGATTTTGTTATGTCACAGTCTCCTCAGTTTCCCTGCACTAGTTTCCCTTATTGCCCTGACTGTGTTCTATCTCAGTTTCCTTAACTCTTCTGCCTCAGTCCCCTTAGTTGTAAATCCACCCTAGTTCATTAAGACTGAGGACCATTTGCTCTAAGGTTATAAATTGTCAATGGGAGATGAGGAGCAGATCAGACATCCTGGATCCTAGCTCCCTCTGCCTTCAAAGAATTTTTAACACTGTCCCTCTAAAAAAAAAAAATAAGATCATCCCAGATACTTCAATTGACATCCTTATTTCTGTTTATTCAAATTTCCTGACTCTGGCTTTTATTACTCTCCCCATTCTGACAGAACCAAATGGTTCTGTAAGAACTTTTCCTGCTCTTCTTTTCTTTGTTTGAAAGCTATAAAAGGGTTTGTCATTCCCACATTCCTCACTGGATACTTTGAGACAAGAGTCCTGTCCAGTCAATTAAACTCTACAATTAATAAAATATTAAAAACTCTCTATTCTCTATCTTGCCTCAGTTTCTCCGGCATTACAATTTAAGGCATAGAATGGAAAAGAAGAGAGAGTTTATCACATGTGGCCTTTATTTTCTCAGTCCAATAGAATATGAGATTCCTTATTGAAGAAGAGGGTAATGCAAAAAGCTTGAAGGAGAAAAATATTTTCAAAATGGTGGGTAGTAATTCCTAGGAGAGAATAAAATGATTGAATGATGTATTAATGAGGCCACTAGTGAAATTAGATAACACATATTTTAAGTGGACCTAGTCATCTGAGTTCTGTAACTTCTTCCAGCACTGTTCACCTAGATGTATATGGATGTTGTCAGAGTAGACATATGTCAAGAACAATTCAATTTTGGGGTTTGGCAAGGTAGGAACAAGGAACAAAGGAAAAGGTGAAAAGGATTCAAAGGTAAAATGCAGATTGCTTTGTACTGTGGAGATAGAAGTAAGGTACAGGGTGAATTTCATAGATAAGGTAAATCCTTAACTGGACCTTAAATGGAATATAAAGATTCTAAGAAGCAGAGCTGAGTAGGGAATTTATCAATGTATGGAACATTCTTCTGAGTTTTCAGAACTGGGAAGTGGAATCTTTAGTTCAAGGAGGAACTAGCAATCTAGGCAGTTAGAATGTATCCCCCATGCTAAACAAAATGCCTTGTAATGGAAATGCTTCATGGGAAGTGTCTTGGTGGTACAATGAATGGAGTGCTCAGCCTGGAGATAGGAAGACCTGAGTTTAAATTTGACCTTAGACACTTACTAGCTCTGTGACCCTGAACAAAGTTACTTAATCCTCTTTGTTTCAGTTTCCTCATCTGAAAATGAGCTGGAGAAGGAAATGGAAAAAGCACTTTAGTATGTTTGGAAGAAAAAAATTCAAATAGGGTCATGATTAATCAGATACAACTGAAAAGACTAGACACAAAATAAGTGTTAAATGAATAAAAAAATAAATATATAGATGGATGGTTGGATGAGAGCATGATACACTAAAATCCTATGTCTGTCACTTGGAACCTCTGAGACCATAGGAAAATCAACCTCACTGCAAAATCAGAAAGTTGGACTTGCTATAGTCCCTTTTATAGATTTTATAGATTTCAGTCAGTCAATCAACAAACATTTATTAAGTGCTTGCTATATTCCAAGAACTGTACTGTTTGTTGGAGGTAGCCAAAGAAGCAAAAGGTACAGGCCCAACCCTCAAGGAGCTTACAGTTTAATGGGGGGAGGGGAAGAACAAGCAAATGCATTTGTACAAACAAGCTATGTGGGAAATAATTTAAAGAGAAAGAAGAGGGGTTGATAAAGGCTTTCTGTAGATGATGGGATTTTAGCTGGCTGGGATTTAGTTGATTAAAGGAAATCAGGGAAGCAAGGAGGCAGAGATAAGGAAAGAGAAGATTCCAAGCATGGGGACAGAGAAAATTACAATGATTAAATAAAAAAAAAAAAAAATAATAAAAAAAAAATTTGATTAGTATATGATCCTACAACATGTAGAAAGCCAGTAAGAATGATCAAGAGCTGAACTAGTAAATGGATGACATTTTTTGGAATCAGAGGAGTTAGGTTGGATGCCAGTATTTCTATTTATTTACGTATTATTGTAAAATTCACTTGCTGTCTCTGAGTCTAGTATCTTTTTAAAACAAAGAATTCAGACCTACTAATATATTAGGTTCTTTTAATCTCAGTTATAAAACCTGGACAATATTTTTACCAAATGAAATGTATATATTCATAATAAATAATTGGTAAAAGAGACCTTATTTCTCATATTCTAAACCCTAGGTTAACCTTTGACTCTGTCATGCTATGATACTTTCAGTTCTACATGACAAAAATTGACATATTTTTACTACCATAATCAGACATGAAACCAGATTCATAGTTCTAATAAGGATACCCAGATAATCTTTCCATTCATTCTTTCCCTCATTAAAAATTATATGTTAATTTTGATGCTGTATTATTCTGTGAGTGAAATTACAAAGTCAAAAGTGAGAGATCCCCCCCCCTAATTTTCTTAGTTGGTAAAATCTCAAAATTGAAAGAGAATAAGAAATATACACAGAAATCCTGCTGCTTCAGACCAGTTTTTTTCTAAATTTAACCAATTTAATTCAATAATATATGAAATATATGAAAATTTTGTTCTTGTCAAGAACAGAGACAGTATGGCATAATATAAAATCTACAGGATTTGGAACCACAGAATCATGGTTCAAATCCTAGCTTTATCCATTACCTGTGTGACCCTGAGTAAATAATTTAAAATCTCTTAAAGTTAATTTCTTTAATAATCATATGTTAAGTCTGTTAAGTAGCAAGCACTATGCTAGGCTCTGGAGATATAAAGATAAAACTAAAAGATATTACCTTATGTTATTTTATGAATAGTAAAATTTTTTTCTAATGCAACTTTCCAGTACAATAAAAATTTTCCCATCTCTCCATTCTAGTCGTTTTCTCTGTCCTACATGCTTGAAATGCTTGTCTTTTTTCTACTCTGACCATTGACCTTTTTTTCCTTTAAATTCCTACTAAAATATCACCACCTACAGGAAGCCTATTCCAACTACTCAAGTGCAGGGTCTTCAATTTCTTAATTATTTCCTATTTATTGTTTACATAGTTTTTATATATTTGTTTTCATATTATTTTCCCCATTAGGTTTTAGGTTCCTTGAGGGCAGTTTATCAGTGGCTTCTTTTTGTATCTCCCAGTACTTATCTTGGAACCTAAGATATGGTATGTGTTTAACAAATGTTTATTAATTGATTATGACCAGAATTTCCTTCTCTTCTTCTGGTTGGATCTTGGACATTTGCTTCTGATTATCTATTTAACACTTTGAATTGATAAAAAGTTTCCTCATTGACCAATTAATAGAAAAAGCTGAAGACTTAATGAGTTAAAAGGGAGAGTATCCCTTTTTCTTTCCAACTCCATCTTGTGTTAGGATCAATTTCCCAATATGGGAGATGGATGGCCTCCCATATCATCCATTTCAGACACCAAACATTTATGATCACACATAACCACTAAAACAAATGCTCTGTCTAGGTGAACTTGGGTTTGGATTTTAGCCTATCTCTTTTCTGTTTATTCTTTCCTGATCTTAGGAAAATGGGTATCTATTGGGTATCCATGAGACAGACATGACCAGGTTGGTAGTTTGAAAGGTGATAGGTGCTGTTGGTTAGAGCAAAATGTTGGTGGTCTGGGAAGGAGTTTATATTGTTTCATCATGTGAGAAGAAGATGACTACTAATAAGAGAATTGGCTTAAACTTGACTCATTCTATCAGAAGATGTAGATTGAGGATTTTTGAGTCATATAAATACACAATTTGCAGTCCAGAAAACTACTTTGCTTTGATGAATTTAAAGTTATCAGTTCTCTTTGATAGTATTTCAGTGTGGACTTGTGAGAGACTTTTTGTGTTTTAGCTTTCTTTTCTATGAGAGAAAAACAATATCTACCCTAAAAATGGGTATCTATTTACTCTTCTCTTTTAGTGAGACCTAAACATGAGTCAAAATCTGAGTTTTACATAATCTCTTCTTGGGTCAACAAAGACAATGAATCTTTTCAATGAGTCGAGAAACTTGAGAAAGGAAATCCTTTATAAATATCATTAGAGGCAAAGAATCAAATGTGGCCCAGCATTCATTACAGCATTCAGAGTTCAGAAATGTTCCTTAGTGGAGAACCAAGTGGGAATAGTGCCCTAGTCTCCCAAATTGAGTGGTAGTTCTCTTTTTTTTTTTTTTTTTTGTAAAGAGTAAACTGTTTATTGAGTTAACACTTTCAACTCACAAGCAAAAAAAAAATACACACACACAACATATATATATACATATATTTAATTTTAAAATGTTCTAATAATTTTCTAATATATCCTGAAAAAATATGAAAACTTTTAACACCTAGGGGAGCAGCATTGAACACTGGGATGACCCACATAAAGAAAAATGAATGCTGTAGTGTCAAGAATATTGAACTTGGAGTAAAAACAAGTTTTACTTTTTGGTTTTGCCAATTATTATTTGTGTGAACTTATAATGTTGTCCCATGTATTTAAAAAAAAGATAATAATGTACTATCAATCTTACATAGCTGTTGTAAAGATAAGCTAAGATTTTTTTTCTACTACTTTTTTTTTGTTCGTTTGTTTGTTTGTTTGTTTTGTTTTATTTTATAATTATAACTTTTTTTTGACAGTACATATGCATGGGTAATGTTTTACAACATTATCCCTTGCACTTACTTCTGTTCAGATTTTTTTCCTTCCTCCCCCAACCCCCTCCCCCAGATGGCAGGCAGTCTTATACATTATAATATATTCTAGATACAATATATGTGTGTAGAACCGAATTTCTTGTTGCACAGGAAGAATTGGATTCAGAAGGTAAAAATAACTGTTTACACTCATTTCCCAGTGTTCCTTTTCTGGATGTAGCTGATTCTGTCCATCATTGATCAATTGGAATTGGATTAGTTCTTCTCTATGTTGAAGATATCCATTTCCATCAGAATACATCCTCATACAATATCATTGTTGAAGTGTATAATGATCTTCTGGTTCTGCTCATTTCACTTAGCATCAGTTGATGTAAGTCTCTCAAAGCCTCTCTGTATTCCTCCTGTTGGTCATTTCTTACAGAACAATAACCTTCCCTTCCCTTCCCTTCCCTTCCCTTCCCTTCCCTTCCCTTCCCTTCCCTTCCCTTCCCTTCCCTTCCCTTCCCCCTTCCCTTCCCTTCCCTTCCCTTCCCCCTTCCCTTCCCTTCCCTTCCCCCTTCCCTTCCCTTCCCCCTTCCCTTCCCTTCCCTTCCCCCTTCCCTTCCCTTCCCCCTTCCCTTCCCCCTTCCCTTCCCTTCCCCCTTCCCTTCCCTTCCCTTCCCTTCCCCCTTCCCTTCCCCCTTCCCTTCCCTTCCCTTCCCTTCCCTTCCCTTCCCTTCCCTTCCCTTCCCTTCCCTTCCCTTCTCCCTTCCCTTCCCTTCCCCCTTCCCTTCCCTTCCCTTCCCTTCCCTTCCCTTCCCTTCCCTTCCCCCTTCCCTTCCCTTCCCTTCCCCCTTCCCTTCCCTTCCCTTCCCCCTTCCCTTCCCTTCCCTTCCCTTCCCTTCCCTTCCCTTCCCTTCCCTTCCCTTCCCTTCCCTTCCCTTCCCTTCCCTTCCCTTCCCTTCCCTTCCCTTCCCTTCCCTTCCCTTCCCCTTCCCTTCCCCCTTCCCTTCCCTTCCCTTCCCTTCCCTTCCCTTCCCTTCCCTTCCCTTCCCTTCCCTTCCCTTCCCTTCCCTTCCCCTTCCCTTCCCTTCCCCTTCCTTCCCTTCCCTTCCCTTCCCTTCCCTTCCCTTCCCTTCCCTTCCCTTCCCTTCCCTTCCCTTCCTTCCCCTTTCCTTCCCTTCCCCCTTCCCTTCCCTTCCCTTCCCTTCCCTTCCCTTCCCTTCCCTTCCCTTTCCCCTTTCCTTCCCTTCCCCCTTCCCTTCCCTTCCCTTCCCTTCCCTTCCCTTCCCTTCCCTTCCCTTCCCTTCCCTTCCCTTCCCTTCCCCCTTCCCTTCCCTTCCCTTCCCTTCCCTTCCCTTCCCTTCCCTTCCCCCTTCCCTTCCCTTCCCTTCCCTTCCCTTCCCTTCCCTTCCCTTCCCTTCCCTTCCCTTCCCTTCCCTTCCCTTCCCTTCCCTTCCGCAGTGCAATCTAAAGATATAGAAGACAAACAGAAGTCAGAATGGATATTTACTTTTACTAATTAGAAACTATCTGGCATAGTGGATAGAAAGCTTGCCTGATACATATTGGCTATACACACATACTGATACATACTGATCCACTTATTTAACTTCTCAGTGCCTCAGACAACTCTCTTAAAGCTATAATTTGCAAAGCAAATGCTAATCTGAATTGGTAGAGAGGAATCTTCATCAGGAGTTTGCCATACCAATGAAATCACAAGTTCAATTTAGAAAAAAGGAAAAAAAAATATTTTCTAAAGACAGCATCAGAAATAGGAATATATTAAGGTCTCTATTGCCAAGTCTTAGAACAGTGTCTGTTTAGTTTATGTGGATGTGATAATCCAGAACAGGCTTTTCTTCTCAATTTCCAGAAGAGACTAACAACATGGAAACAAACCTCTGCCCTCTGAGCTTGAGAAGAGTCAGTGTTAAGCACCCCAACTTCTTTTCCAGTTACTGGCAGCTAGAGGCAACTGGGGTAGATTTAATGGCCTGAAGGGCCAAGTTTCAGGAAACAGACTTTTGCCCAATAGGGGAAAGGATTAAATGAAAATGACTGCTTGATTCACTGGGGGAGGAGCTTTTTCAGCTAAGGACTTCACATTATTTTTTTTTATTTTTTTTTAAGACAGCAAAATAAAAACAGATCAAGCTGAGGCCTCTTTCTGTGAATGTTGTTCCGTGGCAGGCTGTTCTAATTGGAGTTTCTGTGTAATTCTGTGAAATGTCATGTGCAATTAGGTGCATTAAATGCTTTTTGATGATAATGATGGGTATAAAGAGGAAAGAAAAAAAAAAAAAAAACCTTTTATGATTCTTCCAAATGACTAGAGGACATACCCTGAAAAGGGAAACTGGGAAGTAAGAAGGAATGATTGGGCACAGGGCCTTTTCTCTGCTGGTATCAGATGAGTTAAAGGCTAGATTTTTTTTTTCCCATTTTATTTTTTTCACATTTTTCTTTGGCTTTTGTCTTGGTTGAGAATAAAGTTCAAACCTGTTTCAAAATGCAGATTGAAATATATGAACCAGGCAAAAAAAATCTTACTATAACTAACACTGATATAATTGCAAAGTACCAAACAAATAACATTTGAACTTTATTACAATATTGTGAAATACATACTATTTTCATTCATTTTACAGATGAGGAAACTGAGTCTGAGAAGGTAAATGACTTGCTTGGGGCCACACTGAGACATTTAGAGCACTAAACAAAATGGAAAAATAGAAGACAATGTGACTTATCTCATTAAAAAAAAAAAAAAAAAAAAAAAAACAACTGACCTGGAAAATATATCTGGAAAAGATAATTTAAAAATAATTTAATTTAAAAATCATTAGACTTATCTAAAACCATAATCAAGAAATGGCCTAAACACCATCTTTCAAAAAAATCATCAGGTAAAACTGCCTTGATATTCTAGAACTGGAGTGGGGGGCAAAATAAAAATAGAAAGAATCACTAATCATCTCCTGAAAAAGATCTCAAATGTAAACTCCCCAGAATATCATAGCCAAAGTCCAGAGCTGTTGGGTCAAAGAGAGAATAGTAAAGCAGCCAGAAAGAAACAGTTCAAGTATCTTGGAGCCACAATCAGGATAACACAAGATCTAGCAACTTCTAATCTAGTTTAGATTATGATATTATGGACAAATGATGAAAATATATACGAACAGTTTTCAGTTGAAGTAAACAAAGCTAGCTATAGTCATATGAAAAAAAAATTGTTTTAACTCATTATTGGTTGGGGAAATTAAAATTAAAATCATTCTAAAGTCCCAACTCATTCTATTTGACAAAAAAAGAACAGAAAAAGAAAATGACAGTTGATGGAAGGGATGTGGGAAATAAGACACATTAATGCAATGCTTGTGGAATTGTGAATTTATTCCAACCATTTTATAGAACAGTTTTGACTTAGGTTCAAAGGATTAGAAAACCATGATAATGGTTTTAAAGGGTATGCCCTTTGACCTAACAATACCTCTACTAGTTTTGTATCCAAAAAGAGATAAAAAACAAAAAGGGAAAGGATATATATGGATATAAATATCCATATATATATATATACATAAATATACATATATATATTTATATACATATAATATTTATAACATCTTTTCTGCTGGCAAAGAAGTAGAAATTGAAGGAATGTCTATCAATTTGGAGATGATTGAACAAATTATAGTATGTGATTGTGATGGAATGCTATTGTGCTAAAAGAAATGATGAGTACAATGCTCTCAGAAAAAAAACTTAGACAAGCTTACAAGAGCTTATGCAAAGTGAAATGTAGTATCTGCAAAGTAACAGCAATATTGTAAGATGATCAGCTTTGAAAGTTTTATCTAGTCTCAGCAATAAAATGATCCAATTCAACAGTGAAAAACTTATGATGAAAAATATTATTTATCCCTAGACAAAGAATTGACAAACTCTGAATACAGTTTGAAGCATACATTTTAAAATTGTCTTTATTTTTCATTAGGTTTTGTTTGTTTGTTTGTGTTTTTTTGGTCTGTTTTTTTCTTTCACACCATGTCTATTGTGGAAATGTTTTCCATATATATATATATATATATATATATATATATATATGGGTTGGGGAGGAAGGAAGGGGAAAAATTTGGAACTCAAAGTTTTAAAAACTAATGTTAAAAATTGCTTTTACATGTAAGTAGAGGAAAATTAAATACTAAATAAGATGAATCGTACTTCTGTTTTCTGATTATATGAGCTGGATAGAGAGTTCATTGTGAGCCCCTAGTACCTTGGATTATGGCTTCTTAGAAGTATTGAAGACCACTTTCCATTATTCTCTGGTGTTCTATTAGGATCCCTACAGGAGTTGGAAGAAATGGTTCCTTCCATTCTGTCTTTTGTTTGTATAACAAATGGCCAGCCAAACTCTGATTCCTATTGCTATTATAAGAAACAGATGTGAGTTGGGATTCAGATTCTTAACAGACATAGAGTGAGTCCTGACAGACACTGCTTATTTAACCTTTATATTTTAGGTGGCAAAAGGGGATCCTCCTGTTCTACACTCCAGGAAATAGTCTGCATTGTCAGAGATCCTTTTTCTTTTCATGTTTATTATAATGAATATTATTGGACAGTCAAAATCCCATTTGGTTTTCATATTTTATAACTGAGTACATTAGCAATTACAAAATAATCTGTTACCCTGCAGTTTGAATAGTCTAGATGTATGATATGCCTTACATAGCTTTGTCTTTAACCAAAACTTTTGAAGCATTTAGGAATTCAGTTTTAAATAACAAAATAATGAAACACAAAAATTCATGAAGGACAGATTTTTCATAATTCTCTGAACTTTGATTTTTCTTTCTTTCCTTGCCTTTTCTTTTTGCTTGCTTTCATTTCATATGTCATCTATCTATCCCAAGGAATGTTGTGCTTCATTACTGCTTTTCAGGATCCTTATTTCTTTAAAGCTTAAAAGAGTTGTTAGGGTTCTACAGTAGTGAGTGCTTTCTTCTCCTTGTATTTATGTATCATTTTAGATACTGTAAACCCCAGCAGGCTATAAGTTAGTTATAGCTTATAGTTTTAGAGCTGGAATAGATCAGAGCCCTCATTTAACAGCTGAGAAAACTTGAAGTGCAGAATGTTTAAATGCCCAATAGCACACTGGCAGTCAATGGCAGTATTAAGATTTTAACAGAATTCTGAACCTAATTTTAGGAACTAGCCCTAGCTTTATATTTTAAAAAATCTGTAAAGTTTAAAAATTAAATATTTTTTAACATTCTTTTTAAAAAAATTAGTTTTGAATTCTCTTCTCTTTCATCCCTCTCCTACCCACTCTAAAGGCAAGCAAAATTACATCAAATATACATATGAAATTATGCAAAGCATATTTCAATACTAGCCACACTGCAAAAATAATTAAGAAAGCAAGAAAGTTCTGCTTCACTTGGTATTCATAGTTCATTAGTTCATTATATGGACAGCATTTTTTTTTTTTTTTTTTTTTTTTTTTTTTTATCATGAGTCCTTTGCAGTTGTCTTGGATAAAACTGTATCGATCACATAGCTGAGTTTTTCAGAGTTGATCATTATGACATTTCTGTAATTGTGCATGATGATCTGGTTTTTCTCATTTTACTTTGTGTTAGTACATGTAGGTCTTTGCTGGAACTCTATCTTCCCAGAAATCAGCAGGAGTCAGGATCACTAAATGTCTTTATTCTAGATCTTTACCGTCGCCTCCAATGCCAGGTCACGAGTGTGAGAGAGCGTGAGTTCCACCACCCAAGTTTCTCTTCCTCCTCCCACACAAGTCACTTCCCCCTCTTTGTCCCACCAATCAAGTCAGCACAGAACAGCTAGGGAGGGTCAACCTTCAAACAAGTTAATAGGGAACTGTCCAATTGGCAATTAGTCTCATGTGCTTCATTATCCAAGTGCATTGCTCAGTTCTAGCCCTTTACATCTCCCGCTTTCTTTTGTTTTAGACCACAGGTGGTCGCGCCATCCCTGACTTTTCAGGGAGGTGAGAACCCCAAAAAGGAGGTGATCATGCCCTCCCTGACATCTCAGGAAGGGAGATGAAAAGCACCAAAGAGAAGTGGGGATTTGCCTAGCGGGTTTCTGAATTGAAGGGCCTTATTAGAGACAAGTATGCACAAACCCATCAACATGGTAGTTATTACCACAAGCACATAGCAATAACGCAGAGGCTATTAGTGGTGACTCTCCCCCACAGTCAGTGCAGACTCGATGTGGTGTAACAAACAGTAATTGTACATGCAAGTAGTGATATAACAAACAATATAAATCAACATGGCATTGTAAGAGATTTCCAGAAGTCCTAGAAGGAGGGTATGCAAACATTAGTCACACATACACGCCTTCTTCAGCAACCAAGAGATAGTCCAAAACCAATCTATTGTCCATTGATTCACTGTTAGGGAATCCAATGATCCCCACAAGTTTTTGAAGTCCCACATCAGTCTTTTTATATGTTAGGGAATCCAATGATCCCCACAAGGTTTTGAAGTCCAGCAACAGTCTTATGATGCCTCAGAGAATCCAATGATTCCTGAGGATTTTCAAGTCCAACAGTTTTTGATGTCCATGGGTCAAATGCCATAACTGCCAGGTTCTTTCAGTGGTGGGCACAGTCAGTGATGGAACCACCCCATGTTTCTTGGGTCTTCTCCTTCGTTTCAAGGGTCTGCTCTGTCTCTCTCCAATGGACAAGGCGAATACAGCTCGTTGGCACCCATCTGATTCCTTCTCCATCTGTAGAGATACAAGCAAACCCTCTCCCCCAAGCAGTTAACCTATCTGGTCCCTTCCATTCACCACTTTCTGGGTCTCTCCACATCACTTGGCGATTATCTAAAGACAGTGGAGCTGCTCGCACTGGACACTGCCCTTCCGGTGGGTTATAAAACCTGTCTGCTGGAGCCAGTGCATCTTTGTCAAAAATTAAAAAATTAATGGTATAGAGAACTAAATTTAGAAGTTCTCTAGGGTTACCTGTGGCTCCCCCTTTCTTTTGTTTTTGGAGGAGTGTCTTAATATCTCTGTTTCTTCTCTCTACTATTGCCTGCCCTTGAGGATTAAAGGGTATGCCCGTGGTATGTAAAATCTTATACTGTGCACAAAAGTGTGTAAAATGTTTAGAGGTATATGCAGGTCCATTGTCTGTTTTTATTGCTTGTGGCACACCCATAATTGCAAATTTTTGTATAAGGAATTCAGTTACCACTCGGGCTGTCTCTTTTGCTGCTGGCATTGCAAATGTGAATCCTGAAAAGGTGTCTACCATGACATGGATAAAAGATAGACGACCAAAAGATTTATAATGGGCCAAATTTCATTAGGTCTCAAACCACGAGGGTTCTTCCCTGGAGGGAGTGTAGGAGCATGGAAAGGAAGGCAAGCTGTACAGGCTTTTACTATGCTCCTAGCTTCTTCTCTTGTTATTCTAAACTGCAAACGTAAAGCTCGGGCAGCCTGATGATATTTAGAATGAGATTCTTGTGCTTCTTGAAATAAAGGAGTACTGGCCAGCATGGTTAGAAGGCTATCTGCCTTTGAATTACCATCAAAAATAGGACCTGAAAGTCCACTATGGGAGTGGACATGCAAAATATAAATCTTACCTGGATGCTTTCTCACTTGCTCTTGAAGCTCTTTAAAGAGCTGATATGTATTGGAGGCTACAAATTTTATTTGAGCTGTGGCAATTCTTTGTACCACACCTACTGAATAGGCCGAATCAGATATTATATTTATGTCTCCTGGATAATATGCAAGAGCTAGAATGATTGCATACAATTCATTCTGCTGAGTGGACTGAAAAGGAGTTCTAATTACTCTCTTTATAGTTAAGTCACGAGAATACACAGCGCAAATATTATGTTTGGATGCATCTGTAAAGATAGTTGGTCCTTTAAGAGCAACTTTAGAAACCTTTTCTTCAAGAATCCATTGCCAATTATGTAACAGTCTGGTTATCTTTAATGGAGACCCGTGTGCAAAATTTGGAGCCATGGTTAATAAAATTTGCCACTCTGGGATGGTTTCGCAGCACACATTAACTTGTGCATTAGTATAAAAGGTGTATATCTTGTCAGGTCTTGTCCCAGATAATTGTACTGCTCGTTTAATGACCTTTACTAAAATTCTAGCCACAAGCACTGGGTAAGGAATAAGGCTTTGTTCTGGTTATGCTGGGAGGTTCACCCACTCTATCACACTGTCTCCTTGATGAAGGACTGCTGTGGGGGCCTCTTGTGTAGCAAAAATTGATATTTCCAAGGGTTTTTGAGTGACTCTTTCAACCACATTGGATAAAGCCAGTTCAACTTGTCTCAAAGCCTCTTGAGCTTCTTTTGTAAGCTGGCGTGGTGAATTTAAAGCACTGTCTCCCCTTAAAATGTCATATAATGGTTGCAATTGACAGGTAGTCAAGCCTAGCACGGGACGCATCCATTGGATATCTCCTATCAATTTCTGGAAGTCATTTAAGGTGTTTAGCTTCTCTGTTCTTAAGGAGAGTTTTTGTACTGTAAGCACCTTAGGATATACTTCATATCCTAAATATTGAAAAGGAGCATGTCTTTGAATCTTTTCTGAAGCTATGTGCAATTTATAATTCCTTAGTGTTTCTATGGCTTTTTTGTAGACATGCTTCTAACATTTGTTCCTCAGGTGCACATCCCAATATATCATCAATGTAATGTAATAACATTACTTTTGGAAATGCTTTTCTTACTGGACTAAGAGCAGCAGCAACATACATTTGACACATAGTAGGGCTGTTTTTCATTCCCTGTGGCAAAACTGTCCATTCATATCTTTTATAAGGCTCAGCTAAGTTAACGCTGGGCACTGAAAAGGCAACTCTTTTCATATCCTCCTTATCTAGAGGGATAGAATAGAAACAATTCTTAATGTCTATAACCCACAGAGGCCATTCTCTAGGCAACTGAGTAGGAGATGGAAGTCCAGGTTGAAGAGTTCCCATAGTTTCCATCTGTTCATTTACCTTTCTTAAATCAGTCAACATTCTCCATTTTCCAGATTTCTTTTTTACAACAAATACTGGGGAATTCCAAGGACTTAGAGAAGGTTGTAAGTGTCCTTGGTCAAGTTGTTCCTGTACTATATCTAGTAAGGCCTGAATTTTATCCTACCTAAAGGCCACTGTTCTATCCACAGTGGTGTATCAGTTTTCCACTGGATAGGAACAGGTGAAAGTGTTGGCAGGCCTTCAACAGCAGCCCTGCCTAAAAAAACGAAGTACTCATTTTTAACCCTAATTGTTGTAAAATGTCTCTTCCCCACAGATTGATGGGGATTTTTTCAACTATAAAAGGAGTAAAAACTCCTGTTTCACCTTCAAATACCCATCTTAAAGGGGTAGCACTAACTTCAGTTGCTATTGATCCTCCTACCCCAGACATGTAGGTGTCTGCCTTTTTCTTTGGCCAGTGACTGGGCCAGTTGGTACCTCTAATGACTGTGCGATCTGCATCTGTGTCCACCAGTCCTTCTAATGCTATGCCATTTATATAGATGGTGAGCATAGGTCGGTCAGCTGTCACAGCTGCTGTCCAGTATATTCCTGGGTTTTTCTGCTTGGAGTCAGAACATGGGTGACTGTCACAGGTTGCTTATTAGGAGTCTGTATCAATAAACCCGATGCTACTACTTCCCCTGGTTGATAAGTCACACATTGTCTCCCTGTGTTAGTGACTGGGATATTATCTACACATTCCCCAGTTTCCCACATCAGTGTATGAATGAACACTGTCTTGTAAGTACTCTCAGGAGGTGAAATGGTCAAGCCTACTGTGCCTGGAGGCAAGGGATCCATAGGTTGGAGAGGAACAGATTTCACCTCTCCCGGGGGTATCTCAATTGTCCCAGCTGCATACAACTCTATCCTCCCTAATTGTAGTCCCTTTCTCCCATCATGTTGCTTCCTGGCTGACTGATTGTGTAATCCCTTTCTCCCATCAGATGGCTTCCTGGCTGATTGGTCATGTCTGGATATTGGACTTGGAGGCACTCTCTGGGTGTGGCATCAGCTGCCATCATGCCCCAAGTGTTTTTTGCCTGGGGCCCTGGAGCTGGGCCCCTCATCCCATTTCCCTGAATCAGTCTACACTCTGAGGCCCAATGGAGTCCTCTGTTGCATTTTGGACATGGGGTTTTGGGTATTGTTCTCCCAGCCTGTCTTCTCACTCTGTCTCTATGCCAACATTGAGCTTTCAGATGGCCTACTTTACCACATTGAAAGCATTGACGAGTCTCTCTGGAAACCCCTTGCCAAAAGGGATCCTGTCTCCCCATGTTGGGATCTTGGGAAGTCTGCATCATAGCCTGGCTATAAAAGGTATTTGTGCCCATTGTGGCACAGCCTCTTATGATCTCCTCTAAAGGAGCATCCCTACGTAGTCCTAGTATAATCCTTCTACAAACCTCATTGGCATTGTCTCTAGCAAGTTGCCTTACCAAAGTGTCTGTTACTTCATTTTCACCATTAGTCTGTGTGACAGCTGTCTGCAAACATGCCACAAAATCAGCAAAAGGTTCATTTGGTCCCTGTACAATTTTTGTGTAGGTCTCACCCTTGTGGTTTTTCCTGGGGAGAGAAGCCCATGCTTTGATAGCAGCAGCAGCAATTTGCTCAAATGCTGTTATGGAGTAATTAATCTGTACCAAAGCATCTGCATAAGAACCTACACCTGTTAGTAGGTCATAGGTGATGGAAGTATTAACTGCACTTTGACTATTTTGTTGGGCTTGAATCCTACAGAGCTCACTAAATTCAGAAAACCACAACAAATTTTGTCCAGGTTCTAAGCACACCTTTGCAATGACTTTCCAGTCACTAGGGGTTAAGGTTTCATAAGCCAAATTGTGTATTAACATCTTAACATAATTTGATGTAGCCCCAAAGACAGTGCAAGATTTTTTCAGGTTTTTAAGGACATCCATATTAAAAGGAGCATATCTTCTACTCTCTTGACCTGCAGAATTATACTGTTGAATCACGGGAAAATTTTGAAGTTTGAAATCATTATCTACTTCTTTTCCATTTTCAATTGCTTCAATAAGCCCTCTTTCTAATCTAGTTACAGGAGTGGGCAGTTGTTGGGGAGGGGCGCTGATGATGTCACCACCCCTCCCACTACTCCTCCTCCCTCCCTCCCTGAAGGTGGAGTGGATGTGGGCTGAACAATAATCTGCTCTCTAGGTGGGGTTGAAATTTCTTCCGGACAATCAGAGTCTACACACTCAGATTCCTCATTCAAATCCCCTTGCCCTCTGGCAATGTCCTGAGTTTGCCTATCTTCTATCTTTTGTTCCTTTGCCTATCTTCTATCTTTTTGCTTCCTTCTCTGTACCTTTTTAGAACTCTTACTTCTCCTAAACTCTTCTCGATAGCTTAAGTCTAATAGAATCACGTTGTATAGGTAAAATACCTCTGGAAAAATTGGACAAAGCCTATTTTTTGAGTAAAATTCTTTCATTTCAAGTCCCACTAGCTTCCATTTATCTATACATAGTTTTTCTTCATTTAAGAACCAAGGAGAAGTGCGACTCAATGAGTGTAAGAGATTATTCATTTGTGGGATGGTAAACAAGTAAACTTTTCTCATCAATTATCTTAATTATATCCTCTATAGCATTGCTAGATGAGGCAGGGGCTGGAGTTGGAGCAGGGTCAGCTGAGGCCCAGGATTTACCTAACATCTGCCCCATCTCAGTTACTAGAGATTGCTGATTTAGTCCTCAACAAGGTAAGTTCTTTATTTCTATTAGAATACTCACCTAATCTCCTGGTCACTGGAGGACTTCGGTGGAAGTAGGGTGCCAGCCCCACGTTGGGCGCCAAATGCTGGAACTCTATCTTCCCAGAAATCAGCAGGAGTCAGGATCACTAAATGTCTTTATTCTAGATCTTTACCGTCGCCTCCAACGCCAGGTCACGAGTGTGAGAGAGCGTGAGTTCCACCACCCAAGTTTCTCTTCCTCCTCCCACACAAGTCACTTCCCCCTCTTTGTCCCACCAATCAAGTCAGCACAGAACAGCTGGGGAGGGTCAACCTTCAAACAAGTTAATAGGGAACTGTCCAATTGGCAATTAGTCTCACGTGCTTCATTATCCAAGTGCATTGCTCAGTTCTAGCCCTTTACAGGTCTTTCCATATTTTCCTTTTTTTCCTGAAAACTCTCCCTTGCCCCTCCATTATTTCTTATAGTACAATTATATACCTCAACTTGTTCAGCCATTCCTCAATTGAAGAACATCCCTGTTAGGTTCTTACTAAGTACTAATGAGTTTTAAAGTTTAAAAGTTTTAAAGTTAAAGAACTTTAAAAACCAGCAGGAATCATTGGATTTCCTAACACAAGATGAGACTAATGGACAATGGACTTATGGACATTTATAAATTCTCAATTTATGATTATTTGATCATGTTATTTGTTACATACTTCTAGCATGTGTTATGTTACTATGTTACTATGTGTTTATGTAATCTATATAATTATGTGTAATGTCTCCCATAATGATGGATTTATGTTTCAAAGTAATGACCACCCTATGTTCTAAATCAAAAGAAAGGGGGAGATGTTAGGTTCTTACTAAGTGCTAATGAGATAATGAGATATTAGGTTCTTACTAAGTGCTAAGTCAGTACTTGACAATTATCTAGTTCCAGCCTTTACTGGGAATTTTACTTGTGAATTCCTGGGGAAGAGCTTGCATGCTTAGGAGGAGCAAGTTCATTGGTTGAAGTAATTTTTCCCAGAAGCCCTTGCATTATCCCACGCCCATTTTCTGGGAGGATAAAAGAGGGCAGCTCTGGAGGAAAGAGGGAGTTTTTGTCTGGACAAGACTTGAGGCTGCTCTCTGCAGGAAGGGAAGTCGGCTCTCTATAGGAAGAAGAATCTGTCAGAGATTTGAGTTGACACAGCAGATCTCCTCCTAGAGAGCAATTGACAGCTTCTGGAGACAATAGCACATTACACATCCCCTCAATTTTCAATCGTTTATATCACAGAAAGAGCTGCTATAAACACTTTTGATTGTGAGGTGCTTTTGCTTTTGCTTTTGTTCTTCTAATGATCTCTTTGGGATATGAATGTGGTTGTGATATTTCTGGGTCAAAAGATATTCATAGTTTTATAGCTTTTTGGATACAGATACAAATTGTTCACCAGAAGAGTTAGATCAAGTCCACCAACAGTTAGTTAGTGCACCTATTTTTTCACATCTAATTTAGCATTTTTTATATCTGATAAGTGTGAGGTAGCATTTCCACATCATTTCAATTTGCCTTTCTCTAATTAATATTGATTTAGAGCACTTTTTAAAAATGATTATATATAACTTTGATTTTTTCTTGTGAAAAAAATTACCTGTTCATGTCCCTTGGACATTTATCAGGTGAAGAATAGATCTTTTTTTTTTTTTTTTTTTTTTTTTAATTGATGTAGCTGTCTACATATTTGAAAAATGAGGTCTTTATCTGAGAAACTTAATATAATTTTAAAAATATATAGTTCTTTATTGTCTATAGTACTTTTTTAAAATAGTTTTTATGTACCAGATATATGCATGGATAATTTTACAACATTGACAATTGCCAAACCTTTTATTCTAATTTTTCCCCTCCTTCCCCCCCACCCTAGATGGCAGATTGACATCTATAGTACTTTTTAGCAAATGTGGTTTCTCTAATTATCTCTTTAAATTTGATCTATTTTTGCTTTTGTCTTGTCAAAGATCATGATCATTATGCTATCTTTTTTTTTTTTTTTTTTTTTCAGCTGAAGCAGAATAGATTGTGGTTCAACCCTTCATTTTAACTCTGTGTATATTTGTTTCAAGTGTGTCTATTATAAATAAACAACATGTTGTTCTCTGATTTCTAAGCCATTTTTCTATCTGGTTCCATTTTGTAGGTGAACTTATCCCATTAATAATCACTGTTATGATTACTAACTGTATTTCACTTTATCCTATTTTCTTTTGTTTATCCTTCCCTCTTTTTTATCCTGTCTCTTCTCAAAAAAACAAAAAAACAAAACAAAACAAAACAAAACACACAAACAAATAAAAAACAATCAAAGAAACCAATAGCTTTTTTGTTCCTTACCATCATCTCTCTTAATCCACTTTTACCTATATCATTCTCCCCAGTCTCTTATTCTCTTCCTTTTCAATTTCCCTACTGAATAGATTTCAGTATACAAATGAATATGAAAATATCCTTTATCTTTCATCCAATTCAAATAAGTCTGAGAATTAAGCATTGTCCATCATTCTTCCATTTTCCCTTCTGTAAAAGCTCTTCTTTGAGTGTCTTTTATGGAGAAAAAAATTCCCCATTTCACCTCTCTCTTCTCCCTCCTCCCAATACTACCTCTTTCATTTTTTTTTTTCTTTTTCACTTTGGAAATCATGCTTACATATTTAATTAAAATTAAGTATCTCTGTATAGACTCTTATCTGCCCTACTTTGATGAATACATTGTCATTGTTTTTTCATGTTTAACATTTTATGCATCTCTTGAACCTTGTGTTTAAGTGTCAGATTTTATATTCAGTTCTAGTATTTTCATCAGAATGATTTAATTTCTCTATTTCATTAAATATCTATTTTTCCCTATGAAAAATTAGTTTTTCCTTTGATTATATCAAATTGAAAAGTTTTTTGTACAAACAAAACTAATGCAGATAAGATTAGAAGGGAAGCAATAAACTGGGAAAACATTTTTACAGTCAATGGTTCCGATAAAGACCTCATTTCCAAAATATACAGAGAATTGACTCTAATTTATAAGAAATCAAGCCAATCTATAATTGATAAATGGTCAAAGGATATGAAGAGACAATTTTCAGATGAAGAAATTAAAACTATTTCTAGCCATATGAAAATATGCTCCAAGTCATTATTAATAAGAGAAATGCAAATAAAGACACTCTGAGATACCACTATAGACCTGTCAAATTGGCTACAATGACAGGGAAAGATAATGCAGAATATTGGAGGGGATGTGGGAAAACAGGGACACTGATACATTGTTGGTGGAATTGTGAATACATCCAGCTATTCTGGAGAGCAATTTGGAACTAGGCTCAAAAAGTTAGCAAACTGTGCATACCCTTTGACCCAGCAGTGTTACTACTGGGCTTATATCCCAAAGAGATCTTAAAGAAAGGAAAGGGGCCTGTATGTGCAAGAATGTTTGTGGCAGCCATCTTTGTGTTGGCCAGAAACTGGAAACTACGTGGATGCCCATCAATTGAAAAATGGTTGAATAAATTGTGCTATATGAATATTATGGAATATTATTGTTCTGTAAGAAATGAGCAACAGGATGATTTCAGAAAGGCCTGGAGAGACTTAAATGAACTGATGCTGAGTGAAATGAGCAGGACCAGGAGATCGTTGTATACTTCAATAATAATACTGTATTCAATTCTGATGGATGTGGCCATGTTCAACAATGAGATGAACCAAATCAGTTCCAATAGAGCAGTAATGAACTGAACCAGCAACACCCAGCAAAAGAACTCTGGGAGATGACTATGAACCACTACATAGAATTCCCAATCCCTCTAATTTTGTCCGCCTGCATTTTGGATTTCCTTCACAGGCTAATTTTACACTATTTCAAAGTCCGATTCTTTTTGTTCAGCAAAACAATGTTTGGACATATTTACATATATTGCATTTAATTTATACTTTAACATGTTTAACATGTATTGGTCAACCTGCCATCTGAGGGTGGGGGGAGGAGGGGAAAAATTAGAACAAAAGGTTTGGCAATTGTCAATATTGTAAAATTACCTATGCATAGACCTGGTAAATAAAAACTATTAAAATTTTAAAAAATTAGTTTTTCTGGTTAGGTTATTTTCGGTTGCAATCCTAGCTTCTTTGCCTCCCAGAATGTCATATTCCTTCTATTATAAGCTCTTTGCTTTATTCAATGTGGAAGCTTCTAAGTCTTGTTTGTTCCTGACTATAACACCACAATATTTGAAGTCTTTCTTTCTGACTACTTGTAATATTTTCTTTTTAATTTGGTTGCTCTCGAATTTGGCTATTATATTTCTAGGAATTTTCATTTTAGAATCTCCTTCAGGAGATAATTGCTTGATTCTTTCTACTTTTATTTTACCCTTTGTTTCCAAGATATCAAGGCAACTTCCTTTAAAATTTATTTATTTATGATGTCGAGTTTTTTTTTTTTTTTTTTTTTTTTTAATTCTTTCAGGTAGTCCAATAATTCTTAAATTAATCTATTTCCCTCAACCTCTTTTCTAGGTCAGGTGTTTATCTGGTGAGATATTAAATTTTTTCTTCTTTTGACTTTTTAAAACTATTATTTCCTGATGTCTTATGGAGCCATTAGCTTCTAGTTGCCTAATTCTAATTCTTAAGGAACTATTTTTATTATTATTAAGCTTTGTTACCATTTGTTTTTTCCACTTGGAACTTTTTAAAGAAATTTTGTGGTAAAGTGGATAGAGTACTAGCCCTGAAGTTAGGAGGACTTGAGTTCAAATTTGACCTCAGATAGTTAACATTCCCTAGCTGTGTGATTCTGGGCAAGTCACTTAACCCTAATTGCCTGGGGGTGGGGGAACAGGGAGGAGGAAGAAGAAAGAAAGAAAAAAAGAAATTTTTTTTCTTCCATGAATTCTTTCTTCTTTTTATTCACTTGGCCTATTCTTATTTTCAAGTAGTTCAGTGAATTATTGTGCCTCTTTTACCAAGAGGCCAATTCTGTTTTTTAAAGTGTCATTTTCTTCAGGGCTTTTTTTTTTTTTTTTTTTTTTTTTTTTTTTTTGGTGACTCTTTTTATGAATTTATTAATCTCTTTGTATAATTTTCTTGCATCACTTATTTCTTTTCCCAATTTTTCTCTATCACTCTTAACTTTTTCTTTAAAACTTATTTTTGTTAATTTTGTGCCCAATGACCATTTTTTTCTCATGGCATCTTTTGATTGTAGCTATTTTCATATCTTTATCTTCTTCTGAGTGTGTGTTGGTCTTCCTTGCCTTTGTAGTACCTTTTTATAGTCAAATTATTTTTAACTACTCATTTTCCCAGCCTATTTATTGACTTTGTATTTTATATTAAAATTGGATTCTTGTTAGCAAGTGTAAGTAGATACAATGCCAGAATCCATACTCTTTCTTTCTGCTGTTTTCAGAACTAGTTCTGGAGATCTACAAGTTTTTAATGCTCCCAAGGTAGTATGATCTAGGGAAATGTGTAACCACTGCTCACTTGACCTAAACTTTGGTCTTTAGCTAAGAATGGCTCCTGCTCTATTGTGAGAGACCACACAAGCTCCTCTTTAGAACTTTGACCAGGGACCTGCTTTTTTATGATGGACCAAAAGTGCTACTGTCCACAATGGAATTAAGACTGAAAGCATTTTATTGGCTTTAGAATCCCAAAGTTCATACAGTACCAGCAAAAGGACCTTTATAATTTCTTTTTGTCCAGTTGTCTGACCCATGTATTTTATCTGGACTGAAAGATTCCTAATTGCTGTTGCTGCTTCTGACTCTAAGGTCCACCAGTGGTGTTGTCATTGTGCTCCAGATAGACTTCCACTCTGATGTCACAGACTTCTGCCAGCCTCCTAAGTTGTCTTAGGCTGGGAAAATATCTCACCCCAACTTTTTGTTGTCTCTGCTGCTTCCAAATTTGATTTGAGGTCTTATTTTAAAGTTGTTTAGAGGAGAATGTTAAGAGAGTTCAATTAGGTTTCTCCCTATGCTCAGCCATCTTGGCACTTTCTAATATGTAATTATATATAATATAATATTTGTAATCCTCATGAAAATACTAAGTTTAAGAAATATGTCAGAAATGAACTTTTAATATTTAAAGAAAGATGATCCTTCTAATGTGTAAGAAAATATATTTACAGCTCTGAAAAGCAGGTGCTAAACTAGAGATCATATGTTCAGCTATTATCTACAATTTAAAAAGTCAAGATAAATTCTCTTGATTCAATTCAAACAAGATCTTTTAAGGTTAACAAATGCTTATAATCTTTTCATTGTGGAGGCATGATGACAAATCATAGCAATTTTAATGTTGTTGGACCGAAGCGGAAACAATGTTTTTTTTTGTTTTTTTTTTTTTTAAATAATAATTTAAATTCTAAATATGATTGCTTAACAAAGTAGACTGTTCTTGCATTGTAACATAAGTGGCTTTCAGAAGGCATTTGGGAACAGAATGAAGGTTCTGTTGGGGTTGAAATTTGGCAGAATGTAGTGCCAGCATATTTTTACCTTCCTTATTCTCACAGACCCTTTGCCACCTAATCTGAAATTTCCTAGCTTTGTTGCCCAAAATTCTGTCATGTTTCAAACCTGAATAAAAATTAGGAAAATAGAGTCTATTATTAAAATATACCAAGCAGCCAACCATTCATTATATTTATAGTAGAAATGACAGCTTTTGCTGAGCTTATTAAGTCATGACCTACTCCTTATGCAGGCCCACTTCCCCACCCAAGTTTCCCATTGGACTTGTATTGATTTTTTTGAACATTAGGAATCACATAATTTTATAACTAGAAATGACTTTAGTGATAATCTCATACAACATGCATTTTTATATATCTGGCAACTTAAGAGCAGTAAGGGAAAGTGATTTGGCACAGATCACACCAGAGAGGAGTGAGAAAGCTCCTGACTCATTCCATTGCTGAACTATCAAATCTAACCAGTGGCATCAAAGGACTGAGATATTTTCATGTTTGTTTATTTACTTCTTATAAGATAAAAAATTAAGGAGAAAAAAAGAAATCACCTTTCAATCCCCAGTTCAGCAATATAATTTATTTATTTATTTATTTTGCTGAGGAATTTGGCCTTAAGTGACTTGTGCAGAGTCATACTGCTAGGAAGTGGTAAGTGTCTGAGGCCATATTTGAACTTAGGTCCTCCTGACTTCAGGGCTGATGCTTTATCCACTGTGCTACCTAACTGCTCCTCAGCAATATAATTTATTTATTTGTTTATTAGAGCTTTTTATTTACATGATATATGCATAGGTAATTTTTCAGCATTGACAGTTGCAAAACCTTTTGTTCCAATTTTCCCCCTCCTTCCCCCCTTCTTCCTCCCCTAGATGGCAGATAGACTAATATATGTTAAATATGCTAAAGTATATGTTAAATACAATATATGTAAACAGATTCATATAGTTATTTTGCTGTACAAAAAGAATTGGACTTTGAAATTCTGTACAATTAACCTGTGAAGGAAATAAAAAATGCAGGTGGACAAAAATAGAGGGATTAGGAATTCTATGTAGTGGTTCATACTCATTTCCCAGAGTTCTTTCACTGGGTGTAGCTGGTTCAATTCTTACTGTTCTATTGGAACTGATTTGGTTCATCTCATTGTTGAAGAGGGCCACGTCCATCAGAATTGATTATTCTATAGTATTATTGTTGAAATATATATTTATCTTCTGATCCTGCTCATTTCACTCAGCATCAGTTCATGTAAATCTCTCCAGGCCTTTCTGAAATCATCCTCAGCAATGAAATTTAAACAAGTTAAGTAGAAGACATGTATAAGACTCTGTATTAGACAAAAGAAAAAAATATAATGAATAAGACAGGGTCATTAACTTTGTGGAATTTACACTATGGAAGAAGGAGTGGAAATGATATCTATGCATATATTATAAAAGTTTTACTCTTTGGTCAGAGACTCCCTTCTGTTATGAAGGGATCAAATGCATTTTAGAACCCTTTAATAGTTCTCTGGCTAATCTATTCCAAACAGTTGATACCTTGAAACAATAGTGAATGCTATTATTGCAAAGATTGGGTACTAACTTCCCTTACATGCAATCAAAATTATAACACATTAAAAATAAAGAATAATTTATGGTTACATAGTAAAAGACAAAGAAAAATTGTCACCTTTGAATTCATAGACAGTAAGGAAATAATCCCTTTCTAAAGAGCTTTCTTTTCCTCTCCCCTTTTCCAACTTTTACTTATAATATTATGGTGAGTATGGGCTTCTTAATGAGTGATACCATGGATATAGTAATGCACTGCTGTCAGTCAGATGTGAATTGAAACTCTGCTTTAGAAGCTTATTAGTTATGTGATTCTTCAAAGTCATTTAACTTCTTTTGATATGTTTCTTCATCTGTAAAATGTTAAATGCTTTACAAACCGCAAGGTAAAAGCTATTATTTTTATTATTAATTATTGCTCTAAATAAATTTTGGATTTGCTATAGACTCAATTAATATCCCCTTTCTTCTTTCCAGGCTTGCCCCATTCTGATAGACCCATACCTCATGAAGTTTTCAGGAATGATTTTGCTCAGGAACTTATCATTCCTTCCTGCCTATTCCCCTATGACTCCAAGTTTCTTACTGACATGACACGTTTTCCTTCTAATTTCATACCTAGTTGTTTTTCTTCCTCTGAAAATGATACCACTTTTCAAATTGACTTATTTTTCAGGATGGTGAAATAACCAAGGTCAGACTATTTCTAGGCTATTTTGTAGTATCTGTTAATTTATTATAGTCCATAGAGTAGAAAAATTAAAATTTGGTTCTAAACATAATTTTCAACTAACCATGCATCAGATTTATACATAGAAATCTCACATAAAGATAAATGTAATATATGCTTTCCACATAAAGAATTTCTTTAGTTTGAGAACCCCTCTCTAATCATTGACCTCTAACAAATCTTCAATTTACTCTTATCAAAGAAAAAAAGAAAAAAAAAACTGATTCCAATAATCTGGAACATGTGCAATGGCCATATCCTGATAAACTGTCTCATCAAATGGGCGGACCCAGGTTGAGAGTCACCAATAGGCTTGGAATCTGTTGGTGAGTCAGGAAGATAGCAACTTCATGCAAATAAAAACTTTTTTTCCTGAAAGAATGGCTGGATGAGAACAATTTGTTCCAGTGGCCATGAAGACACCTGGAGCAGATGTTTGGAACACTTGAGAGCATGGTCTGCCATCAAAGATGTTAAGATCATCCAATGCATTTTGGGTTATCTCCAATCAACCTGAATTTTGTCTGGTCAGTGGACTCCAGTGACTCTAATGACCAAGAAGAGAGAGTGAAGCTAATGACTAAACAACTCTTTCTCACTTAAATCCACTCCAAGTATAAATCAATTTTTTCATCACCTGTGATGGTCCTCTTTCTTCATTCTTCTTCAAAATTGAAAAAAAAAGTCATTAAAAAATGAAGAATGAAGAATATCTGAGTGAAAGTGAAACTGTTCATGGTCCCATTCTCTCTACAGCAACTTTTTTATTTATATAATTTATTAATATTATTCTCTTAGTTCTTTCAATATTTCATGAATACCAGGATAGCCTTCACATTATCTGTTTTCCCTGACTTTTTCTACTTGACCTGTATTTTCCCCCTGCAACTTAATATGTTTTTGGTAATAAAGTAATAACTAGAACTTTCAGATCATGACAAATATGAAGGGTGAAGTATAAGTGCAATGGATTAGTAGAAGGAATTTATGGAAGATGAATCAACTGGGAAAATTCATAGTGAAAGAAAACAGCCTAAGTATTCATGTGGACAAGAAAATTAAAGTTAAAACTGCATCACAATCAAGAGAAGGATTATGATATGAAAAGTAATATATAAACACATACGGTAACACGTCTATTTTTGGCTTCCTTAAGTATATCCCTATTCCTGTCCTTTACAATATCACCAGTCATCTTCCTAGTGCACAGGACTGTTGATTCCACTCCTTTGCAAACTTGGCATACTTTTTCTAAATGGCTGCCAACTATGATACAAAGTTTCCTGAATACCAATTTCCTAAATACCAAGATCTCCATTGGGGACAAAACCAAAAGGAATTCATTTAAATGCCAATAAGGAGGTCTTGGAAGAAAGGAAACGATATCAGTGTGGTATAAAAGAAAGAACACTGGATAACATTCAAAAGAGACGTTTTAGTCTCAACTATACCAATTTCTAGATGTGTGACTTTACACAAAGTTGCTTAGATCTTAAGTTTCTCCAGTTATAATTAAGGGATTAGATGAGATGATTTTGAAGACTCTTCTAACCCTAACATTTACTGTTTCTATTTAAGGCTATTTTAAATATCTCTGAAAGACAATGCAGAGTTTCATTTCTTTGTTCAGAAGTAGTCCAAGATCTTTAGGATAAACTTCCTACCCAGTTATTGTTTTCATCTGAAAACATTGGGATTGTGTATATATCTACAATATGAAACCTCTTATCAAGGAAATAATTCTTATGGGAGAGAAACAAAAACTGGATCTATAATTTTATTGCTATAAGGAGTTATTGGGTGAAGAAACTTCCTCTGCCAACAGAAATTGGGACTTTCTCCATACATTTACCACTCTTATAAAGTTTCCTGAAACACTGAGAATTGGGGTTGCTTGCTCTACAGCACAGGACCAATGCATTTCAAAGGAAAACTTTATATACTAGTATAGTGGGTTTCAAAACTAGCCTTCTATCCATTAGGACACTTCCTCTGTGTTGTTTCTCTACTATTCTGTTAAGTGGGACCATAACACACATATTTTAGAAGAAAGTATTATTTCAGCTTAAAGTTTTTAGATTAATCAACAAGCTTTTATCAAACATCTGCTAGATGAAAGACACTGGTCTAGGCACCAACGATATAAACAAAACATAGAGAATTGCTCACCTTAAGGAGTATTCATTCTGTGATATAACTCCAAATATTAGGAATAGATATCAGAAAGGGAATTTTGATCTAGATATTCCCAGACATTAGTGGAGCCATAGGCACTCCCTCTCTAGTAGAATTATAGTATTGATCCACCTCTGTCTCTTTGTCTCTCTACATATATTTTTTTATATTTAATAACACATACATGCATACACGCAAAGATGCATTACATAATCATAAATACATATATATGAGGCAAACACACTCAGGCATATACACACCTCTGAGAAAAGGTGTATATACCAATTGACTGGGCAAATAGTAAGGTGGTAATTTTGGATAGAGACTGGTGTCTTAGATATAATATGAACCATAATTTGAGGTTGCCTAAACATAATAGGTTAAGTGAGAGTTTTCATTTACTTGCCTACAGCTTTGTGCCATGGTAAAGTCCCAAAACTTAGTGGGAACTCCCAAAATATTGTGGATAATGATCTCAGAGTCACTGTTTCAAGTTTGGAAAGTTTGTCACTTTTTCATGAACAAATGGGTACAAAAATGCCACACTGGATAATTCATGGTATCTTGGGACATGATTATATTACCCTGTCTCCCTCACCCCACTGCTGGGATTTTGCGGGAAATCCCACTGACTTCAGGATTCACATTCTAGGAAATTCTAGAAAACCTATTATTGCTGACAACTGAAATCCTGAGAGAGAAAAGGACTAATTCAAAGTCACACAGCCATTTAGTAGTATCTGAGACTAAAATCCATATTCTATCTTTTGACATTCTGCAGGTGGCTTCTCCATAGTGACTGTACCATTATGTAAAACTGTTGTATTACAAATTTAATAGCAATAATTTTAATTTATTTTTAATACATTGCTTTATGAATCATGTTGGGAAAGAAAAATCTGAGAAAAAGGGAAATACTATGGGAGAGATTAAAAAAAAGAAACCAGAAAAAAAGAAGTGAACATAGCACGCTTTGATTTACATTCAGTCTCCATAGTTGTTTTTCTGGATGCAGATAGAATTTTGTGTCCCAAAGTCTATTGGGTTTCCTTTGAATCACTGAACCACTGAGAAGAACCAGAATTAATCATCACATATTCTTACTGTTATTATGTACAATGTATTTCTGGTTCTGCTTGTTTCGTTCGGCATTAGTTCATATAAATCTTTCCAGATCTTTCTAAAATCAACTTGTTCATCATTTTTATAGAACGATAATATTCCATCATCTTCATAATCCACAACTTGTTCAGCCATTCTCTACATTGATGGGCATCTACTAATTTTCTAATTCTTTGCTACTACAAAAAAAATCTGCTACAAGCATTTTAAGCAGCAATAATTTAATAACAGAGATGAAAGATATTTCAAGATAGTTACTTTTGTAGCTTTATCCTTTAAGATAATCAACTTTTAGAACATTCATACACATGCATACATACATGCGTACATACATATATAAACACACACATATATACACTTAAACTTTCATGAATGGGAAACTCTCAAAAAAAAAAGTCTGTATGAGAGTTATGTGATTATGCCTCAGGAAGAAAAGTGAAATCCCTTGGATTTCTACATAATTCTGGGATGAATCCATCTGTTGTTCAGAGAACATCAGTGTATTTCTATAGATACAGTCTATGCAATTACCTGTATCCTCTCTATTAGGGAGAGACTCAGAGTTTTTGTATTCAAAACAGTGGCAAACATCCACATTCTTCTGCAGGCAATCCAGAATTGTCTATATAATGAGTGCAGGAAACCTAGATGATCTAACAGATTTCAGGAGTCTTGGTGACAGACAGGCCTTAGAGCATAAGGAAAAGTCACGCAAGCCTCACCTTTTTAGCAGAAAAAGATTTCATCATGGAGGCCTTACAGTGATTTGGTTTGAGTAATTATTCAGAGCTTACAGTTCAGCCTTATATGCTGGCCTGGGCCCCATTGGCAACAGTCACAGTCATCTGGGATTGCCTCTACCCCTTACCTAAGACTCAAGTAGAGGGTAGG
The DNA here is from genome assembly GCF_048593235.1 of Sminthopsis crassicaudata. Lineage (NCBI taxonomy): Eukaryota > Metazoa > Chordata > Mammalia > Dasyuromorphia > Dasyuridae > Sminthopsis > Sminthopsis crassicaudata. Next base: position 654,582,730 of record NC_133617.1, read on the forward strand.
AAACAAGGACTTAGTCTTCCAAACCAAAATGGGGACTCTTGTCCCATTGACTGACCAAACTATGTCCCTCTAGTCTGGTTTTGTCGCATTGATTGCTCATTTAGACCTTCTTCAGAGGTTCTAGTAGCATCTCCTTTATTAGTAGTTGTAGTTGTTTGGAACAAAGGTTTCGATGAATACAAGAAAATGTAGTCTAGCAAATACACAATAAAAAAATAAAATAGCTCTTACTGCTATTGTTGGTGTTTTAGTTTAGAGGAAGGGAATAAGCTTTTTAAGTTCACCTACTGTGTGCCAGACACTGTGCTAAGTGCTTTACAAATATTATATCCTTTGGGATCAATAAAAAGGTCTAATTTCCTTCTGTGAATATTGGTAAAATACAGATGTTTTGGGGATTTCTTTTTACATGTCAAAGAATGAACCTTTTCTTCAATGAAATTGCATTTTCAGAACTGACTCTATATCAAATTGTTCCTGGTGGGACTTTGAATATTCCAAGAAATGTGTTTTCCTTTCTCATTTCTGGCTTATGGGCTAGAAATACTGATAATTGTGTGGAATAAAATGTATTTCATAAATTAGAAACAGAAGTCTAGAAAATCAGGTGTGCTTTCCAGTTCTACTTTCCCTAGTAACATGCATTTTCCACAGAAGCAGTATGGCAAAGTAGATTGAGGAGCCAGTTTTGAAGTCAGAAAGACTTGCACTCAAATCCTGTCTCAGTCACTAGCTGTATGACCTTTGCCGAATCATATAATCTTTTTAGGACTCAGTTTAAAATGAGGAGCCTAGAGTCTGGACTTAATGACCTGCAGGGTCCTTTTTAGTTCTAAAATTGTGATTCTGTAAGACCTAAATTCTTGCTCTTAATACATATTAGTTATAGGACAACAGGTAAATCACATAATCTCTTCATGCCTTCAGCAACTCTCTAAGATGCTGAATTCTATATACTAATGAAATTACATGTATGAAAAAAAAAACATTTAGAAGAGTTTTACTTTGCTGAACTTTACCATAAACATAGATGGTAATGTTTTTAAATTAACACCAAATATTTTGAAATGGTCTGTTTCATAATATTCTATGTCAAAAAGAGAAATTAGAAAGATTTTCTCCTGTCAAAATAACCTGGCGATTATGACCTAGTATGTCTTATGACTTAGAAGGAATGGATCTTTCAATGTGATTTCTTGCCAGAATGGATTTTGGTCAATTGTGCTAAACTCAGCGAAGGTTATTTCTGGAACTTCACTGACCAAAATAAGTAGTCCAAATCAAAACAACAAGAATGAATTTCTTTTAATTGTTTTTTTTTTTTTTTTTTTTTTAATTTGTTGAAGCAGCTGAGGCTATGTGATTTGCCTAGGGCCACCCAGCTCTGAAGTGTTAAGTGTCTGAGGCCATTTTTGAACTTGGATCCTCCTGACTTCAGGGCTGGTGCTCTATATCCATTGTGTCATCTAGCTGCCCCAAGAATTATTTTTTAATTACCAAGTGGAAACTTGATGCAATGCAAGGTCAAAGCAAAAGTGTATTATGCGATGAATTAGGTGATCTGATCTATTATTTAAGTAGAGCAAGAGGCATGAATTCTAAGTAGAAATATGAACCAGGGATCAAGAAAGAATGGGGCTTAAAACACTTCACTAGGGCAAACAAATCAAGTTGGGAAGAGGGAAGGTTGAAGTCAGGAATTAAGTTGGGTAGCAGGTAGGTAGAGCAGATGGATACACTGAGGGGGCAGAGCTAGACAAGAAGGATAGAAGCACAGAAGTAATAACAACAGATAGAAACAACAACCTAGATCCATTCCCCAGAAAACAAATTGGGTTAACTGAGCCTTTCATGTAACAGTTTGGGACTTTGTAACCCTGAGTGGTCAACATTTATATTAATGGCTTGAAGGATATCATAGTTAACATGGTTATCAGATTTGCAAATGACATAAAGTTAGAAAAAAAACAACTCATACACTTGATGACAAAGTCAAAATCAAGTCAGAGATGAATAGGCAATAAAAAAGACCAAATTTTTTATTATTACATTTAATAGAGAGCAATGTAAAAAAAAAAAAAAAAAAAAAAGCTTACCTAGGCTCAAAAATGAATGCATTACTATAGGGTGAGGAAGCACTGCCAGAGATAATAATTTATGTGAAATAAATCTAGGACATTAAGTAAACTAAAAACAGAATGTGTATATGTGTATATATGTGTATGTGTGTGAGAAAGAAAGAGAGACAGACACATGCACACAGATACAGAGATAAAGAGTGACAGAGTAGAAAGTAGGAGGGGGGAGAGAGAGTGAGACAGACATACAGACACAGAAAGACAGATACACAACGAGACAGAGAAAGGGAGGGAGAGTGAGAGAGAGTAAAAGAGAGACGGAAAGGGGGGAAGAGAAAGAGGGAAGGAATGAGAGAGGAAGAAAGAAAGGGAGAGGAAAGAAGAGAAGAGAGGGAGAGAGAGAATAAGAAAAAGAGAGAAAGGGTGGCAGAGGGTGGCAGAGACAGACTGAGACAGAGGGGAGGAGAGAGAGAGAGAGAAAGAGAGAGAGAGAGAGAGAGAGAGAGAGAGAGAGAGAGAGAGAGAGAGAGAGAGAGAAGAGAGTGTTAAGATTGTACTATATGCCAAGTATTGTTCTTAGCCCTGAAAATACAAAAAACAGTAAAACATCATTTCCTAATCTCATTCTTAATTGACAGGAAAATAAAGAATATAAAGTGCATCTGTAAAAGAGAGGGGGATTGAGAACAGAGTAGGAAATGTGACAGCATAGGTGCTCAGATGATAAAGAAATGAACCTGGTGGTTGGTATTCAACTCAGCCATGAGTGGGGATGTGCTTTTAGAAAGGCAGAAGGTGTGTATTTCTTCTAGATTGAAAAGAGGCAAAGTTATCTCCCAATCAGAACTACAGGGCACTGTATTCTAAAGAGACTGATTCAGAATTTTTCTGGAGAGAGAACTGATAAAGGAATAGAAGAGAGTGAATTATGGGAAGAGGAGGAGCAGTAGCAGCAGATGGAGGATGCTTTCCAGGAAAACTGACTCTAAACCTTGTAGCTGCTGGAGCCTTTTCTTTTCCCTGGATCACCACTTGGTTTACTAAGAGAATCCAGCAGGAAGAGACTGAATTATGGCTACTCAAATAAATATCTGGACCACCAGTGAATTTACTCACTTTTTTATTGCCACGTGTAATGAGTAACATGGTTCATTAAGTATTTCTAAACTATTTACATTTTTACTTAGTGGTTATTTGCATTAAAAAATGATTTCCTCAATAAAATAAAATAATTTTAAATTGTGTTTTGAGTTGCTGTTTTTGCTATAGAATATGATTGAAGTAGGTGTGAGTGAGACCTGTGGATAATTGATTATGCCAAATTCAATCCGGCCCCCCCAAAAAACAACAACAACAACTGGCAATCAGTAGATTGACTGGGGTTTTAAAGCATTTTGTTTATAATCTGTCTTTTTAAAGTTTCCTAATCTTGCAGAGAAAGGGGGCCAGGTAAAATTGACATTTTTGCCCTAGATTAAAATCCACATAAGCTAATCTCTTTTTCTTCAGGCACACAGGTTGTTTTGCACTGGGGTCCATTGGTTTTCCTTTACCTTTCACATACTTCAGGCTAGTCAGGGTAAGAGTATTAAAAAGAAAGTGATCCCCTGAACCAATCATAGTGGATGGAGACTGGAATAAGCAGAGGTTTAATTCTGTCCACTATTTTAGAAAGAAGAGGGGAGTGAAAAGTGCCCCTCAACCAAACTGTTCTCCATAAGTGACATCTGCTGGAAAATGATGATCCAGATCTCAAGTGAAAAGCTTGTTTCAATAAGCCCAGCGTCTCGCAGGGAGAAAGAAAAATGCTTTTTGCCTTCAAGAAAATTTGTTGTCAAAATAACAGGGGGAATGGTGACTGTATGTTCTCAGCAAAAAACAAAAGTTCTGCCAAGGTAATTAATCTTTTATATAATGGGAGGGAATTAGAATGATCTTTCATTCAATGCACATTTTACTTTGACAAACTTGGAGTGAGGTCTTATTTCCTGATGTTTGTTCTAGATTTGAGTCTATATAGAGTCAAATAACCATCCTGTCAATCTACATTTTTGCTGACATTTGCAAAAAGCACTTTATTATTTCACACTCAGTTAAATGAAAGCAGGTAGGAAGCCAAGATTAAATTTTGGTTCTAATACTTATTAACTTGGTGAACACAAGCAAATCACATTTTTCTCCTACTATCAGTTTTCTCATCTGTAAAGTAGAATAAGTAACATTATTATGTTATTATTATGTTAAAGTAGAATAAGTAACATTATTATGTTATTATTATGTCATTATTTTTGCATTATCCATTAATTAACTTACAGTTTTATTGTGAAGGAACAGTATTCTATAAACGTGAAAGACTATAGAAATAGGATTTTGATGAATTGGAATTTTTGCTAGAATGTTGAATGAAACAAATTTTTATATCATCTATGAATAAAAAGTTAATTAATTTTTTCATCCTCCAAATAACTTAGAAATATCAATTTTCATTTAGACAAATAATATGTGAACTAGAAATCATTCATATATATTTTTAAAAGTAGTTATGAAGAACCCCTTTTTGCAATACATTTTTATGGAACTTCTATCAATGTAGTTGAAAATAGTTATACTTCATTTTTTATTTAAACTTTCTCCAAATTTAGAGTAATCATCCACACTGACTGATAAATATGAAGACTATATTTTTAATCATACATGAACATACATGGTCCAGAAAAGAATATTTTGAAATCTCTTGCTAAAAGTATATTTCTCATGAAATCAGAACTATCACAATAATTTCCATAGGTTTAGATTCAGAAAAACAAAAACAAAAAACAAAACAAAACAACAACAACAAAAACAAAACAAAAAAAAAAAAAAACAGAAGACAGACAATAATAATCATTAACATTTTAGTGGCACTTTAAGATTTCTTCAGCACTTTGAAAATACTATGCCCTTTAATTCTCACAACAAAATGGAAGGTAGATGCTACTATTATCATAATTTTGCACCTGAGAAAACTGATCCTGAAAGTGGTTGCTCAGGGTCATGTAACTAATAATTGTCCAAGGATTGATTTGAACTTATTCTTGACTCTAATTCCAACAATCTATTTAGGGTACCACTCAGGAATATACAGAAATATATATTTATATCCCTACACATATATGCATATTATGTATATATATATGTAATATATACACATTATGTGTATATATTTACAGGTATAATACATATATATATATATATATATTATTAAACTACTTATAGATCTTTCTGTCTGTTTATCTATCTATCTACCTCAAGTAGGCCTGAGGTCTAGCAATGAATCCAGAACAAAAGGAGCTCCTGGAGTTATAGTTGCAAAGATAAATGAGGGACTTTAGCAACCTTGGTCTATGTAGATTTAGCTATGTAATTTCATGGGGCAGAGCAAGACACCAGTAACAAAAAATGTCTTGAATAGTTCAGATGGCTTCCACAACAAATGTAGCTACCTTAGTCCCTCATAACATGTTGGGAGACAGTCCTAAGCAGGCCTGGTCTGGAGATTTCAGTTAATGATGGCTGAAATCTGTTGGCAAGTTATTGTGTATGGCAGCAAAAGCAGAGAGAAATCTCTGTCAGAGACAGTTCCCAAACATTTTTCTTCTCCCTGGTTTTTCTGAATTTGGGAATTTTTGCTGTAGGAGCCTATTTTGTTTTTAAGAAATCCCATTATGAGTGTGCCATTCAAAGAACATAAGGCACATATTTTATTCTGATTCTACTTGAAATATTTTATTAAGGCAAACTCTGTTGTAATGGGGAAAAAAAGATTCAGCAAAACACAGGGATATGCAATTATAATTTGATGACTTCTCCTTGACTTTGTGCCAAGCTCATTGTGTGACCTTGGGCACATCACCGAATCTCTCTGTGCATGGATGCATTTATATTAGAGTTTCTCTTCTCTCATAAAGTACAATAAGAGTAGATCCACAGAAAGATGCAACAAATGTCAATCATCAATCATCAAATGTTAACAAACATTTATTCAGTGCCAACTCTATTCACAACAAGGTTATAGGTGTGATAGGAGATGATAGATATATTAAATAAGAAGTGAGCACTGCCTTCCTGTAACTTATAGTCTAACAGATCCACAGGATAGGTGCCTAAGAGAGATACAAATGAATTTTAGTATTAGGTAAAGGGGAGGTTGGTATTAACTAGAAAAATCAGGAAAGGTTATATGAGGAGATATCATTTAAAGTGAGAATTAAATGAGTAGAATTTCAATAAGTGAAGGTCTGTGAGAGGTAGGGAAGTTCCATGGGTGATTGCATAGCCAGAGGCAGTTTAACAAGGGATATAATCTAATTGGTTGGACCTATGGTCAGGATTCTGTAGTAGAGAAAGAACTTGTCTCCCATTCAGGTAGAACTGAGTTCAAAAACTGCCTCGGATACATGATCCTCACTCTGTGGCCTTGGTCAAATTATTTAGTACCCCATACCACCTATAAAGTCTACAAGGTGCAGAGCAGGTATGGTTTCTTTATTGGTAGAGGGAGCCCCTGATAAGGAATGATGATAGCATTAGTTTAATGTTTATAAATAGTACATGTTGAAAGATGTAGTGTAAGTTGAGTCATTTAGGGTGCCATAAGATTACAAAAAGTCTTAAATAAGAATTGGCAAACTCTTCGATAGGCCCAATACAACCCATGACTTAAGAAGCAAATGGTACTTTTTCTCTGGTTATCCTTCCCTTTCCTTTTCCCCCACTCCCAAACATCACTAGCTTATTAACAGTAGAAAGAGGTACTGATATCTTTGTTTAGTTATATGAAATGGGGCAAAACACTTTAAACAATCACAGAATTTAAAAATAGGATGTGATCTTAGTGATAACTTATATGTGAAAAAGAAATTCCATTATAATATATGCAACACATAATCATCCATCCTCTGTTCAGTGATCTCCTATGCAAAGTACCCAAGGCCTCTTGAAGCAGATTATTCCATTTTGAGGTAACTTAAAAATGTACCAAGTTTTTCTTGATATCAAACAATCTGGCTTGTCCATTTATTGCTTCTAGTTTTAACTTTTCTCACCAACCACTATCCCAAATTGCTGATTTAGAATCAAATACAATTCTGCATGTGGCAAAGCTTTATAAATTATAACACAGTATACTCATAAAGGGGAACATGAGTAAAATCTTATTTTTGATTCTACCATCCAGAAATTTATCTAAATATTTTAAAGCTATTTACATTTTCAGTGTTTTTTATGAGTTTCATAAATTCCAGTGCATAAAACAATAGTTTGTCTTAGATTTGTCTCTTTCAAATTTTAAAGGGGACCTCCCAAGTTTAGGGGACAAATCTATGTTCATCAGATTCTCTACTTAGTTACTTTATCAAATGTTTTAGCTATGCCAGCACATTAATCCCAGGGAGACTGGCATTCTTTCCACTTTTTGAATGGACCAAAGTAAGACTTCCCTCCTCAACCCCTGGGCAGATTGACTAATGCTGAAAGGAATATTTGCCAAGGAAAACTTATGAAATATGAGCAAAACCAGTTAAAATTTGAACTGCCCACCTGTTTTCTCCTTTGAAATTTGACAAAGTGACAGAAAATCTGTTATGTACAAGCTCCTGGAAATACTTTAAAAGGAATAAAAATCTGAGCTCAGGAGAAAGAACCTTGTTTCTGTTTCTGTCTCTCTCTGTCTCTCTGAATGTTTTACCACTGTCTAGGCTGATATTTGGTAAAGGCCACTAGATTAGTAATGCATTTATATAATTCTGTAATTCAAAATAGATCAAGGAAAATGATTTCCTTCCTTGTTTCTTCTACCCTTTTTATAATTAGAAGAATTGGAGAATGTAATTTTTCTATTTTAGTTAATTCAACTCAATAAAAATTAACCAATAATTACTAAATACCTGGATACACAAAGTATTGGGGTTATAAAGAAAAATAAAAGTCCCTGCTGTCAAGTTTCTAACATTCTATTGAGAAATGCAATATATGCATATGAGGAATACAACATAAACTTGTTGTTTATTGTTTATTGTTAACATGTAGGCATGTAAATACAAATAATTTACAAATCAATATGTAGTAATTTCTAAAAAGATAGAGTGCTTATCATTTGGAGAATCAGGAAAGTCTTTATTCTGTAAGTGGCAACTGAGTTGTAATTTCAAGGAAATCAGGGATTCAATGACACAAAATTCAAAATAACCCCCACAGCATACATAAAATATAATTCCATCCAGAATGAGAGCTAGTGTACTTGCCTCGGACTGTATTTCACTGTTCTCTTCCAGTAACTAATAAAGGCAAAATGGAGAACAGAGTAATCCCTTAGAAAATGTGGCAGGAAAAAAAAAAAAAGAAAATGTGGCAGGTGTTTTGCTGGTTTTATGTGCAAAGTAAGTGAGGAACCTATGATTGGTGAAAAGCATCCAAAATACAATGCATACAAATTTCTTAGAGCAGGGATTCTTTTCTTTCTTTGCCTGTTTCATCTCTTCAATCTTCCTTCCTTTTTTTCTTTAGGAAGGGTCTTTAGTGACAGAACTACTAGCAAGAACAAGGGTAATTTGACCTTTTTCTTTCTTGAAGTACAAGAAGCTCAATAATGAGAGAGAAAGGGAAAAATTGTGGCAGAAGTTATTTCCTGAGCTACAATTGTCCTGAGCTACTCTGATTGCAAGATGGAGAGGAGAAAAACTTAAAACCTTTTTAACTTTGAAGATGTAAACTTAATCTCTTGTCAATAAAGTTAGATGTATTCCATTTTATGATCCACAAGGTTATTATTGCAGTTTAATTGTGGAGCCTGAAGCGTTGGGTTGACCTAGCTTAGACTTTGCCATTCATAGGAAAGGGTGGTCAAATATGTAAGGAATATATATGAATGTACCTACAGAGAGGCATCCATGTATACACATAAGTAAATACTGTTGTCTCTCTTGCAGTTCTGATCAGAAGTTAATTTTAAAGGGTGATTGACAAAATTGAACTCTACAGTAAAATGTCATGGAAGGTTGTAAGGTCTTCTCTCTGAGATGACATAGAAAACATAATTTTGTGTCAATTTATTCATTTTCAAGAAGTTGAGCTGAAAGTAGATGGAGCAGCTCAAATGGAAGAAAATCTAAAGGACTATAATTTATTGAATAAAAAATGTATCATTTCTTTTGATAAAACTTCTTTTTTGATACTGTGTAGTCAGTATACTTAAAAGTGGAGGAGATGTGAGAATTAATGTTAACCTACTTAGTAGGTAAGAGCTGAGGTTATTCCAGGTTTCTGGGAAGCTGTTAAGGGAAGAGAAATGGAAAGGAGTTAATAGAGGTGGGGCAACTTTGAAAGATTCCCTGGGTTCTTTGTGTAATAAGTATTTCTAATACCAGAATCTTGATGCCTGAAGGATCTAAAGCATCTCAGGAAAGATTGATAAATAATTTAAATAACACACCTTTGCCATGGGTGACAAGCACATTCAACTCTATCTGGCAGAAAATGAAAGTGAGAATTCTTTCTATCTTTTGACTCAGAGGATTCCAGTGAATAATACACAAATTTAGCATTCCCAATTAGACCACCCTGAGGAAGCCAAACACTTTTCTCAGAATTGTAGTGGAGATGCCCTCCTCCCACAATTGTGCTTCAAATCCCACTCAGACTGTAAATGTAGTGTCACATTCTTTTCTTCATTATGCATGAGGAACTGCACCAAACTGGAAGGGAGCTGTCTTCTCCAGGCATAAAGAATGTACCCAGATCCACATGTTTAAGCAGGTATTTTTAGACTAAAATGTTTGGGAAGAGCTAAACAGTCCTGGAAGCTTTTAGAGATCTGTAACAAAATGGCATTTAGTACAAAGACCTCCCAGAATGTAGGACTTGTCCCATATTTTTAAAAAATCAAAGCCTTATGGATCTGGTAAAATTTTCTTGGTTAAGTCATTATTCAAAGGTTTATTTTTAGACATAGACAGACACACAGACAAAGATTTTCAGTATTTTAATGACCATCTAATCCTATTCAGAAAGATTCTCCTCTTAATCATGCTAGTTAATGGTTATACAGTCTTTGCTTAAAGACCTCCAGTGAAGGTAAAAGGCAACATTTTATTTCCCATGGTAGTCTGTTCCTCTTTAAAGCATCACTAATCATGAAGCTTGTCCTTGTCTCAGGTTTAAAGTTTTCCCTTTGCAATAGGCAACTACTGATAGTGGTTCTCTTCTCTAGGATCAAATTTAATCTCTTCTATAATACAAGATAGCAAAAATATTTTTATAGCAACACTTTTTATTGTATATATATATATATACATTATATATACACATATATATGTATATATATACATATATATGTATATATATATATATATATATATATATATATATATATATATATATAAATGTAATGAAATATTGCAATGGTTAAGAATCAATGATGTGACGAATAAAAAGAAGTGCAGAAAGATATACATAAACTCATGCAGTGATGTAAGCAAAGCTCAGACAACATACATCATGACTTCAATAATGTAAATATTATGATACTTGGAAATACATATGAGAAAACATATCCCTTCTCCCCACCACATCCATTCATTTCTTTGCCCATTTTGGGAGGTCACTGCTATGTAATATTGACTATATTTTTTTCTATTTTTTTCACTGCAATAATCATTGTTATTTTTCTTTTTTAAAAATAATCTTTGCTATATGGGATGGTTCTCTGAGTAGCTCAAATACTTTAAGACAGGTATGATTCCTCATCCTCCACTCCCTACTGATCCATCATGAAGTATTGATAAAATGCCCATAGTATATGTACTTAACACATCACCATCTTCATTTTTCCTTCTTTGGATACTCTCCTATTTTCAAATCTCTTTTCTAAGGGAGCCTTTGGTTGGGCTTAAGACTGTGAGATTTTGATTTTGTAGGAGACCTACTATTACATGTTTCTGTGTCTCAGTTTATCAATCAGTTCAAATGAATCCAACAAAATGTAAACCAACCTTGCATATTTATTGTGTCACATAAAATTAGAATGGGATATTTTTGGCAGTCATTTGTCCTTCATGATCTTCCATTCCATCTGTAGATTGGAAACACTATAATAGTGATTTCTGTAGAGAATTTAATATAAAATGAGTCTTTTTTGGACTTCATCCATGTAGGTACAGTTACTGAAACAAGGACCCTGCTTTAAGATAGTTTTGCCCAGAAAGATGTTCCATAGCTTGGAACCTGATGATAGCCTCAATAAAAAAGACCAAGATATTAGTGTATTCTTCCATTGAGCCTTATAAGATTTCCTATAAGGACGACATCTAACTTAATGATCAGACACAATAAAGATAATTAAAGGGAGAGACCATATCTGGAAAAGGGAAAATAGTCCAAACTATTATCCAAAAAAGCAAATTACTTGTGTTGCCAGGATAAACCTGAAGAGCTCAGTGAAATAAACAAATTTAGAGGGCTATTTAGTAGTAAAAAAAAAAAGAAATAAAATGAGGAAAAAAAGAAACAAAAAAAATCCAGGATAAATCAGCATGAGTAAGTCAGAAAAATTATGAGGAAATAGCTTCATAAGATATCTGATGCTCTTGTCCAGTTATGATCCTTTTTTCTTTATTTCAAGAAAATTATTTATTAAGCTCATACTGGGTACAAATCACTGTCCTAGAATTTAGAGATAGAAAGATAAATAATACTGTGCTTGCTTTCAAGAAAGTATAGGTAATTATCTTTCACTATATTAAAATAATCCTTCGAAGACTACTTCATAATTCCCACTTCCCCTGTAAAGTTGTATCCCCAGAGAGTGGCTATTTTTTTCCTTTGGAATATATGAATAATCCTGAGGAGTTATGGGATTTATCTATACTATTTCTTGAGGGCATACATTCAGTGTTACCCCATTGATTACTAGATAGAAATAATTAGCTATTTGATATAGTCATTTAGATGTGCCATTATAAATTTCCTTCACAAGGAGTCCATGGGAAGTATACTCATACATGGTCCTAATTGATGAAAATCTTTTTCTCCCCTTTATATAGAACTTTTGATGTTCCCCTTAGGTATAAAATCACTTTCCTGTAGGATTGCTTATGGGCAATGATTCTCTCTTCCCATATCCCTGCCAGTCTGCTCTTAGCTCCCAATGGAAACACTGGTATTAATTTCTGCTGCTTTCAGAAAGGGGATGAGGAGATGGTAGGACACTGATGGGAAGATG